>NC_055980.1:29802169-29844669 GCF_018492685.1 Alosa sapidissima
ATTGTTTGGAAAACTTGATCATTAGTTAATAATCAAGCATGGCTGATGTAGTTGAAGACGAGGGAATTAAGTCTAGTGCCTCGAACACAGATACAGGGATGGAAGACAGTGAACATGCACCCAAATTAAAAAAGGGCAGAAAAGGAAAACTTGCACAATGAACTAAAAGGAAGAATGTAATGATTCAACTTATGGAGGATGTGTCAGGTGTGCAGGAAGTTAAAGAGAATCTGCAAACGTATACAAAACTGTTGGAAGAGTTTAAATCCATACATAAAGCTTATCAAGAGCTGTTAACAAAGTAAGAAAGGATGAATGTGAATGGTTTGAACCTAAGATCAAAGAAATTAATCATTTTTATTCTTCTGTCTCTGAGTGGCTATCTGGAGCAACTAAGGCTGTTGAACCCCAAGAACCGGAAGTTGGCCTAAAGGACAGTGTGTCACAAGTCTCCAGTCATGGGTCCAAGTCAAGAGCTTCTTCTGTTGCTTCTGCAAGGATATGTGCTGAAGCGGAGAGAGCCGCCATCATGACCAAGGTTGCCGCACTGAAAGAAAAGCATGACTTAGAAGAGCAGGAAAATGTGCTGCAAAAGGAGATGCAAGCATTAAAGCAAAAGCGTGAAGCCCTGGAGCTGAGAACACAATTGGCATCTCGTCATCAAAAATCGCAGTTCTCATGTCTGCAGAAGAACAACAAGGGATCCCCCCATTTGGATTGGGGGGTGACGGGTCAATCATTTTGGCCTCTTCATGACCGGTTCAGTGTGTGTTACGATCGCGCCCCCCAGCCCCACCCCTCAAGTGGATTTGTCCAAGCAGCCGCTTGGTTTGTGGGGAAATATTGCCTAGTAGGCCTAGTCCATGCTGGTAGCCTAGGCTATATAAGTGCCCTGCGCTGGCTGGTGTTCACATCATCGCAGTTTAACCGTAAACAGTAATCAGGTGTCTAGTTTTATTCCATAAATATATTGTTTTTATAGACGTTAGTTGCACTTGCTATCCAGAGCTTCCATTTACTGCACCATGTAGGCTGTAGTGCGGTTTGTCTGTCAACATAAAAAAAACACAACTTGGTGGAAAAGTGTAGCACAGGTTAAAGAAAACCCATTCATGTTTGGACTAAAAAGTATTTCCCATATAGCCTTTTAGCTCACAACGACAGTGAAAGTGAAACTTGGAAAGTGGAAGTCTCTCCAGCGAGTGTTCCATTAGATGCACAATTGATCGCGAGTCGATGCAGGTAAAAAGTATCAACTGGTAGGTTAGTAACGAAGGTAGCCTAATTTTGCAAAATGTGATGACGGCACACAAACTTAAGTTTAGTATAGTTGTGGTGATAGCCTACAGTTAATGTGAATTGCTGACTATAACCAAAGTAAAGGAGAAGATTTGCACCAAATAGGCCTAAAGGCTGTGGTTGTGTTTCTACAACATGTTGGCACAAATCGTAATTTCTGTCAACTATGACGATCTCCATGCATGTTCAGTAGCCTATATTTTTCATTTAGTCAAGCAGTGACATGTGGTTTAATGCATGGGGTAACATGACGTGAGACAGACAGAAGATGAGCCTGTCTTTAGTAGCCTATCCCTGAATCCTGTCCCTCTCAAATAGCAACCAGAATTTAAAAAAAAAAATCCCGGAGAGACCCCCCCGGACCCCCGTGTTATTGTGATTATAATAACCTATAGGCTATAGGTCCAAATCTAAATGTTTGGGTTCAGTTTATTGTGATTATAATAACCTATAGGCTATAGGTCCAAATCTAAATGTTTGGGTTCAGTTTATGAAGTGTTGCTACATCATGATACTGTGTGTTTGTTATTTATGGGGGGGAATCAGGTGGGAATCAGGGGGGGGGGTTGGTATCGGTGGGTTTGTGTGTGTGTGTGTGTGTGAGGGGGGGGTCTTCGGTCCAGTGGTGGGCCGGTCCAGGAGAAAATTGCCAGGGCCGAATTTTGTTCCCAGTCCGACCCTGAACTCCCCTACAAACTCAGAGAAAGGTGGCGATCTTACGTTTGTGAATTTCAGGAGAGACAGACAAAGACTTACCTGCACAGTGTGTTCCAAACAGCACCCCAGTGTCCTCCATATTGGGAAGATGGAACAAAAATCAACGCAACAAGAAAAAGGTGATACGACAGAAGCAGTCAACACTATAGATACGCACCCTAAAGCATGCGGGCACATTGGGGCCGGTGACGGGCTTTCGGCCGTAAAGGTCAAACCTAATAAAGGTGAAAAGGTCATCACAGTGTTCGCTTTCATAGACCCAGGCAGCTCCACTACTTTTTGTGCCTCATGTCTCAGCTGAATATGAAGAAGAACGAACATCTTGTTGCAAACAATGAGTCAAGAGAAGTCAGTACCAACATACGTGGTCTCAGGCTTAGAAGTTGCTGGTCTTGATGGAAACAATTTCATACAGCTACCCGACGTGTCTACACAGAAAGAAATGCCGATCGTTGCAGACAATATCCCTAGGAAGCAGGATCTCGCTAAATGGCCCTACCTGCACAAGGTCAATATTCCAGAAATAGACAGCAGCATTGAATTGCTGATAGGAACCAATGCATCAAAGATCATAGAACCCTGAGAGATCATAAACAGTCAGGGTGAGGGACCATATGCAGTGAAAACTCTAGTGGGATGGGTAGTCAATGGGCCCTTAAAAGGTGACAAGTCTACTGCCTCCAACGACTGTCAGTCTACCACAGTGAACAGGATCTCTGTTGCAAATCTAGAGAAGATTAGTCAGTACAATCACGACTTTAATAAAAGGGCATCAGATGAAAAGCGTGAACTCTCAATCGAGGACAAAAAGTTCCTTAAAATGGCAAATAAGTCAGATGGTCACTATACACTTAACTTCCCTTCAGGAAAGATGATGTGCAAATGCCTAACAATCGCCACATTGCCATGCAGCGTCTCCAAAGCCTAAAAAGAAAGCTGAAGAGAAATGAATCTTTCCACACAGAATATGCAGCCTTTTTGAATGATGTCATAGCTCAAGGATATGCTGAGGTGGTCCCGCAGCACGAGATGGAAGGAGCCAAAGGAAGAACCTGGTATATTCCACATCATGGAGTATATCACCCTAAGAAGAACACACTCAGGGTGGTGTTTGACTGTGGTGCAGTATACCAGGGCGTATCCCTGAACTCAGAACTTCTGCAAGGCCCTGATCTTACCAACTCACTTATTGGAGTCCTGCTCAGGTTGAGACGTGAACCCATAGCTCTCATGGCAGACATTAGATCCATCAAAATTCGGGTGTCCAAGTCAGACATAGACTTTCTGCGCTTTCTGTGGTGGGCAGATGGGGACATTGAACAGGATCCAATAGACCATCGCATGTTGGTCCACTGAACAGGATCCAATAGACCATCGCATGTTGGTCCACTTATTTGGAGCCGTTTTCTCACCAAGCTGCGCCAGTTTTGCCCTGCGAAGAACGGCTGAAGATCATCCCCACATCAGACCTCAGGTGACCGACACCATAATTAATCATTTCTATGTGGATTAACATCTTTGCCTACTGTACAGGATGCAGTGCAGCTGACAGCAGACTTGGTGGAGGTGTGCAGTAAAGGAGGATTCCACCAGAGCTGTGCTATCCACCAGAGCTGTCAACAGAGCTGTGCTATCCAACAGAGCTGTGCTATCCACCAGAGCTGTGCTAGCTGTGCTATCCACCAGAGCTGTGCTATCCACCAGAGCTGTGCTATCCACCAGAGCTGTGCTATCCACCATAAAGGAGGAGGAAAGTGGAAAAGACATCAGATCCTGATAAAGACCAGCGACCAATTGACCGCACCCTTGGACTTCAGTGGAGTGTGGAAGATGACACCTTCAGGTTTGACATCCTAGTTCCTGGAAACCCACACACACAGAGAGGAATGCTGTCAATGGTAAGCTCTGTGTATGATCCACTTGGTATTTTAGCACCCCTCACTCTCCCAGCCAAACAACTACTACAGCAGCTCTGTAAGCAGGGCTATGGATGGGATGAGCCGATACCCAGAGATCAGTCTAAGCCAGGGGTCGGCAACCTTTTTTGCCTGGAGAGCCACTTTTACTTTTTTTTTTTTTTTTTAATCTCAGAAGAGCCACATAAAGACGGTTACAAAAAAGTTTGGATATTTAACATACAGTTACTTTCATTCAACAGAGGATTTTTAAATACATTTTCTACTTGTTTTAAAAGTAGGCCTAATGTGCAAGTAACTTGAAATGTAAAGTGGAATGACAGAAGTATAGGCCTTAGGCTTTCCATGTACTGTAGGCTAAACACAACCCCCTAGTTTTCCAGTGTCCTTTTGTCCTTTGGTATGCAAAGTAACATTATAGTTAACTACACAACACTCAATTTTCATTGATATGTCATTGGCGAAATTGAACATTAGGCCTACCAGACATTAGATTTGGTGATGGCCTTGGAGTCTGGCTGGCTCATATTCAGTGAGGTGAAGTTTCATGCAAGAATTAAGGCTGTCACCATTTAAGGGCAACTCCACTCAAAGCGGTCATATCCATAACCAGTGGCGTAACAAACCAATGGTGGGCCCAGGTGCGAGCGCAACGCAGGCCCCACACCGGCGAACTTTGGCCCAGGATGAATTAGCTCTGATACATGCAATACACATTAAGGGTGACTTCAATTGTTTATGCAAAGGGCCTGAGGCACCGAAGTAGTTTAGTAGTTACAGATTACAATTTCAAATAAAAAACACACGACTACATATCCATTACATGTGAAAACATTAAAAAATTATTTTATTAACAGCCTGCAGGCCAGGGTAATCTAATATTACTGCATTAACATCAACTCGCATGGAATTATGGGAACACTCAATGCGCCTCTTCAACCCTCTGCTGAAACTGCGAGCGTAGATTGCTTGCTTATAAACTCGCACTGCGCAGAAACAAAACTTAATGTAGCCTAACTTCTTTAACCATGCAGAAACCAAATAAAATCATTCATATGCATACAATCCCCAATATGCGTGAATTAGACCATTAGAAGAAGGCCATCTTACGAGCCTTTCGTTGTGCAAAATCGTCAACGATGTTCCTAATATTTAATGCTCTGGCTCTCGTATTTTCAATGGACAGGATAGCTAACCCACGGAGCCTCTCCTGCCCCATGCTGCTCCTTAGGTAGGTCTTAATAAGTTTGAGTTTGGTAAAAGATCGCTCAGCTGTTGCCACAGTCACAGGCAATGTCAGAAACAACATGAGTACACACTTCCCCGAATGTGGATGTTACACTGTCATAATCTACCACCAGCATTTTGGCAAGTTGAAAAATAGATGACTTCTGTGAAATCTCTGCTTTAAAGCAAGACCTGAATGAGAGGAGTTGTGTTGGGAATGTCGGTGCAATGTCCCTGCTATAATGGTCTGACAAACGTCTTGCCTTTTCAAGCAGTTCATCATCACCTGCGAGTTGAAGGGTCATAGGACGTAAAGACTCAAACACATGACAAGTTTCCCGCATACTTGCAAATCTTTGGGAGAGCTGACTGATTATGATGTCCATATGTTGCATTAAATACCTGCACTTTGAAGTATCTCTCTGCATCGGTTAAGCGCTCATCTTCCGATAGATCGTCAAAGTGATGCTTCACTCTCCGTGCAACATTCTAAAGTTCTAAAAAAAATTTTTTTAAAAAAAGGAGGCAGGGCGGGGGTAGCGACGGGCCCCGGGAGGTCACGGGCCCTGGTGCGACTGCACTTGCTGCACCTACTATAGTTACGCCACTGTCCATAACGGCAACTAAATACCATGGCATTGTGTTGGCGTTATGGATGTGACAGTTTTGCGCGAAATTGCCCTTAAACGTGAGCGCAGGTTTGTCTTTATATTTTTCATATGTGAGATTTCTCACATGCAAGTGGAACCGAACGGGGTTAACACAGCAATACTAACTCGTTGCAGTGTGCGATATATAACGGGCAGTTCATTTCGCGTTTTCAGAATTAGTCTTCGGATGGAAACTTTCCTATTTCAGCCCGCTTGTGTTCGCGCTCGCAAGCTGTGGTCGCTGACGTTTCCTTTTTGACAAATTGTCCTTATCTAGCCTACAGCAAGCGCACACATCAACAAAAACAAAGTGTTCTCGTTGACTGAAATGGAGGGAAATTGGTGATTTTGTTTGATATTGACATGGCAACAAACCGCGAATGTAACAATATTGTGCAGGCTACGGTTACGGAGTCAAGTGAGGTGGAAAGTTATATAGGCTAAATTACTCAGATAGACCTACAATATTACATTTTGAAAATGAACTAAAATAAAATACATTTTAATTAAATAATTAATTATTTTCAAAAGCTGAGCCGCATCAGAGGGATCAAAGAGCCGCATGCGGCTCCGGAGCCGCGGGTTGCCGACCCCTGCTGTACTGTACATCGACGTAACCGTGAACTTCAGCGGTAGAGAACAGACATGTGATGGATTAAACTACGTGAACATATATTATATTTTGAATACTATTTTAACATTTTGATTTCAGTAGGTCCATTTTTAATTTAATACAGTACCAAAATTATTCATGACTTATTGAGTAAACAAATGGCAGGTTTGTCCGAGAGCCAGATGCAGTCCCCAAAAGAGCCACAGGTTCCCTGGTCTAAGCAGTGGATTAATTGGATTCAGGATCTTCCGAAACCCACAGTCCTACCAACTGCACCATTTTGCTGATGCCAGCGAGATTGGATATGGGGCAGTAAGTTATCTTAGGATGACCAATGACCGGGGTGAGGTACATGTGTTTTATGATGGGAAAAGCAAGAGTTGCCCCTTTAAAGCAAATGACGATCCCAAGACTGGAATTGGCAGCCGCGGTGTTGTCTGTTAAGGTAGACAAGCGGCTCAAGGCTGAACTGCATCTCATCCTCCAAAGTTCACAATTTTGGATAGACAGCCAGGCTGTATTGCAGTACATAGCCAAAGACAGTGCAAGATTTCATACCTTTGTTGCAAATAGAGTTTCCTTCATAAGAGAGAACAGCAATGTTCAACAATGGAAGTTAATCAACAAGCAAGTATAATCCAGCAGACGATGCCTCCAGGGAGCTGAGTGTGCAGAAGTTCCTGGACAACCGAAGATGGATTTATGGCCCCGAATTTCTTTGGAAACAAAAACACACCTGGCCAGCAGAGTGTGCCGAAGAAGTGTCTCTGTCACAAGACGACCCCGAGGGTTAAACGTTGCCCTGTTGTGTGTAATGTGATTCAAGATGCTTCAAGTGCTACTCATAAACTTCTCACTTTCTTCTCAGACTGGACCAGGTTGGTGAAAGCTGTTGCCTGGTATCAAAAGCTTGGAGACAGCTTAGTTAGTTCTAGCTGGCAAAAGGAAACAACTTTTGACTGACATCACCGCCCGTTCTCGTCATCAGAATGTGATGTCTGATCTGCAAGCCTTCAAGGTAAAGCTAGGTGGTCAGTGCACTCAAAGGCAGACTGACATCACCGCCCGTTCAAGGTAAAGCTAGGTGGTCAGTGCACTCAAAGGCAGACTGACATCACCGCCCGTTCAAGGTAAAGCAGGTGGTCAGTGCACTCAAAGGCAGACTGACATCACCGCCCGTTCAAGGTAAAGCAGGTGGTCAGTGCACTCAAAGGCAGACTGACATCACCGCCCGTTCAAGGTAAAGCAGGTGGTCAGTGCACTCAAAGGCAGACTGACATCACCGCCCGTTCAAGGTAAAGCAGGTGGTCAGTGCACTCAAAGGCAGACTGACATCACCGCCCCTTCAAGGTAAAGCAGGTGGTCAGTGCACTCAAAGGCAGACTGACATCACCGCCCCTTCAAGGTAAAGCAGGTGGTCAGTGCACTCAAAGGCAGGCTTTCCCTATTGTTATTTACAGACTGACATCACCGCCCCTTCAAGGTAAAGCAGGTGGTCAGTGCACTCAAAGGCAGACTGACATCACCGCCCCTTCAAGGTAAAGCAGGTGGTCAGTGCACTCAAAGGCAGACTGACATCACCGCCCGTTCAAGGTAAAGCTAGGTGGTCAGTGCACTCAAAGGCAGACTGACATCACCGCCCGTTCAAGGTAAAGCTAGGTGGTCAGTGCACTCAAAGGCAGACTGACATCACCGCCCGTTCAAGGTAAAGCAGGTGGTCAGTGCACTCAAAGGCAGACTGACATCACCGCCCGTTCAAGGTAAAGCAGGTGGTCAGTGCACTCAAAGGCAGACTGACATCACCGCCCGTTCAAGGTAAAGCAGGTGGTCAGTGCACTCAAAGGCAGACTGACATCACCGCCCGTTCAAGGTAAAGCAGGTGGTCAGTGCACTCAAAGGCAGACTGACATCACCGCCCCTTCAAGGTAAAGCAGGTGGTCAGTGCACTCAAAGGCAGACTGACATCACCGCCCCTTCAAGGTAAAGCAGGTGGTCAGTGCACTCAAAGGCAGGCTTTCCCTATTGTTATTTACAGACTGACATCACCGCCCCTTCAAGGTAAAGCAGGTGGTCAGTGCACTCAAAGGCAGACTGACATCACCGCCCCTTCAAGGTAAAGCAGGTGGTCAGTGCACTCAAAGGCAGACTGACATCACCGCCCGTTCAAGGTAAAGCTAGGTGGTCAGTGCACTCAAAGGCAGACTGACATCACCGCCCGTTCAAGGTAAAGCAGGTGGTCAGTGCACTCAAAGGCAGGCTGACATCACCGCCCCTTCAAGGTAAAGCAGGTGGTCAGTGCACTCAAAGGCAGGCTGACATCACCGCCCGTTCAAGGTAAAGCAGGTGGTCAGTGCACTCAAAGGCAGACTGACATCACCGCCCCTTCAAGGTAAAGCTAGGTGGTCAGTGCACTCAAAGGCAGGCTGACATCACCGCCCGTTCAAGGTAAAGCAGGTGGTCAGTGCACTCAAAGGCAGGCTGACATCACCGCCCCTTCAAGGTAAAGCAGGTGGTCAGTGCACTCAAAGGCAGACTGACATCACCGCCCCTTCAAGGTAAAGCAGGTGGTCAGTGCACTCAAAGGCAGGCTGACATCACCGCCCCTTCAAGGTAAAGCAGGTGGTCAGTGCACTCAAAGGCAGACTGACATCACCGCCCCTTCAAGGTAAAGCAGGTGGTCAGTGCACTCAAAGGCAGGCTGACATCACCGCCCCTTCAAGGTAAAGCAGGTGGTCAGTGCACTCAAAGGCAGGCTTTCCCTATTGTTATTTACAGACTGACATCACCGCCCCTTCAAGGTAAAGCAGGTGGTCAGTGCACTCAAAGGCAGACTGACATCACCGCCCCTTCAAGGTAAAGCAGGTGGTCAGTGCACTCAAAGGCAGACTGACATCACCGCCCGTTCAAGGTAAAGCTAGGTGGTCAGTGCACTCAAAGGCAGACTGACATCACCGCCCGTTCAAGGTAAAGCTAGGTGGTCAGTGCACTCAAAGGCAGACTGACATCACCGCCCGTTCAAGGTAAAGCAGGTGGTCAGTGCACTCAAAGGCAGACTGACATCACCGCCCGTTCAAGGTAAAGCAGGTGGTCAGTGCACTCAAAGGCAGACTGACATCACCGCCCGTTCAAGGTAAAGCAGGTGGTCAGTGCACTCAAAGGCAGACTGACATCACCGCCCGTTCAAGGTAAAGCAGGTGGTCAGTGCACTCAAAGGCAGACTGACATCACCGCCCCTTCAAGGTAAAGCAGGTGGTCAGTGCACTCAAAGGCAGACTGACATCACCGCCCCTTCAAGGTAAAGCAGGTGGTCAGTGCACTCAAAGGCAGGCTTTCCCTATTGTTATTTACAGACTGACATCACCGCCCCTTCAAGGTAAAGCAGGTGGTCAGTGCACTCAAAGGCAGACTGACATCACCGCCCCTTCAAGGTAAAGCAGGTGGTCAGTGCACTCAAAGGCAGACTGACATCACCGCCCGTTCAAGGTAAAGCTAGGTGGTCAGTGCACTCAAAGGCAGACTGACATCACCGCCCGTTCAAGGTAAAGCAGGTGGTCAGTGCACTCAAAGGCAGGCTGACATCACCGCCCCTTCAAGGTAAAGCAGGTGGTCAGTGCACTCAAAGGCAGGCTGACATCACCGCCCGTTCAAGGTAAAGCAGGTGGTCAGTGCACTCAAAGGCAGACTGACATCACCGCCCCTTCAAGGTAAAGCTAGGTGGTCAGTGCACTCAAAGGCAGGCTGACATCACCGCCCGTTCAAGGTAAAGCAGGTGGTCAGTGCACTCAAAGGCAGGCTGACATCACCGCCCCTTCAAGGTAAAGCAGGTGGTCAGTGCACTCAAAGGCAGGCTGACATCACCGCCCGTTCAAGGTAAAGCAGGTGGTCAGTGCACTCAAAGGCAGACTGACATCACCGCCCCTTCAAGGTAAAGCTAGGTGGTCAGTGCACTCAAAGGCAGGCTGACATCACCGCCCGTTCAAGGTAAAGCAGGTGGTCAGTGCACTCAAAGGCAGGCTGACATCACCGCCCCTTCAAGGTAAAGCAGGTGGTCAGTGCACTCAAAGGCAGACTGACATCACCGCCCCTTCAAGGTAAAGCAGGTGGTCAGTGCACTCAAAGGCAGGCTTTCCCTATTGTTATTTACAGACTGACATCACCGCCCCTTCAAGGTAAAGCAGGTGGTCAGTGCACTCAAAGGCAGACTGACATCACCGCCCCTTCAAGGTAAAGCAGGTGGTCAGTGCACTCAAAGGCAGACTGACATCACCGCCCGTTCAAGGTAAAGCTAGGTGGTCAGTGCACTCAAAGGCAGACTGACATCACCGCCCGTTCAAGGTAAAGCAGGTGGTCAGTGCACTCAAAGGCAGGCTGACATCACCGCCCCTTCAAGGTAAAGCAGGTGGTCAGTGCACTCAAAGGCAGGCTGACATCACCGCCCGTTCAAGGTAAAGCAGGTGGTCAGTGCACTCAAAGGCAGACTGACATCACCGCCCCTTCAAGGTAAAGCTAGGTGGTCAGTGCACTCAAAGGCAGGCTGACATCACCGCCCGTTCAAGGTAAAGCAGGTGGTCAGTGCACTCAAAGGCAGGCTGACATCACCGCCCCTTCAAGGTAAAGCAGGTGGTCAGTGCACTCAAAGGCAGGCTGACATCACCGCCCGTTCAAGGTAAAGCAGGTGGTCAGTGCACTCAAAGGCAGACTGACATCACCGCCCCTTCAAGGTAAAGCTAGGTGGTCAGTGCACTCAAAGGCAGGCTGACATCACCGCCCGTTCAAGGTAAAGCAGGTGGTCAGTGCACTCAAAGGCAGGCTGACATCACCGCCCCTTCAAGGTAAAGCAGGTGGTCAGTGCACTCAAAGGCAGACTGACATCACCGCCCCTTCAAGGTAAAGCAGGTGGTCAGTGCACTCAAAGGCAGACTGACATCACCGCCCCTTCAAGGTAAAGCTAGGTGGTCAGTGCACTCAAAGGCAGACTGACATCACCGCCCCTTCAAGGTAAAGCAGGTGGTCAGTGCACTCAAAGGCAGACTGACATCACCGCCCGTTCAAGGTAAAGCAGGTGGTCAGTGCACTCAAAGGCAGGCTGACATCACCGCCCCTTCAAGGTAAAGCAGGTGGTCAGTGCACTCAAAGGCAGACTGACATCACCGCCCCTTCAAGGTAAAGCAGGTGGTCAGTGCACTCAAAGGCAGACTGACATCACCGCCCCTTCAAGGTAAAGCTAGGTGGTCAGTGCACTCAAAGGCAGACTGACATCACCGCCCCTTCAAGGTAAAGCTGGGTGGTCAGTGCACTTCCCTGCATGATCCTGAAAGGGCTGAGAGGGCAATTCTGTCATTCACTCAAAAACTTTCCCTATTGGGGATGAAAGGTTAGGAATGACAGGTGGTGTTCAAAGGCAGGCTTTCCCTATTGGGGATGAAAGGTTAGGAATGACAGGTGGTGTTCAAAGGCAGGCTTTCCCTATTGGGGATGAAAGGTTAGGAATGACAGGTGGTGTTCAAAGGCAGGCTTTCCCTATTGGGGATGAAAGGTTAGGAATGACAGGTGGTGTTCAAAGGCAGGCTTTCCCTATTGGGGATGAAAGGTTAGGAATGACAGGTGGTGTTCAAAGGCAGCTTTCCCTATTGGGGATGAAAGGTTAGGAATGACAGGTGGTGTTCAAAGGCAGGCTTTCCCTATTGGGGATGAAAGGTTAGGAATGACAGGTGGTGTTCAAAGGCAGGCTTTCCCTATTGGGGATGAAAGGTTAGGAATGACAGGTGGTGTTCAAAGGCAGGCTTTCCCTATTGGGGATGAAAGGTTAGGAATGACAGGTGGTGTTCAAAGGCAGGCTTTCCCTATTGGGGATGAAAGGTTAGGAATGACAGGTGGTGTTCAAAGGCAGGCTTTCCCTATTGGGGATGAAAGGTTAGGAATGACAGGTGGTGTTCAAAGGCAGGCTTTCCCTATTGGGGATGAAAGGTTAGGAATGACAGGTGGTGTTCAAAGGCAGGCTTTCCCTATTGGGGATGAAAGGTTAGGAATGACAGGTGGTGTTCAAAGGCAGGCTTTCCCTATTGGGGATGAAAGGTTAGGAATGACAGGTGGTGTTCAAAGGCAGGCTTTCCCTATTGGGGATGAAAGGTTAGGAATGCTGGCTTTCCCTATTGGGGATGAAAGGTTAGGAATGACAGGTGGTGTTCCTAAAAAGAGCAAGATTTACATGCTGGATCCTGTGCTGAAAGACGGGTTGCTCAGAGTAGGAGGACGGTTATCAAGGGCGGCTATATCTGAGACCCTGAAGTATCCCATCATCCTTCCAAAACAGTCTCACATATCCAGTCTGCTACTTCGCCATATCCATGAAAAGTACGGGCACTGTGGCAGAAATTACATCCTTAGCCAATTGCGGAAAAAGTACTGGATCGTCAGTGGAAATAGTGCAGCAAGAAGTGTAATCTCAAAATGTGTGCTCTGCAGACGTTTGAAAAACAGGACAGGAGAGCAAAAGATGGCAAATTTGCCATATGAAAGAACACAGCCAGATCTTCCACCATTCACCAATGCGGGCATGGACTATTTTGGTCCAATAGAAACCGGAAGAGGTAGAAGTTTGGTAAAAAGATATGGTGTGCTCTTTACGTGTTTGTCTTGCAGAGCTGTCCACCTGGAGATGGCATACTCCCTTGACATGGACTCCTGTATCCATGCCATCAGGAGATTCGTATGTAGACGAGGCCAGTGCAGCACATCTGCATGCATGTATAGTGTGTGTGTACAGTGTGTGTGTATAATGTGTGTGTATAGTGTGTGTGTATAATGTGTGTGTACAGTGTGTGTGTATAATGTGTGTGTACAGTGTGTGTGTATAATGTGTGTGTATAGTGTGTGTGTATAGTGTGTGTATAGTGTATGTAGACGAGGCCAGTGCAGCACATCTGCATGCATGTATAGTGTGTGTGTACAGTGTGTGTGTATAATGTGTGTGTACAGTGTGTGTGTATAATGTGTGTGTACAGTGTGTGTGTATAGTGTGTGTGTATAGTGTGTGTACAGTGTGTGTGTATAGTGTGTGTATAGTGTGTGTGTATAATGTGTGTGTATAGTGTGTGTGTATAGTGTGTGTATAGTGTGTGTGTATAGTGTGTGTGTATAATGTGTGTGTATAGTGTGTGTGTATAGTGTGTGTGTATAGTGTGTGTATAGTGTGTGTGTATAGTGTGTGTGTATAGTGTGTGTGTATAGTGTGTGTGTATAATGTGTGTGTACAGTGTGTGTGTATAATGTGTGTATAGTGTGTGTGTATAGTGTGTGTGTATAGTGTGTGTGTATAGTGTGTGTATAGTGTGTGTGTATAGTGTGTGTATAATGTGTGTGTATAGTGTGTGTGTATAATGTGTGTGTACAGTGTGTGTGTATAATGTGTGTGTATAGTGTGTGTGTATAGTGTGTGTGTATAGTGTGTGTATAGTGTGTGTATAATGTGTGTGTATAGTGTGTGTGTATAATGTGTGTGTATAATGTGTGTGTATAGTGTGTGTGTATAGTGTGTGTATAATGTGTGTGTACAGTGTGTGTGTATAATGTGTGTGTATAGTGTGTGTGTATAGTGTGTGTGTATAATGTGTGTGTATAGTGTGTGTGTATAATGTGTGTGTACAGTGTGTGTATAGTGTGTGTGTATAGTGTGTGTGTATAGTGTGTGTGTACAGTGTGTGTGTATAGTGTGTGTATAGTGTGTGTATAGTGTGTGTGTATAGTGTATGTAGACGAGGCCATGTGCAGCACATCTGGTCCCACAATGGTACCAACCTAGTCGGTGCTGAAAAGGAGTTGAAAAGGACTTTGTCCAGCTGGAACAGCAATAAGATACGAAGTGCCACACTTGACCAAGGAATACACTGGACCTTTAATCCACCAGGGGCATCTCACCACGGTGGGGTGTGGGAGAGACTGATCAGGTCAGCAAGATGGGTCCTGAACTCTCTGGTACACGAACAAACATTAACTGATGAAGGTCTTCAGACATTGTTTTGTGAGGTTGAGTTAACAACCGCCCAATCACCACAACATCCTCTGATCCTTTGATTTGGAGCCCCTCACCCCAAACACTGCTCAACTCCCAACCTGTACGCCCTCTTGGTGAGTTTTCCAAAGCTGACTTGTACACCAGGCGCAGGTGGAAACAAATACAATATCTGGCGGACCTGTGGGGTGTACTACGAATCTCGATTAGTGGGTTGGCGAGGTATGTTGCGCTCAAAGCCAGGCTATGCTGTGACACGAAAGTGGATCTGTTTTAGTGTCGCTATATCACCATGGTATCTTATGCTGTCAACCAAACCTGGTCGGGAGGAGGTTATGTGATAAGTGATAGCTCAAATCGTGTAATCTACCGCACACTGACCAATCAATTGTCTTAAAAACAAAGTTCTCACGTGTAGGATTCTGTCATATATCTTACAGGTGGAGCTCCGCCTCTACTAACATTTTGGATCTCGAATGCGCTTTAATAGTGCTGTGCGTGCAAATATCCCACTATGGACGTGCAAATATCCCACTATGGACGTGCAAAAGACCGCAGTGTAGATTAAGCTATCGCTCATGAATGCGGAAGTAATTGTTTTTAAATAGAGGCGGTCTTGTGCGTCTCCACGTTTCACGATTGGCCAACGTCATCCCAACACCGAGAACGCGCACAGATCTGAGCTGAAAGCCTAGTTTGACAAATATATCACATAACTGCAATCATAGTATCACTTAACGCAGCGGTCCCCAACCACCGGGCTGCGGGACATTCCTAACCGGGCCGCGGGACATTCCTAACCGGGCCGTAGCCTACGACATGAGTTTAAAAAAATGCATGCGAACTAAACTCAATTTAATTCGCAATAATGTCACATTTTTACATGGCATAGGCCTATATGCAGTTGTTTGATTGCACGCATGTTTGCATTTTGCAAGGTCTATTTTCTTACGTCTGTCTGTCCCGCACTGCAAAAAATGAATTCTAACCAAGTGTTATTGATCTTATATTAAGATAAAAAAATCTATTTGGTATTGTTTTTAGTATGAAAAGACTTACCTAGCGCCCTCTCAAAAGATCATTTTGACTTAATTTAAGAAGACTTTAACTTATTTTAAGGAGTCTTATCAAGATAAATTTGCTCAACGCACTGGCAGACAAATTTGCTTGTTTTTAGGACAAATTTGCTTAACGCACTGGCAGACAAATTTGCTTGTTTTCAAGATGAGATGTCTTAAAATAAGTCAAATTTCTTTTAAATTAAGTCAAATGATTTCACAAAAAAGCGCTAGGTAAGTCTCTTTATACTGAAAACAATACCAACTAGTTTTTTTTATCTTGATATAAGATTAATAACACTTGGTTAGATTTTGTTAGATAAGTAGTTTTTGCAGTGCGCCTTCAACACTTTACATATGGCCTTCAGCGCTGCGCAGCCTCAGGTCAGCTCACTTCACTTGATCAGTTCTTGGCGAACGGTAGTGTCACACGAAGTTAGCTAAACTGCTAGAATGAGCAACAAAAAACAAGCATCTTTAGCAGGTCACTGGCCAGAGTGTTTGAGTTGAGAGAGCCGCTGCAGAGATTTCTTACAGAAAAAAAGCTGCACATTTTAGTGATGAGGACTGGGTGTCAAAACTTGCTTACCTGTGTGACATATTCGGATTGCTTAATGACCTCAACCGGTCACTCCAGGGGAGAATGACGACTGTCTTTAAACTGGCAGATAAAGTCGCTGCATTTAAAGCAAGCTTGATTTGTGGGGACGACGAGTGGATCGGGGTGTATTTGATATGTTCCAAACAGTAGTGGGGGTTTTGGGAGAGACTGAGGCAGGGCCCTTTCTCTCGCAGCTGGTGCGCGATCACCTTGTTGCGCTTTCAAATAAGTTTGAGCGTTACTTCCCATCCTCCAAAGATCCACGGCAAACCAATGAGTGGGTCCGCAACCCATTTGTCAATATCCCGAATAGTCCTAACTTGTCAGCGCAGGAGGAAGAGCAGTTGATCGAAATTGCAAATGACGGTGGTCTTAAGAGTGTGTATAAGGAAACCTCTCTGGCGGGTTTTTGGATCAAAACCAAAGCAGAATATCCCGAGATAGCCGTAAAAGCGCTGAAAACGTTGCTACCATTTCCCACCACGTATCTATGCGAGGCCGGGTTTTCGGCAATGACTGCAACTAAGACCAAATTGCGCAATCGACTGGACATTTCAAACACACTGAGGGTGTCACTGTCTTCCATCATTCCATAAGCAGGGCTCCCACTGATTATATTCATAATGCACGTTTAGTTCCCATGTTTTGTTCCCATATTTTGTTAAGCATGTTCACACGTAGGCTATAGATGTAGCTTCAAGTTGTTCAATATTCATAGTTCATATTGTTCAATTTTCACTTCTTCAAGTTCACGTTTTTCACATGTTTAAGAGATCGTTACCTTCACTGTTCATACATAACTGGAGCTAGTTCTTTTCAAGTAATGCATGCACAACACATATGGAACATGGAACCACCCCCCACCCCCACCCCCCTGCCGGTCCGTGGAAAAAAAATAGGAATCAAACCAGTCCATGGTACATAAAAGGTTGGGGGCCCCTGACTTAACGTATACCCCTGATGAAATCTTTGCAATCCTTAGTTGGATTAATTTTACGAACCTATGAACTTGATATTTTCATTTATTTGTAATAAACCCTCCTATACTTTCGGATATCAAAACACCTGTGGACGTGGATTATTCTCCTTTGGACAAGTGGGTCAGACATTCTAGCTCAACCACCATAGTGGTCAATAGGACAACAAAAGAAACCACTACAGTGCGTATGTGTGAGTGTGGGGGTGTGTGTGTGTGTGTGTGTGTGAGTGAGTGTGTGTGTGTGTGTGTGTGTGTTTACTGGTCTCTGTCGCCTCCGAAATGACTGAGAGCTGTTCTTTGGGCGGGGCTTCAGGCTCAGAGATGATGACATCACAAACTGGAGGTGCGCCCTGACTGGCAGTTTGGGAGGAGATGGGGGTGTGGTCTGGCTCTCCTGCTAGCTGCTGATTGGTGGATGGGGGAGCCTGTTCCTCCTCCACACCAGAGGCGGCAGTAGAGGGCTGAGTGGCATCATCACCGTCTGAAGCCATGCTGGACTACTGGCCACCTCAGCGATCTCACACAAAAGTTATCTTCTAGACTGTGAGACACACACACACTCAGATATTAGTTTCCTCTTGGAATGTCACATACGCGCACACACACACACACACACACTCAGACTTGAACACGAGGGACTAGAACACTAGGGACTAGAACACTAGAACACTAGAGACTTGAACACTAGAACACTAGGGACTAGAACACTAGAACACTTGGGACTAGAACACTAGAACACTAGGGACTAGAACACTAGAGACTTGAACACTAGAACACTAGGGACTAGAACACTAGAACACTTGGGACTTGAACACTAGAACACTAGGGACTAAAACACTAGAACACTAGGGACTAGAACACTACAACACTAGGGACTTGAACACTAGGGACTTGAACACTAGGGACTAGAACACTAGGGACTTGTTTAGTGGCTCGACTACAACACTGCTTTGAAGCTAACATACACATTTATACAAACATTTCCTTGAAGCTAACATGCACACTTCTACATAACTAACATGCACATTTATACACACATTTCCTTGAAGCTAACATGGACATTTATACAAACATTTCCTTGAAGCTAATGTCGTGGAAATCTATCCACTTCCAAAAACCTCCAATCCAACTAGCACTCTGATGTCAAAGACCCGAAGGAGAACACCAAGACGAGAGAAGCTGAAGACTGTTGATCCTTTATTCACCGTATTGCAGTGATAATACAATCCAAACAGAGTCAGGACTGGACCGTCAGGCAATAGAGTGGTGAGTGGCAGCTGCTACCCCGATGAGATCTGATCTGAATGTGCCTGAGCTTTCTCCTTTATACTCTCGGGGGCCTGAGAGGCGTTCCTATCCCCAGGAACGTCACCAGGCCCCTTTTAGCCAATCAGAGCGTTTTGGGACCTGAGATATTGGTGGAAACTCCTCCTCATATAGACATTAAAAAATGTGTGTTGCTAGGCAGAATGCATGTGTCCAGGTTCTATGTGTAATCTGTTGCCAGGCAGGGTACGTTTTGATTTGGTTCTATGTGTCACTTCAACATCTGGTTTCACTTCCTCTCTCTGGAAGTCCCTGCTTGTCCTTTTCTGCTAGCCCCTTCTATTTCCACTCTTTGACTTCCAGTAAATGTTTTGCATACCAGCCACTCTTAGCCTTTGACCGTTCCAGTCTCATGACTTCCAGTAAATGTTTGCATAACAGGCAGACTACATGTTCCAGTACATTGTTTGCATAACAGCTGCACGAACTATTTCCAGTACATGTTTGCATAACAGCTGCTCAATGACTGCCAGTAAATGTTTGCATATTAAATGGAAGGTCTCCTTAATAGACCAGTACACACACAAGCATTATTATTAACTGTGTCATTATTAAATGTGTCTAGATAATATCACCACATATTCCCCCCTTCGAGGCTAAATTAGCCTCGCTATGCAGCATAAGCATCACTTAAACAAAGCAGTGTGTCATAACCTCGTATGTTGTCATGACACCTCAGGCTATGTGCACATGAGCGAGTTACAGGGGAATAGTGTCTACTACTACAAACCTTATTGCGCACGTAAAATCTCAAACCTTATAACTAGTAAATGTGTTGGCATCATTGCCTTTACGAGAGTAAATAACATCGGTAAGCAAGCCCTGGACGCCCAGATCAAGTGACAGAAAGACCAATTCCTTGTTACGAACATATGGCTAGGACCCGAGACGGATTTGTCCCCAAAGCGGCTAGTGTGCTAGTCACTTTGAGCATAAAGAAATTTCATGCAACGGCCATTGGTGCCAAATCGGAGTTACATAACAGCTTCATGATCCCACTGTCGCTTGCCCATCCCCTACTGGCTTCTTTAGCAGTAAATGGTATATACGGCCCCTTTTCGGCCTCTATGCGTCCCACTACACCCCCCTTTGTTACTCGCATCGCCATCCCCTTTCTTCCTCCGGAGTCCTCCGGGCATTCACACTAGCGTGAGAATGGGTGAGCACACCGGCCGCGGGCGCGCTACACCGAGGGGACGGGCCGCCATGCTCTGCCTTAGGTTGCCCCTGCTGGCCAATGGGGTCGTACCCGTCCTCGAGCGCTGACCGCGCCACACACCTGCCACACCACTAGGTGGGCCAGGTCCGGCGTGCGGTAACCTGGGGTGAGGTGATCACTTCTAGTAGCAAGCTTTGGTTATGTCTATCCAGATTTGGATGGCCTTGCAGTGGAGGGCTACACCTCCATAAAACTTAAGTTACCATCTTACGTATAGCGAAGCACTAAGGTATAAAATCGAATCAAGATCACTTAAGGCGACTCATTCGTATCAGGTCACAGCCCATAATACCCCTTGACTCTAGTATCTTGACTCTGTCACCTGGGCGTGCAGTCACGTGCCTTGTGAATTACCTGTCAGTGTTGTGTATGTGAGTGTGCGTCAGTGCGTGTGTGTAGATGTGGGTGACTCGCAGGACCCCACCCCTACTCGTATATATTCGGGAGAGGAAACTCCGGGGGAGGAAACTCCTGCCCCTGCTCCATTATATAACCCTCGTTGAATTCGCTTTCCATTATTCGTCTCACACTAGTTTGTACTAAAAGAATCCTCTCACTCGCATCCTCCTCGTCCCAGGGCATCCTTACGTTTTGGACCACTAGTTGTCTAGCGACCACTTTGGAGCAACCCTTACCACAACATTGAGTAATACAGCAAAACATTCCTACCACTAAGGCTGCTCCAAACAATAACTTTCCCAGAAATGCTACGATCTTACCCCCCCATGACCCAAAGGTGTCCGTTAGCCACTGGGTTACGGGGGCAAAAATATCCGGGATTCCAGCAAATGTCGGTGCCAATCCAGAGTTCTCGTGGGCCTCCTTGTTGACGGCCTTGAGCCTGTTCATCGCGTTTGTGAAGTCATCCATGTTCTCGCCTTTACCTGGGACGTACGTACAGCACGAATCTGTCCCAACGATTGCGCACACTCCACCTTCCTTTGCCAGTATCCAGTCCACTGCTATCCTGGTTTCCATTGCCATTTTTGTGGTGGCGTTCAGCCTTCTATCAAGCGCGCTGAACGCCTCCACTGTGGCATTCATGAACCGTAGGGCGTTGTAGTGGATGTAGTTGATCCATTGAACATTCTTGGCGATGCCTATGGATGCTCCATAGACGGGGATGGCGGCTTCAAATCCGGCAAGCACCTCGTCCCGTGCTTTGAACTGTCTCGGGACGAAGTGGGGCTGTCCGAATGCGTCCATATATACTCCATTGTCGGCGTCCCTCCGACTTCTCCTCAGGTTCCCTCCTACGGGTGTCTGCTGGTTGTGCCCTGGGCCGGTCGAGTTCAATGTTGAGTTGCATTCTGACCAGGGGACTATGTAGGTTTGCTGGGCCAGGGTGACCCTTGCACACTTTCCCCTCCAGTATTTCGGAAGGGTGTTTCGCAGTCCCCATCGTCTTCCACAGGCCCACCATAAGTCTGCCAGCGGAACATCCCGTTCGTTCATCCAGTTTACCCTTAGCATCGTGATGTTTGCTTCGACTCCAATCCCTTTCCCGTTTTCGCTTCTCTCTTCCAGGCGATACGAGAGGCTGTCGGATTCGTGGACCCACTTTGCTGCGCAGCGTCCTTCAAATGCTCCTACATCCGTCTTGCCCCCTCTTACCATGCCTTCAAAGGGGGGTACTTCAAAACATTCAAACTCTACGTCTTCTGGTATGTCATAAAGGCGGTGTGTTTTCCTTGCTACCCTGGCTCCTATGCCTGGGTAGTCTTTTGCACATCTCGCCTCATTTTCTTGGTACTCGTGTGTTCTCTTTCCTTCTTTTCGTTCTGCAGAAGAGGGGCTTATACCAGTCCACCACTCACGTAACTTCTCATTTCCTAATAGCTCAAGACATGCAAAGGGAGACAGCTTGTCTTCTTTGTATTGCCTTCCCGACGCTCGATATACCGCATCCTCTTCTCCACTTCCTGGCGCTGGTAGTATGGCCAGCTTGGGTCTTACTGCTGAGCACACATAACATCCTCCTTCTGGCTTCACTGTCTTTGCTGTGTATTTGGCCCATTGCATCCATGAATTGTCCTCCCACGCCTCCAGAGCGCTTGTTGATCTCTTTCTTCTTCTTTTGGCCTGAGTCCCGTCAGTCTGGTTCTTTGACAGGTTTTCTTGAAGCGTGCTTGTACTGTTTTCTTGAAGCGTGCTTGTACTGTTTTCTGGAAGTGTGCTTGTACTGTTTTCTGGAAGCGTGCTTGTACTGTTTTCTGGAAGCGTGCTTGTACTATTTACATTTTTTCTCTCATTCTTGCCTTGAGTCGTTGCATTGTCCAGCACCGGAGTCGTTGCACTGTCCGGCACCGGAGTCGTTGCACTGTCCGGCCCCGGGATGTATTCGTCACTTCCCGATGCTTCTAACTCTGGGGTGGGCATCCCATCTCCTGATTCCCCTATGTACAGCATATTGTTCGTGTCTAGGGCACCGTCGTCGAGCAGCTCCACTCTGTCCCCTCGCAGAGCGTTATTGGGGGCGGCAGTCCGTACCCCCTCCGTCGCTTTCGTCGTCCTCTGGGAATCTCTGGAGGGGCCAATCGATGGCCTCCTCGAAGCCCCCAGTCCAGTGGGCATCGAGGGGGTCGTCCAGGCCGATCCCTTGGAGTACTCGTCTTGTCCCTTGGCTGGTCCCTGGGTGGCTGTCCCCGAAGTGGGGGCCACCCGTGGTGTGCCCTGAGTCCGTCGGCCTTTCCACAGGCTCTGCAGGAAGTTGCGAGCCCTGTCTAGGAGGTGTCCGGGGAGGAGGCGTAAGGACAGCGGGTAGCCTGAGCGCGTCGAGGGCCTCGGCAATCTCTGCGGCGGATGGCTGTGCTCCAGTCTGGTCGTCAGCGGGGGCGTCGGTTGGGTATGGATAATCCCAGTCGGCGTAGAAGTCCCCAAAGTCGATGGTGTCGTTCCCTTGCTGGTGTGGCGGTGGCGGTGGCGGGGCTTCTTCTTCCGACCTTGGCGTTTCTTCGGCGTCACTCCCCGTGAGGCCGGGTGTGGTCGCGGCCCGAGAGTGGGCTGTGGGGTCAGCTGGTGGATCACCGCTGGTTGAGGCGGTGGCAGGTCTGGATACTTGGGATTCGGGAGGGGCTCCCACTTCAGGTGGATGTCGCCTTCCCATCCTCGAGCCTGGCTCGGCTCCAGCATCGCCAGCACCTGTAGGTATAGGTAGGGGAGGGAGAACAGCAGGCACCCTAGGTACATTCCGCCCAGGGTCATCAGCAGGAGCCGGCAGTATCCTCCGCCTCGTACTCCTACGCGCACCTGGTCCTCCCCTTTGTTCCCCACCACCATCATCCTCCCCGGGGGAGTCTGGTGGGGGTCCTGGCGGGCCCTGGTCCCTGTCATCGTCTTCCACCCCCTCTGGACCTCTCGCTCCTTCTGGTGGCACCGCCCTGTAACAAGAGTTAAGGTGATACCACAAATCTGATCCTTGCACTCTTACCGCCCGTGGGGTAGCCTGGGTCACTCGGTAGGGCCCTTCTGCCCTGGGGTCGAGACACGATCTCTTAAACACCCTCAGGTATACCCAGTCTCCCACTTGGATCGGTCCGGGCTCAGTCCTCCGCTCCCGAGCTCTTTCTCTTCTCTTCTGCTCGTTGAAAACTGCCCTGTGAACTTGAGAAAGCTGTTTAATGTAACTGCTTACTTCCTGTTCTAGAATTTCCAGCGGAGGCCTCTGATCCCCTCTGAACCGTGGTGTGGGCATTGCCCGCCCCGTCACCATTTCGTGCGGGGTCAGATGCGTGGTTCGATTTTTTTCGCAACGCATTTTCATCAGTGCAATTGGCAGCGCGTCAACCCAATTTAAGTTTGGCAGATTTGGATCGTCATGTGCGCTTTGGACGATCTTCGCTATCTTATTTTTCAGCGTGCCGTTTGCCCTTTCAACCATCCCCTGGGACTGCGGGTGGTAAACACAACCAAACCGAGTCTTGATGCACAGCGCCTGCGCAATCTTTTTCCATGTGTTGGCCGTAAACGCTCGGCCATTGTCGCTACTGATTATTTCTGGGATCCCAAACCTGGGTATCACTTCCCTTGCTAGGAATCGAATCACCGTTTTCTCATCCTGCCCTCGGCTTGGACAGGCTTCTACCCATCGTGAGTAGCGGCATATTATCACCAGCACGTGTTTGTACGCGTTTACCGTTCGACCCATGTCGATGTAGTCCATTACCAGGTGTTTGAACGGTCCCTCTGGGAGTGGCACGTGTCCCAGGGGCCGTGGTCCTATGCCTATTGTTATGTTGTTTCTGTAATTGTGTGTGGCACAGGTGTGGCAATTTCTTAGCACGTAATTGATGCGATCTTGAAGGTATGGGGCCCAGAACCCCTTGTCAAGTATCTGCCGCTTGACCTCCCCCCTTGCGCAATGATCCACATCATGCGCATCATGAATGAGGAGATCAAGGAGTCTACTTGGGGCCACCACCCTTCCATCATGACTCCTCCACACCCCATTTCTGCCTTTCGACGCACCCCTTTCCTCCCACAGCAGTGTTTCGGCACGCGGTGCCTCACTCTGTGCGTCTTTGATAGCGCTAAGCGTGAGCATGGGATCCACAATTCTAAGCGTTCGTCCGTCAGGCAAGGTTCGAACCACTGGGGCTTGTATCACTGTGTCGGTTGCCGTGAAGAAGCGATCAATTACGCCTGGCGAGTACCTGGCCTCACAGGGCTTGTCCCCGCACTCGGGGCAACTGGCCCTCTGGCATAGCGCGCAACAGACGGGATCTACCTGGTGCTCGTGGTCGTCATCGCACCATTGGGAGCACCACATACATGTGTTGTAAGGGTAGGGGCATTTTGTAGGGCAGGGCACGCTGTGCCCCGTCCTGTTGAGCAGTATTTTATGTGGTTCGTTATCCTGTGGAGATTTAGGGGCGGCATTTGACCTTCTAGCCTCCAACGCCGCTTCCTTTGCTGCCTCATCTGCCTGTGCATTCCCTAGAGTAATGTAGTCCTGTCCCTTACAATGCGCCTTGCATTTGCATATTGCCAGCGTCTTTGGACGCATCATTGCTGCTAACAACAACTGGATCTGCTCCAGATGCTGGATGGGGCTCCCATCTGATTTCTTGAACCCTCTCTGTTTCCATTGAGCGCCGTGCACATGGCAGACGTTGTGGGCATAGGCGCTGTCCGTGTGTACGGTTGCATCCTGTCCTTCTGCTAGGGAGCACGCTGCTGTCAGCGCCTTTAATTCAGCTAGTTGCGCTGAACATGGTTGTGTGCATGGCTCACTCATAATTGTCGCAAATGTTTCTGGACCTGTCATCTGCACCACGCTGAATCCTGCATGTGTCCTGTTGTCATAGTTATGGCTAGAGCCGTCCACAAAGTAGGTGATTCCCTGTCCTAAGGGCTCGCTCTGCAGGTCTTCCCTCAGTTTTGAGAAGGCGATTGAATCAGCCACGCAGTCATGTGGCTCGCCCTCATATTCAAGTGGGATGAGATCCGCCGGGTTTCCTGCCGTGTCACACGCCTTTATAGTGACATCTGGGCAGAGTGACAGATTGTAGTACCTCAATTGCCTCTGAGGCGTTACACAGAATTTTCCTTGTTCCACTAACTGTGCTATTGCGTGACTGGTGTGTATCACCACTGGCCATCCCATGGTGATGTTAGAGGCTTTGACGTAAGCCGAATATACGGCTTCAAGACCCTGGAAGCATGGTGGGTAGCCCTGGGCCACCGCATCCAGCTTTGAGCTGTAGTAGGCGATTGCTTGTTTGCCGCGTCCATGGCACTGTGTTTGTGCCATAATTGCGGTCATGTACGCGTCTTTTCCTGTCTCCTTCCTGACCGATACGTACAGATAGAAGGGTCTTCCGTAATCCGGCAGAGCAAGTGCCGGTGCTTGCTGTAACTCCCCTTTGATGCGTTCAAACGCCTCGTTTCCGTCCATTGTCCATGTGAGACGATTCCTCAGGTGGCTGGTTCCAGCCTGCACGATCATGGCTCGTAGTGGGGCTATCTTTTGTTCATAGCACTCCACCCAGTCGTTGCTGAAACCTATGAGTCCAATGAACGACATCATTTGCTTCACCGTGTTTGGCTTCGGTGCCTTGGCAATTGCCTCAATGTGTTCCGGGGCGATGCCCTTGTGCCCATGTGAGATCCGGCGACCTAAGTAGATCACCTGGGGCTGTGCAAACTGTAGCTTTTTCCTTGATGCTTTGTACCCCCCTTCGGCCAGGACGGTCAGCACGTGGACCGTGTCCCTTTCACACGTTTCCTGGTCCGGTGAGCATACCAAGACATCGTCAACATACTGCAGAATCGTGCTTTGGCATGTGATGTGCTTTAAGTCCTCCTTGAGGGCTTGGTTGAAGATGTGCGGTGAGTGCTTAAACCCTTGTGGGAGCCTTGTGTACTGGAACGTCTTGCCCTGATACCTAAATGCAAAGAATTCCCTACTTGCGGGGGCCACCCGTATTGTGAAAAATGCTTGAACCAGGTCAATGGCGGAGAACGTTGTTGCACTTGCCGGGATGTTGGTCATTAGTACGTTAGCATGTGGGACGTCCGCCGGATAGTCCTCAATGCGTTCATTGACGGGTCTGAGGTCCTGGACCATTCTCCATCGCACTCCATCTGCCTTTAGCACGGGAAATATGGGTGTGTTGCACCTCGCGCTTGGGACTTCCTCTAAGACTCCTGCTCCCAGGAGGTCTTCAATTGTCCCTCTTATCCCCTCGGCTGCCTCTGCTGAAATGGGGTACTGTGGCTGGAAAGGCAGCGTCGCTCCTGGTTTCAGCCTGAACTCCACAGGGCTTGCTGACTTGACCAGCCCTATGTCACCATCTCCTTGTGACCATACCGCAGGTGGCACTTTTCTCAATATTCTCTCTGCCCGTTCGGCGTCTGTTTCTGTCACCTCCTGCAGCATCATCATTTTCCAGGGGGTCGGTCCCGGCCTCCCTGTCTTCTTGTCCGCCTCGCCGTCTAGGTAGTACTTCTTATACTCCTCCCATTCTAGGTCGGACTTGTCGATGGGCACGTGGTTCTCCTTATCCCAGCATCGATATCCTGCTCCTCCCAGCAGGCCATACATGCAGTATGGGTTGCCGTAGGGGCATCCTTTGACGTAGGGTATGTCATAAACCTTCTCCGGGAGATATACTGCTGGTTGTGCTTCCCTTTTCTTTGGGCACCATGACAGATGTCGCATGTACATGCTCCATTCCGCGTCTTCTTTGCTGAACGGTACATGTCTCGTTTTGTCCCAGCAGCGGCGCCCCGCTCCTGGGAATAGGCGGTAGAGGCAAAATTGATTCCCATATGGACATCCTTCAACATAGGGTATCTCCTCTCTCTCCTGCGGTTCTGTGTCCATGATTTCGATTATCTGTGGGACTCCCCACACGGTGACCGGGTTGTCCAATTTTATCCTGAACATTGGCTCTCCTCCTTTACTGATGGCCGTTTGGAGTCGATCATTTCCTGTGTCCTTCCACTTGGCGCACAGGGCCTTGAGCATCACTGGGCCCATCTCTCTCGCTCTGTGACCTCTGGCCACTCTTAGAGTAATGTGCGGCATTGTTTGGGGCATGTCGAAGATCAAGCCTAGATCCCATCCTTTCGCAAATTTCACCTCAGCGGCCACTCCTTCCTTGGCCACCACCAGTGCGTGTATGTCGAGTGGGATGCGTCCCCACTTACTCACGTCCCTATGCCATCTTTCCTCTCTTTCCTTGCTTGGCGTTTGGTCGAATTTTATCGTACAATGAAATGGGCATCTTGGCGTCCTTAGCCGAGCATGAAGGCTGTTTATTTGGAAAGCATACTCGTTGTAGACTACTCGCTCTATGCTTGGCTCCAATTGTCCAATCCAGTAGACCTGGTGAGTTTCAGTTTGAGTTGGGGCACTTATCCTTAGGGCCATTTGGGTTGCCAGCCCTGTTATTTGTACTCCTGTTGGGGAACACTCAATTTGGAGTCTTAGGTTGCACAGTGCGTCCCGTCCCAATAGGTTGACGGGCGTGTGCTCTGCTATTAAGACTGGTATCCTGATTTCCTTGTCTTCTATTTGGATCGATACTGGGGCCGTCATTGGAATTAGCTGCGTTTTTCCCGAGAAACCCACTGTCTTCATAAACTTTCCTGAAGATCTGGGGAGGTGTTGGGCATCTTTTGGGTGAAGACAAGTATATGTTGCCCCTGTATCCACTAAACATTCGACTTCCATGCCCTCAATTAGAACCTGCAGCATCGGTTCTGCGTCAGCTCCCCTTGTCAGGGCGGGGAACTGACCCTCCCCTGGGTTTTCTGGGCCTCGTCAATTCCAGTTTCCCCCGTAAGGGGAGACTGGGCCAGAGGGCGCTTGCATTTGCTGTGGGGCTCTCCCTTGTTGGGGAGCATAGCTCCCTCCGTGCATTTGTCCTTGGTTTGCCTGTCCTCCTTGGTTGTTCTGGCCTCCGGTCTTTGTCGGGCAATCCCTGGAGATGTGTCCCGTTCCTCCACACATCCAACATTGAATGCTGTTTCCTTGGCTCTGCTGGCCTTGGTATTGTCCCCTTCCATAGCCTCCTCTGCCTTGTCCACCTCTTCCCTGGCGGAATCCTCCTCTGCCTCTTGGCTGGTACCATTGTTGTCTCTGTTGCTGTTGTTGTGGGGGTCCATATGGCGCCGGTTGCCATGCTTGCATCATGGGCTGCATGGGTTGTGGCTGCATCATTACTGGTTGTTGCACCATAGGTTGCTGTACTACCGGTGGTGGTGGCTGTGTGGTAGGGGCCGTAGCAGGCATTACCGGAGCTTGGGTAACCGCCTTCTTTGCCCCCTTCGCCTCCTGGAGCTGCACATGGGTCAGCTTCCTCATTGCTTCCTTCTCCTGCTGCTCCTCCTTGTCTTTCCCTTGTCTGTACAGAGTTACATGGTGTACCACTGCCAGTCTAAATTCTTCTTTTGGCATGGCTGCCAGGCGCCAGTCGCTTTCCAGCTGCGTCCTGACTTCTCTTGGCAGTGCGTCCATAACCGCTCTTCTGAATTGCATGGTGAGGGGACCTGAATCTTCTGGTCTTTGTTCCATCCTTATCGTCCATTCCTGCGCTGCCCTTTCCACGAAGGCTGCGGGGTTATCGCTGTCTTTGAGTTTCTCTATCCAGACGGCTGAGGGGCTGTAGTGGTTGGGGTAAGCTGCCCTTAGGGCCTTCCACACTTTGTTCCGGACGCTATCAAAACACAGGGCGTCTCTGCTGGCATCCATCAACCGCCCTAGGTTTTCTCTTTCCAGTACAGCCTCTGTGTCCGTTTTTCCCAATATCAGGCCGAGCAGATATTTTATATCTCCTACGGCCAGGTTTCGGCCTTGAGTTTCTGACTCTAGCCGACTTATCCATCTGCCCGCTCCCTCATGCAGGACAGGGAGCCGTGAAATGAGGCCATTCACATCTGAGTGGGTCCATGGCTGATAGTGGGCCGTTTGGTTCTTTGTTATCAATGGTGCCATCACAACCGTTTCTTCCTCGTCCAATTCCTCTGGGATGGCTTGCATTCTTTCTTTTCCTTTCCGTGCCCTCTCTCTTTCTTTCTTTCCCTCCTTTTCCAGTTTTTCCAGCTCCTTCTTGTTTTCCTTTAGGCCTTTCTTGACTCCCCCTTCGATCTCGTCGAGCCCCTTTCGCACTCCTTTTCTGATCTCGTCCAGGCCTTTCTCCACTCCTTTCTTCATCCTGCTGATTCCAACCAGTCCCGTGGCGAGCACACTGGGTGGGATCATCACTGGGAGCATTCTGGCCCGCTCTCCACATTCCCCTGTCTGTCGCTGGTGGGCCTTCACCCCCTTTTCTCCTTTGAACGTTCTTTCGCAGCCGAGACACACTGAGGGGCCCGCTCCCTTCGGACCCTGTGACAGTTCTCTCTGAATTTGCTCCTCGAGGAGCTGAATTTGCTCCTCGAGGAGCTGTTCCGTGACTTCCAGTCCTACCTCCTCGTCTTCCCCTGACTCACGGTCTTCCCCTGAGTCAGCCTGGCTGTCTGCTCCGTCCGTATTTTCCTCCTCTTCTTCCACTTTCGTGGTTGGACTGCAAGTCAGTTCGAAGGTCAGTCGGCGGGCCCTTCCTCCATCGGAGGACTCTCGTCTGGATTCTCGACGGCTTTCCCTTTTTCCACTCTCCCGTTCCCTTTTCAGCTCCTCGCTCTTCTTCATCTCTCCCTCTCTTTTTCTGCTTCGGTATCTCCCTTCCGCTTGCCTAATGGCTTCTTCCACTTTCCTCCAGCACATCTGGGTATATTCCTCGAGCTTCCGCCATAACTCTCTGCACCCCTCCTTTACCGGTTCCCGGTCCATCTGTGACCTCACCCAGGCCAGGGTCTTCATGGCCTCTCTATCTCGGGCTTCTTTCTCTTCCTCCCCTGTGGCCTCTACCCACTTTCTCATGACTGTCTCCAGGTGGTCCCACAGCCTCCCATACCATTGTCTCTGTTCCTCTTCTCCCTCCTCAGGGGCTTGTTCCTTCCTTTGGCCTAGAAGGCGTGGGGGCTCGCTTCCTCCAGCTCCTGGATCACCTGCACGCCTCCTCTGGCTCTCCCGACAGAGTTCTTGGGGGCTGGTCACTGGAGATTCGTCTGTTTCCCGGTGGCCTCTTAGGCTTGTGTGGTAGTCACTCACCACCCGTTCCTCCAATTCCCTTCTAGTTTCTTCTTCCTCATCCCACTCTTTTCCTTCACCCGGCTCTGTACTTTCCAGAAGGTGTTCTGGGAGCGTTTCTCTGGTGGGGGATGATGGTGGCGATGCCTGTGCGGACGCCGGTTGGGAGGTTGATGGTCTCGGCTGGGGGTTGGCCTGTTCCCACCTTATTCTCTTTACTTCTTTCAGCACCTCCGCGCAGGTCCCTTCCAGGGTGATCCCCTTCACCACTAGTGGGGCCTGCACTGCCAGGTGCACCGTTGGGGCCTGTGACCCATATCCCGGTGTTGGTATTGCCAGGGTTCGTGGGTCCCTTTCCTCCAGGCGCCGGATTATTTCCCGCACGTTGTCCTCTTCTCGCGGCACCTCCGGGTACAGTTTGTCCTTTTCTCTGTATGGGGGAGGACGCAGCTCCTCCATGGGCGGAGCTCCTGGCTCTGCTGCTTGGGTCGGGGCGTCCAGCTCTTTCTCTGTGGGCTGCGATTGGGGGCACTTCTCTGTTGTGGGCGTTTCAGGCGGCGTGTCATTCTGGTCCGCCCTTTGCCTTCTCTTTCTCTCCGATATCTTAGCGAAGGCCTCCAGAGTTTTCAATTCCTTCTCTCTCTTTTCCTGCCTCCGTGGGCCTTTGTCATAACCCTTGTGGTTCATGATTTTTTCCCTCATTTGGGCAATTATTGTCGGGTTGAGTGACCCTTCTTTTGGCCATGCTGTGTGGTCTCCTTTGTATCTTAGGAACCACTTGTGGTTGATGGTTTTTACGTCCTTTTCAGCAATGGCATTCTCCCTTACTACTTCCTCCAGAGGTGTCATTGCTCTGGTTGCCATTTTTTCTTAGAGGTCGTTGTCTTTGGTGGAATGGGGATTTTTGCCGTAGTCTAGTTCGTTTATGTCCTCCCGGTCAGTGCAGAACAGGCGACAATCCTTTTCGTATTGTCTTTTCCTCTCCCTCCTGTACCTGTTCTGGTCTTTTTCCTCCCAGTCCAGTCGTAGGTCGCTCACCAAGTATAGTATAGAGTTCTGCACGTCGCCCCACTCCTGGAAGACCGTATTCAGTTGGCCTCTCCTTTCTTCAAATGCTTCTCCTCTATCGTTCACTGCACTTACGCTCCACCCGTCACTCCCGTGCTCAGAGATTCTTATTGTCCACTTCTCTTTTATCTTCAGGTCACCCGATGTAGCCTCTCCTTTACTTCCGGCTGCTTGGGGCTGTGGTTCCTCCTGTTTCCTCACCGGCAGGCTATTAGGGGTTAGTTTACTCAACAAAGAAAGCGTCGCTTTTAGGTCTATGTCGTCTCGATTTTTGCACCTATACGGGAATTTGCACTCAAAGGGGGCCTCACCCACGTATCCTACGTATTCTCGGCCCTCTCCGTCTCTGACGCTTGTTTCCCAGTCGTGTTCGTCGTATTCAACGATTTCTATGGCCCAGAGCACGTTCTCCTGTCCCTGTTCCATATACTTTCAACGTTTCTCCTAGACCTGCTTAATAGGCTTCTGTGTTTTGTTAATCCGATGTATCGCTATCGTTGCTCCTTGTGTCCATAGGTGTCCCTAACTCTAACGGGTAAGCTTTCCCTATCAGATATTCTATTTTTTCTAGTAGCTCTGCGTCAATAATACTTCTTCATTCAAGATTACCTTTTTAACCTTTTATTTTGCTCTTACAAAGTACATTTATTGACTTTATTTTCTCTTTATTTTATTGAAGCAGGTACAACACTTTCAATTTAAGCAAAGTTAGCGGATTACAAGTTTTTTGTTAAGCCGTTGCTGTGGGGTTTATTCAGTTCAAGCAGTTGTTATGGAGGCCCTGCAGCAGTGCCTCCCCTTTCACTAGTTTTCTATCTATATTCTCTGTCTGTCCTTCTCCTTCTTGCGGCTGGGGAATCCCTCTCAAACTTGCGCTTCCTTCCCTCAGGTGGGGCAAAGAGCTGGTCAACCACTGGCCTTGTGTTCACCCCCACAAACTTTCCTACCTGTTCTATCACTGTCTGCAGTGCCAATGGTGCTACGCTGGTGCCTAGTCTTGAGTGGGTTCCTCCGTATTTGTCACGGTGGTCAACATGAACTGAATATTTATCCCTAGTGCTCCCTTCCTTGTTCCAGAACACTGACACTGATAAAGACTCTCTCATAAAATCGGCCAGCCTTCCTCTATCTCGGCCAACTATCTCTTTCAGCGCCTGTTCTATATCCTGCACTGGCTGGGGCTCAGTCGGGCTATAGCTTGAGTTAGACCGGGGGTTGGTCGGGCTATAGCTTGTAGAGGGCGGTGAGCTATATCGTGGGGTGGCTGGGCTGTTAACTATACGGAATGGGCTGCGAATCAGCTGGTGGGATACGGTGTTGCCTGGATAGGGAGTTGGAGCTCTCACTAAACCCCCTTGACCTGACTCCTGGCACCCCTCTTCCTCTGACCCTAGGCTGCTGTATCCTGTCTCTGGTGGGGCACTTACTTCCCCTGGCTCACTGTCTGCTTCTTCCTCTCTCACACTACTGTTTGGAGTGAACTCTTCTAGGGAGTCTGTGTCTGGTTCTTCCTCACCTGAATCATCAGAGTATTCAAAGCGATAGAGGACTTTTCCTAGGGTCTCTGGCCTATGGTCTCTCACAATCCTAATCTTGGGCAATATTGTTACTCTAACAGGGGGCTCGGGGGGGGCATCTGCAAAAACCTCCAACAACTGTAACAATCTCCTTATGTCCAGGCTATGGTTGCTGTGCAACTGTCTTATGAATATTGCAGCTGCAACTTCTATCATGTGAGTTTGACGTCCGTCTGTTAGCGTGGCGATCCTTCTTCCCTCGCCGAACTCCTCTACCTCAAATTTGTATGTGCGCTTGTCTTGCATCTATTGTGGGCCCATGCCCAGGCGGTCAAAAGAAAACACAACGGCGCACACTCAGTTTTTACAGAAACAACAGCAGATTATAATAAACTGTATTTTGTTCATCACTCTTTGCTCAGGACAATTTCACACATTCAACTTACAGCTAATATTGCAGTTTTTTACCTATTAACTCGTTCTTTTTCTCTGAAACACACATATATTTTAGGGCAGCCCGTGCTCCCTTTACACAAAATACTATTTTAGTTTTCTCCTTGAAAACTAGATTTCCTCCTTGGAAATTAAAATACTATTTTAGTTTTCTCCTTGAAAACTAGATTTCCTCCTTGGAAATTATTACATGGCCATTTAACTCAGTTTTCTCCTTGAAAACTATTTTAACCGGTTCACAAAATTACAAAACGCTTTTTAAGACCAACAGTACAACCCAATCTCTGTCTTGTGTCTCCACTATCCTTTTGAGGATTCAGGTTAGCACCCCTTCCCGGCCTACCCACCGACTCCCACAGTACAGTTCTCCCTAATAATAAGCAAAGTGCTTACCTTTTGGGCCCGGAGAACTGCACTGGAGAAGTCTGCTTCACCCGGGACGGAACTGCTTCCCTTGTTGAATCCTTTCAAATCTCGGTAGGACCTCCAGATCTGTCGTGGAAATCTATCCACTTCCAAAAACCTCCAATCCAACTAGCACTCTGATGTCAAAGACCCGAAGGAGAACACCAAGACGAGAGAAGCTGAAGACTGTTGATCCTTTATTCACCGTATTGCAGTGATAATACAATCCAAACAGAGTCAGGACTGGACCGTCAGGCAATAGAGTGGTGAGTGGCAGCTGCTACCCCGATGAGATCTGATCTGAATGTGCCTGAGCTTTCTCCTTTATACTCTCGGGGGCCTGAGAGGCGTTCCTATCCCCAGGAACGTCACCAGGCCCCTTTTAGCCAATCAGAGCGTTTTGGGACCTGAGATATTGGTGGAAACTCCTCCTCATATAGACATTAAAAAATGTGTGTTGCTAGGCAGAATGCATGTGTCCAGGTTCTATGTGTAATCTGTTGCCAGGCAGGGTACGTTTTGATTTGGTTCTATGTGTCACTTCAACATCTGGTTTCACTTCCTCTCTCTGGAAGTCCCTGCTTGTCCTTTTCTGCTAGCCCCTTCTATTTCCACTCTTTGACTTCCAGTAAATGTTTTGCATACCAGCCACTCTTAGCCTTTGACCGTTCCAGTCTCATGACTTCCAGTAAATGTTTGCATAACAGGCAGACTACATGTTCCAGTACATTGTTTGCATAACAGCTGCACGAACTATTTCCAGTACATGTTTGCATAACAGCTGCTCAATGACTGCCAGTAAATGTTTGCATATTAAATGGAAGGTCTCCTTAATAGACCAGTACACACACAAGCATTATTATTAACTGTGTCATTATTAAATGTGTCTAGATAATATCACCACACTAACATGCACACTTCTACATAACTAACATGCACATTTATACACACATTTCCTTGAAGCTAACATGCACATTTATACACACATTTCCTTGAAGCTAACATGCACACTTCTACATACTGTACACATGTCTACACACACATCTCTTGTTGGGGCAGTGGGGGCAGCCGTGGCCTGCTGGTTAGGGCTTCGGCTTGTAACTGAAGAGTTGCCGGTTCGATCCCCGATCAGTAGGAAAAATGTGGGTGGAGAACGTGGTTGAGCACTGCTCTCCCATGCCCACACCCACGGCTGAAGTGCCCTTATTGAGCAAGGCACCTAACCCAGAAAATTTCTAATGAAGAGACACAATCCTCCATAGAAATGCTTATTGCATGTTGGCGTTAGTCTGTAAAGCCAATATGGCAGTTGTCTACACATATCACACCCCTTCCGCGGCAAAACATCGACATGTGAATACATTGAGCCAATCATGTGCTGTGTTGTGAATACATTGAGCCAATCACGTGCTGTGTTGTGAATACATCATGCCAATCATGTGGAATGTTGTGAATACATTGAGCCAATAAAGTGGTGTGTTGTGAATACATCGTGCCGATCATTTGTTGTGATCTCGACGCTGGAACAAAATTGGTGTCATTGGTGGATTGGTGACGAAATTTCCCTCACGGGATCAAAAGAGTATATATACTTATACTTATATACTTTGGAGCTAACATGCACTTTTTTTACACAGTAAAGCCAGTCGTCCGGGTCACTTTTGGTGAATAGAGTTTGTTTGTCACCAATTAGTTTAGTGCCCAAACCCAGGGGTGACACTTGCCAGTAACTGAATGGAGACTAACGTTGCGCTGAAGGACTTTTGGGATAGAAGTCCTCAAACTCATAAATATTTGAAGCGATGGGCATGAAGGTTATTTCATAGTTAAAGGTACAGTAGATAAACTACATAAAAAAAAAAAACACTATTTACATGGAGAAAAATATTTTTCTGAGAACTATTACATTTTATACACAATATACTACAACATAGTTTCTGCTTTGCTTAAATATACAAGTTTATCATAAAAAACTAAAACTTTTGGCTGTTTTGATGGTTTAAAATAAGAGATGAGTCATGATGGCTGTTAGATTTGGCCACTTCGAACGTTGCCATTTCGCTGCGGCAAGCTTTCTGAGAACATATTAACGACGGATATCGGATATAAGTGAAAACCTTCGTCTTTACATAACTCCAGAAAATGACACGTTTAACAACTAAATTGGACAAAGAAATGGACACTTTGCCTGAAGTGATTGGTGTCCCCACAGCTTAGGTCAGTCATTCACACTCCACTATGGCAGCAACGAGATGACCGGTGGCTACGAGCAGGTAGACATGTTTAGCCTTAGAGATGAGTACCATATATGTGTGTGCTATTCATCCGTTTGCTCTTTAGGTGTTGTCTGTGAGCATGTTAAAGATGTAAATGCTGCAGTAGGCAGAAAGTAGAAGAAGAGATTTATGCCCAACATCTGTGGAATGCCATGTTCAAGGTGTTTGTGCAACCATGCTGCTTGTGTTGGGCCTTAGAGAAGGACGGCCAAGGCCTCTGCTCCGGTGGGCTGGCGCCCAAGGCCTTGGGGTCAATTTTGACTGATTCCACAGATGTCGGTCGTTAGGGGATACAACCTTATAGATATGGTCAACTTCTTGAGTGACTAGGTCGTAAAGTGGTTAGGGGATACAACCTTATAGATATGGTCAACTTCTTGAGTAACGAGGTTGTTAGGGGATACAACCTTATAGATATGGTCAACTTCTTGAGTACCTAGGTCGTTAGGGGATACAACCTTTTTAACATTATGATAAAGTATCAACACGATTATGATCAAGGGACAAAATGAGTTAACGTTCAGAATGTCGTCATTATAAATGTAGGTGTCGGATCATGAATTCACTATCTGCAGATCTACATACATATCCTAGATAGATAGATAGATAGATAGATACTTTATTGATTCCCAGGGGAAATTCAAGACACTACACTAAAATGTGTGTTTTACACACACACACATCCCCTAGATACATTCAACACACACATCAGACACTAACACTATACACACACATACCTCCAAGAAACACACACTCATCCCTGAAAATCTGGAAATTCCACATCTTTATGCACCCTCTTTTGCTGATGTTAAACACACACACACACACATACAATAAAACCTTTGAACCTTTGAAAACATGCACATACACACACTGCACAGTTCAATGGCCATGGCGTTTTCTACAGTCTTTAGTTATAGGCCTAAATAAATGCACATATCAAAGCATCTAAGCATGCACACACACAATAAACAAATACAAATATAATATATCATAGCATCATGCCAACATGTAGGACTTCTAACTGACGGACAAATTCAGATTTAACAAACAAGGCAGACAAGTCCACACACATTAGTCCGTCTTTCAGCCGAACTAGAGATATCTTAATGCAAACACAAACCCTCAGTCAAAACACGCACGAGATGGGGAGGCTCTTATTTTCTGTTCACGAGCCCGTTCTGACAGTGTGAGGAAATCGGCAGGAGAGCGCGAGGGTTCAGGAGAGAGGAGAGGAAACACGCGCTCACCGTCAAACCGAGTCCAGACCATGGACAGCGCACGAGCACCAGACACACCCCACTCACACACATGAGTCCCGTGCACACAGAAGTGCAGCAACCAAATGATTCGCGTCTCTTCTCCACACACACACACCAGAATAATGTGTGTTACCCCCCACACTGTTCACGTAACCACCCCCCTTACCCACACGCGCGTTTCAACGGGGCGCTCAGCACCGTGGTGCAGCAGTGGTGGTTTATGTTGCGTCTGCCATTCACACACATACACACACACTCGCTAAACCCCTGCATGTGTCCAAGATCAGCAAATAAGCGAGGCTACACCCAAACGAAACACTGGCGCGTAGCTGCTGCAACTGGCGCACCCACCTTCGTTTCCAGCGCTACAGGCGCATTCCGCGGGACCTCCGCGTCAAGTCCCAAACTCGTGTCCCGAAACAAAGACCGCCTCAGCCCGCACAAACACACGACCGATAAATAGTGGAATGTGTGTGCAGGATGCTGGGAACTGAGAATTAAACTGAGTTAAACAATTAAATTAAAAATAAATAAAGTGTTGAGACGAATCTCCCGTGTTTGCCGAAGTTATTTTCTGTAGAAAGACGAAGGCGTGAGGGTGAGCTCGCGCTACTGTATGTCAGAAGGAGGCGTCAGTGCTCTGCTCTGCTGCCTTGCGCAAGGTATGGTATGTGTGTGAGAAAGAGAGACAGTGTGTGTGTGTGTGAGAGAGAGAGAGAGAGAGAGAGAGAGACAGAGACAGTGTGTGTGTGTGAGAGAGAGAGAGAGTGTGTGTGTGGGTGTGTCCGTGCAGGGGAGGGAGCTGCGATAAAAGTGTGTGTGTGTGTGTGTGAAGGAGGGAGACGGAGAGATGCTGAAGCTGAGAGCTAATTTCACTCGAGGCGTGTGTGTGTTGATGGCAGCAGCTGCAATGAGACATTTCTCCCCGCGCGCATTCTGCTGATGTAGCAAAGCTCGAGTGCAGCCCCCGTTTTCTGCTCGCGCTCACAAAGCAATCAAACACCCTCGAACGCCACAAGAGAGGCGCGCGGCGCGTTCATTCATGCACTCTGGGCATGTGACTGAGCTGGAGCAGGTTTTACGACGGCACGCAGTTTAATCTGTCAATCATCTGCACGGTGACAGGTCGTTGGCTCGCGTGCAGCGCATTTCCCGCCACTGGCCGGGTAACCTGCTTTCGGGATGCGGTACACGCGCGGACTGCAGTCATTTCAGGACAGTCACGCCACCCGGCGGTTAGTCTGTGCCAACACACACACACACACATTATTTCTCTCTCAAACACAACCATTCTCTCTCACACACACACACTCTTTCTCTAAATGATTCAGTCACAGGCTGCCTGTTTTGAGTTTGTTTATTTATTAGCATGTTTATTTGCATGTGTAATTAAGGCATAAGGGTAATTAAGGGTATCTTTGGCAGAAAGAGGTAAGGCCTCTGAGACAGAAGACAGAAGAGACTTGAGTGGCATTCACTGATATAACGTATACGATATGCCAGGTAGATTAAGAGATAGAATCAGATCCTGTAAACAAATCACACTCAACACACACACACACACACACACACACACACACACTCCCTATTCCTTCTTTAATTCGTTTATGACATTTTTGGGAGTGTGTGAGGTGTTTGTTTGGATGTAGGGAAAGCTACAGACGAAGGAGTCCAAATGGCAAGCAGGCATCTTCCTCTTCATCATCATCCCTCCATCTTCCTCTCTCTTCTTCAGGCGTCGCTGCTCTTGGGGGCGGAGCCCGGCAGCGCCCCCAGCAGGCCATTGGCGGTACTGAAGAGGTTGATGGGACACGAGCCGTCAGTGATCAGAGTAGACTGCAGACCCAGAGACTGGAGCAGCTTCACCTGGAGGGAGGGAGAGAGAAGGAGGGAGAGAGGGAGAGAGAGAGAGAGAGATGGAGAGAGAGAGAGCGATGGAGGGAGAGAACGAAGGAGGGAGAGAGAGAGGGAGAGAAGGAGGGAGAGAGGGAGGGAGAGAGAGGGAGGATGGAAGAGAGAGAGAGAAGGAGAGAGGGAGAGAGAGAGAGGGAGGATGGGAGAGAGAGAGAGAAGGAGAGAGGGAGAGAGAGAGAGAGAGGGAGGATGGGAGAGAGAGAGAGAAGGAGAGGGAGAGAGAGAGAAGGAGAGAGGGAGAGAGAGAGAGAGGGAGGATGGGAGAGAGAGAGAGAAGGAGAGAGGGAGAGAGAGAGAAGGAGAGAGGGAGGGAGGGAGAGAGAGAGGGAGGATGGGAGAGAGAGAGAGAAGGAGAGAGGGAGAGAGAGAGAGGGAGGATGAGAGAGAGAGAGGGAGGATGGGAGAGAGAGAGAGAAGGAGAGAGGGAGAGAGAGAGAAGGAGAGAGGGAGGATGAGAGAGAGAGAGGGAGGGAGGGAGAGAGAGAAAGGGCACTTAGTGACTGATGACTGTACGCTAGCTGCAGCACACCACGCTGACACACAGGGAGACTGTGTATGTGTGTGTGCATTAACGTGTGAGTGTGTGTGTGTGTGTGTGTACCTGTAGTTCAGGTCCAGCTCTGGCCATCTCTGTGAGTGTGTCGGCGCCCAGGGCCTGGACGAGCTGCTGGAAGCGCTGGGACTCGATGGAGGAGAGTTTCTGCTGCTTGTCCACCTCCAGACGATCGCGCTCCGCCTGGTAGGACAACTCCGCATCACGCGCCTTAGCCAGACGGCCCAGCTCAGACTCCTACACACACACACACACGTTAATACACACACACACACACGTTAATACACACACAATACACACACACACACAGACATTAATACACACACACACACAGACGTTAATACACACACACACACAGACGTTAATACACACACACACACACACAGACACACACACAAACGTTAATACACACACACACACACGTTAATACACACACACACACACACACACACACACACACGTTAATACACACACAATACACACACAGACGTTAATACACACACACACACACACACACAGACGTTAATACACACACACACACACACACACGTTAATACACACACACAAACGTTAATACACACACACACACACACACACACACAAACACGTACAGCCTCTATTCTCTGGGCCTCAGCTTTGAGAGAGAGAGAGGGGGATAGAGAGAGAGAGAGGGAGGAGTGTACGTACAGCCTCGATCCTCTGGGCCTCAGCTTTGAGTTTGGCTTCGTTGACGGCAGCTTCTCCCTGAATCCGTGCAGCTTCCGCTCGAGACTGAGCCTCAGCTTTGGCAGCCCCAGTGCTCTCTACTGCAGCACTGCACACACACACACACACACACACACACACACACACACACACACACACACGCGCACACGCACACACACACACACACACGCACACACGCACACGCACCACGCACACACGCACACACACGCACCACGCACACACGCACACACACACACACCATGCACACACGCACACACGCACACACACACACACACACGCACCACGCACACACGCACACAAAATACACAATTTGTAAGATAAACAATAGAGTCATTAACATGTGAGGTCTGTATTGTGTCTGCATGTGTGAGAATGTGAGAGTGTGTGTGTGTGGTGTGTGTGGTGTGTGTGCGTGGTGTGTGTATGTGTATGTGTGGTGTGTGGTGTGTGTGTGTGTGTGTATTGTGTGTGTGTGTGTGTGTGTACCTGAGGGCCTCTAGTTCCAGCAGTTCTTTTCTGGCCTTCTCAGCCTCGGCCTGGTCAGTGATTCGCTGCCTCTCCAGTCGCCCTCTTGCCTCCTGTTCCAGACGCTCCGCCTCGTGACTACACACACACACACACACACACACACACACACCACGCACACACACACACACGCACCACACACCACGCACACACCACACACACACCACGCACACACACACACACACACACCACGCACACACCACGCACACACACACACACCACACACACACCACGCACACGCACACGCACACGCACACGCACGCGCACGCGCACGCACACACACACACACCACGCACACACCACGCACACACACACACACACACACACCACGCACACACACACACACCACACACACACACACACACCACGCGCACACACACACACACACGCACACACCACGCACACACACACACACACACACACACACACGCACACACGCACACACAAAAACCGTGGGTCAAAAATCGTGATACAAACCGAATCGTGAGTTTGGTATATCGTCACAGCCCTAGACCATAGTGAGGACTTCGGTTTAACGTCTCATCCGAAAGACGGCATCTCCTGCAGTACAGTGTCCCCGTCACTGCACTGGGGCGTTGGGATCGATCTTTTTAGAGGGAAGGGTGCCACCTACTGGCCACCCACCAACACCACTTCCAGCAGCAGTTGGAATGGCTGAACAGTTAAATAATTGGATAGTTTAAATAGTTAAATTATTTAGTAAATTATTATAGTGAGGACTTTTATTTTGTAACAGTTGTAGGCAGAGGAAACAGTTGGCAGGAGTCATAGTTGATGACAACTGACAGTTGGAATGGCTGAACAGTTGTTGAGAAGTATAAATAGTTAAATTATTTAATAGTGAATTATTGTAGTGAGGATTTTTATTTTGAAGCAAGAGATGCTGGCTCTAATAGAAAATGAACGACTTCCATTCACCAGGGTGCCCCCGGCATACAGCGTCTTAAGCGCTAAGTGTCAAACACATGTGCAATCATTTGTTTCACTACAGGGCAAATACTGTACACCTAAACACTGTTTAGTTTGAGTTTTCCTACATAACTCATTCACATAACAGTGTTTCCCACAGAATTGATTTATATTTGTGGTGGTAGGTTTGCAGAATTAACTTGAATGCAACAGTTTTTAGCAAATTAGCGCAGCGTGGTTATGATGCTAACCAGATTTAAGCACAATTTAGTACAACCTGGAAAATCATTGTGTGGTGGTCAATGTTGATATTGTGCTGGGCCGCCACAAATAAGTCAATGTATTGGAAACACTGCATAAGATTTATCACATGAAAATGTTCAGTGCCTGAAACAAACTCAGGCACATACACAGGAAACCAATGTGGTCCTGTCCCCCACCTCCTCTTCCACCTATTCTGGCTGACTGTCTGACAAATGTCATGTAGGTTTGGTTGTTTTTGCATGTAGCTGCTTCCTCTTTAAGTAGGCCTACATGCAGGAGGTGTTTTCACATGCATGGATTCCAGTTTCTTTTCATTTCCACTGAATTATTTTTGGAATCTGATCCCTTATCATACCTGTTCATTCTTACTCGTTGCTTGACTTATCGTGACTAAATTCAAGATGGCTGCAAA
>NC_055980.1:29859669-29862169 GCF_018492685.1 Alosa sapidissima
TTAAGAAGGCAATATGATTGATCCACCACAATCTAGTTAAGCCTACATGCATTCACTGCCCAACAACGTGATGTTCCTCCTGGGTTTTCAGGATTTCGGGTCAACATAAAAAAAACTAAAAAACTAAAATTAAACTTGCTGATTAATGGGTTCAAGGAACCAGCTGTGGAATATCCATCCTTGTTTCAGCTCAAATGTTATTTTAAGTTCACGTTAAGATCTTTAAAATAGCCAAGGCTACTCAGTTTTTCTCCCCAATCACTCTTATCTTGCCTTATTTCTCCTCATTTCCAATGTTGCCTTTTAGGCTACTTATTTTATTTCACATTAAACATTAGGCCTAGGCCTACAATCTTCTATTTCTTGAATTTCCCCTTGGGGATCAATAAAGTATGTATGTTATGTATGTATGTATGTTATTTATTTATTTATTTATGTAATGTATGTAATATATGTATGTATGTATGTATCTATCTATCTATCTACAACTAGGCTCCATCCATCCATCCTAATATTATCCATACATACATACATAGCCTAAACACGCACGTTAAACATTATGATGCTCCGGACCTTTGCTTGAGGAAATTTTCCGTAACTGGACCTCGCTGAAGATTAATTGAATACCCCTGTTATATATAGTATAGTATAGTATATATAGTATGGTATAGTATAGTATATATATATATATATATAGTATGGTATAGATAGTATGGTGTAGTATAGTATATATAGTATGGTATAGTATATATATATATATATATATATATATATATATATATATATTATGGTATAGTATAGTATATATATATATATATATATATATATATATATATATATATATATATATATATATTATGGTATAGTATAGGATATATAGTATATATAGTATGGTATAGTTTAGTATAGTATATATGGTATAGTATAGTATGGTATAGTATATATATATATATATATATATATATATATATATATATATATATATATATATATATATATATATATATTATGGTATAGTATAGGATATATAGTATATACAGTATGGTATAGTTTAGTATAGTATATATGGTATAGTATAGTATGGTATAGTATAGGATATATAGTATATATATAGTATAGTATAGTATATATAGTATATATATATATATATAGTATGGTATAGTATGGTATATATAGTATGGTATAGTATGGTATAGTATGGTATATATAGTATGGTATATATAGTATATATATAGTATAGTTTAGTATAGTATATATAGTATAGTATAGTATAGTATATATATATATATATATATAGTATGGTATAGTTTAGTATGGTATAATATATATATATAGTATATATATATATATATATATATAGTATGGTATAGTATAGTATGGTATAATATAGTATATATAGTATATATATAGTATAGTATAGTATATATATAGTATAGTTTAGTATGGTATAGTATAGTATAGTATATATGGTATAATATAGTATATAGTCTTTTGATCCCTCGCCACTTGCACTCCATTTGCACATTCTGGTGGAATATTAATGGCCATCCAAAACCAATCACTGTTAAGAGGAAATGTGTGTGTGTGTGTGTGTGTGTGTGTGTGAGAGAGAACGCGGAGTGTTATCCTCCAACGCTGAGTGAAGTGTTATCTCTGAGTTAACACCAATGCCCCATTGTCGAGGGGTGTGTGTCAATTAATGTGGCACGTCATGGAGGACGTTTCAAAATGTTAGTTCCACGTGTGTTCTGCCTCTGCCAATCTTAGTTAGTTAGTAGGCACAGGCAGTTTAGTGCCATCTAGTGGTTCTTTCTGATGTGCAGTCGTTATGACAGCTTTGCTGTATTGTTTGATTTATGACAGCCATAGCAACCAGGACAACCATCTTGATAAGCAGCAGCACATTTTGAGTTATTTGCTGAATCATCTTTCTACATCCTGTATGTTAAAGCCTTCGAAAAGCATCGTCCGTAAGTTTAATAATTGCTTACTTAAAGTAGATTGTAAATTTAGTGACATTATTTGGTAATTTCTGATAAATCTATCTTTATTTGATAAAACCATGCTGCCTTCTATGTGTCTACTGATCAGCTACTGATGGATACTTTTTCATCTGTTTAATCGTATATTTCTTCAGATATTGAATACATATGTTTTGTATCATTTTCAGTTTTACTCATTATTCATTAAAACCGGAGCTTGGAGGCTAAAACCTGACTCGCGAGTTTTCTTGAAGGAGTTAGACTGGCTGTCAAATTGTGTTGGATACACACAGGGAGGACAGTACAGCTGTAGGTGATATTATACCCACACATACACACACACACACACACACACATTATGCACTAATCAAGGGAACTTCAGCTGTGAGGGTGATCCCCACGAGTGCACTCCGTAACCAAGGGGATTAGTTTCGGAAAGGCCCAGCAAAAGGAGGTAGTACACATGAAGAGGAAGTAGTAAACAGGAAGAGGAAGTAGTAGACAGGAAGAGGAAGTAG
>NC_055980.1:29869669-29894669 GCF_018492685.1 Alosa sapidissima
CACTTTTCTGAAACCTGGGCCCAGAGTGGAGAAATCTGTAACCGTAGCCCGTTTGAGTTTGTTTAGACAGCGAAACCGCACATCCTGCTTGCGTATCGATGATGTCATCGCCACACCTCAGCTGCCCTGGACTTGCACTTATAGTATTGCCTAACATTACTAGTTTTCATACATGACATTACCTACGATTACACTCCGTTAAGATAAATATCACAACTGATGCTTGGTCATTCCATGAAATCGGTGCCTTTTCAACTTTACAAATTTGAAAAATATAATTGTTTCAAACTGATTTTTTTCAGTGCCCATTTAATTAACACATCTTAACATGACAAGAAATTGTGTTGGGCCATCTCAAGCTATGCATTTATTTTTTACCATTCACTTATTACATAGAATATTGTAGGATAGTAACAGGACTGATGGTAACAGGACTGATGATTTCATGGTAAATTGCTCCTTTCTAGCTAACAGGTCAAGGTTAGGGAGGCACATGGTATGTAATCTGAAAGGTTATTACTTCTAGATATAGGTAATATCAGTATTGATAAATAATTGTTTATATATACACTTTAAAAAATGGTAACAGGACTGATGTTGTATGCTCGCCCCTCTCTCACAACCCTGATAAAACATGAAAAATAGGACATTTAAGAAGAGAGAAAGTTACCCTTTCTTACACTGTGGAATCTGCTTGTTCTAAATGATGTCACTTCCTTGAAATTATGTCACTTCTAGTTTGTACCATTATTTTATAAGGGGTTTTAGTGAAAGTAACAGGACTGAGATGAAATTAAGGGACAATGATAAATGACTTATATTTTCTAAGAAAACATATCTATTTATGTCAAAATCATTGCTTAACAATGAGATTACACTTAAGACAATATAAAACTGTGAAAATTGTATCATTTTACAACTGAGAAGTGCTGTTGAAAAAGAAAAAACATAGCGTGGGACAAGCCAAAATCAACCAAAATCCTTACCCATAGCAAATATTTATGTGATTTTAATCATTTTAACTTGTATTTTATTGGGTTTACTTGGTCTTATATTTATGCATATGATCTATAGTAACATTAAGTTTTTTAAATTACACATGTATTTGTTGTTAAAGCAACTTTAGAACTGATTATATGTTGTGGGACGCAAAAGGCACCGATTAGGTGGACTGAACACTGTTTTTCCCGGTGTTTGTTTATGCATTCTAGCTACTGTCAGTGACGCGAGAGAACTTAAGTTATTAGGAAAGTGCGGTGTAAGTTTAGGCTACATTAATTTGTGCGTAGTGCCAGTGTCATTCATTTATTTTACATGTCTTACAACATATATACATGCATTCACAGTCGAGTGAAATCAGATATAAGCATACAAAGATGCTTAGAACTCACGTTAAGCCGATGGTAGCACACTGAATGCGAATGCACGATTTGATGCAGGCAAAAGTATTGACTGTTACTAACGAAGGTTTTATAGCAATATTATAAATGTGGCGACAGAATAGCCTAGAACTTGGGTAAGCCTTGCATTTAGTAGCCTAATTGCGGTGATAGCCAAAACTAATGTGAATCACGGACTATCCTACAACCAAAGAAAGTAAAGGTGATTAGTAGGCATACCTGCATTAGCCAAATAAAGGACGGGACTGCACCCTTCACAAAACGTAAAATAAAGTTTATTAGTTTTACAGTTGGCTACAGTTGACAGTTCACCATCAGTCCACACAAACAATTCTGGTTTCCATGCACTAGCCATTTCGCCGTAGCCTATTCTGTCTGTTTTTAAAGCGCAAGTTTTAGTGAATTTCTGTAAAGACACAGTGCCACCTATTGGCCTGGGGTATGAAGTAACGTGTTGAGTCGTGTTGAGATGGATCCGTTTGGACGCAAATATTCTTGATACGGTCTTGATAAATAAATAAATTCTTGATAAATATTCTTGATCACCGCACAATAATAATGCTCAGCGCGAGATTTGCGTAGACCGTTGTCGCGCTGCGCCCATGACTGTTAAAGATTTTTAAAGAAGCCTGCGGTACGGTGTTCATTTTAGGACATCCTCAGACTCAGGTGTCAGACTCAGAAAAACATCGGTCATCTTCAGACAAAACTGCCTCAGCGTCAGAAAAACCAGACTCAGGTGTCAGACTCAGAAAAACATCTGTCACCTTCAGACAAAACTGCCTCAGTTTCAGAAAAACTTCTGTCATCTTCAGACAAAACTGCCTCAGCATAAGAAAAACCTCTGTCATCCTCAGATAAAACAGCTTCAAACCAAACTGCCTCAGAAAAACATCTCTAAGGAGTCAGGTCTCAGAAAAAACGCTATCAGAAAAAGTGGAGTCAGGTCTCAGAAAAAATGATGTCAGAAAAAGTGGAGTCAGGTCTCAGAAAAAACGCTGTCAGAAAAAGTGGAGTCAAATTGCATAATGAATTGTCAATTGACCTGTCGCTAAGCGCCACCCTTAGAACGCTGATGAGCCAATGACAGTCCAGCCTCAACGGGACTCGGACATCAGCTCGGACAACTCAATAGGAAACAACAGGGAGCAGGCATAAAATGACAAATTAATGGTTATTTATGGAGTTTATTAACTCAAAAAAAAAAACGACGGATAACCATGGTCAAACGTTTTGCATGGGGGACGTGTAATACTGATAGCCGGTACCCTGAGATGCTAGAAAACGGGGTAGGCCTATATTTTCATCAACAGTAGCCTATCTCTCGCGTTTGCAACAGCTCGACGTAATGTAGGCTACTAAGCCAACAACGTGGGCACAGTAACCAGGTTCCCTGTTAAATCCCAAGATGAAAATGCTCATTAACCAACTACTATATTCTTACTACATCAAATATTAATGTAACCTAACATATCTTAGTATCAATCTTCCACTAGCTAGCTAGCTAGCATTAACGTCAGTGGTTTTTGCAGGTGATTTGCACGGCTACTCGCCACAACTGCTTGTCACCTTGTATGTATTCTAAAGTTTTGAAAACACCCCTCCATAGCATAATTAAGTCACTTTTGATAGCTTCTGGAGGAAAGTAAATCCTTTTTCGACCAAAACGTTCTCAAAGCCTGCTTTCATATACTGTCAGCTGCCATTGTCCACAATGTATTTCTAATCAAGTCTGGTTTGTTTGTCCGAGTTTTCACACGGTAACAATGGGGGGCGGGGCTTAGCGACAGGTCAATTGCATAATGTAATGTCTTTTTGAATTGCATATTGCAGATTGCATTCTCATTTGAATAAAGCTACTCATATGCTTCCATAGTGTCCAGTGCCACCACTACCACCACGCGCATCTCGCACTGTGCATGGGGCACCAAGGGACAGAGGGGGCACCACCACGCGCATCTCGCACTGTGCATGGGGCACCAAGGGACAGAGGGGGCACCACCACGCGCATCTCGCACTGTGCATGGGGCACCAAGGGACAAAGAGGGCACCACAATTTAGCCAGAGTAGCTTTACTGCAAACTGCTCTTCACTCTTCTTCGAGAACTTTTACAATGTCAAAATGCACCAACAGGATCTTACATATGTAAGGATAATACTTTTACCGTGGTAAAGTTAGTTTTATATTGGACGTTGGATATTCGACACATTCGAACACAAAGGTTCTTTTGTCAAAAAGGCCATGTTTTGATTTTATGCCATTTTTATGTTGATAAATGATTTAAAACTATTATGTGGCTTCAGACTTACCCATGCTAAAACGCATCTGGTGAACTCAGCTAACTGCCCTACACATAATACAAAGCTTATTTTGTCCAAAAAAAACCTTTGATTTTATACAATTTGTTAACGTTAAATGCTTTAATCTATTATGTGGTTTGACCTTTTGACCTACGTCAAACCACATCTGCTGCACTCAGCTTACTACCCTATATAGTACACAAGGCTTTTTTTCAAAAATCCACTCTGAGTTTATAAATATTTTTTAATGTAAAAAAATGCTATAAATCTATTATGCGGCTTGACCTTTTGAGCTACCCATGTCAAAACACATCTGCTGAACTCAGCTAACTGCCCTACACAAAGCTTCTTTAAAAAAACAAAAAAAAAACCTTTTGATTTCTTCAAAAGAAGCTTTGTATTATCTTTGTACCTCTGTACTTGATTTCTTCTTTGCTATTTCAAAATAAAAAACAATTGTTCACAAAAAAAGAAGCTTTGTATTGTCTATTTACATATTTTAATATCCTATCTATATCTTGTGTTTGATTAGGGAGGAGTTATGTTGATATATATTTAATAGCCTGATATTTTCTACATTTTATACCAAAAACATCTGACTCTAAATAGTATTGTCTAATGCATTGGTTCTCAAAGTGGGGTCCGCAGCACATTGTCAGGGGGTCCCTGACAAAGTTTGCTACAAAATATAAAAATTGTCTAATATGGCGAAAAATGCTACAGTAGCCTATCAGTATTTGCCCAATTGATCTGCTGATACGTTACATCAATACGTCAAAACACTTTATTAATTAACCGCCAACAAAATGAAAGTTATGTGAAGCAAACACTATGTGTTCAACACAATACCTTTACATTTGACAAAGAAACAACAATCCTTTAAAAAAAAAAAAATCATACATACTGTCAAAGTTTGCTAGCATGATTATTGTGGTATTAGCACTCTGTTTTTAGAATAGGCCTATTCCACTGCTTGGTTGAATTTCCCTTTGTCCTACGTAATTTAGAACGACCATTAACCGTAAGTTATTTGAACACCTATGAAGTAGCTTAGATTCATTTGTTTGGCCGTATCAGTATCACACTTGTATATTAATTCGCCGAACTCGTTGTGAAGTTTAAATGAACTGTCACGTTGCATCCGAGCTATAAAATGCAGACGTTCAAAACCATACACTAACATAGCAACATTGTAGCATATAACGGAGGTGGCTTTTAGCTAGATGGATAACAGCAGGCTAAGTAAAGTAGCGATGTTTCAAAGCTAAAGTTCATCAGAATCTTGGGATACGCCCGCTTGACAACGGGAGAGATAGAACTAACGACTGGCCTTTGGCCGTAGCAACCATCTATTTAGAACTAGTAACGGCAGTTTGTCCTGCAATTAACGTTTTTCATGTGACGTATTCTAGGTTCTATAGCTTTGTTTACATCCAGCTGGTAGGCAAGGGACAAGTTGAACCCAGAGCCATATAAAGGTAGAGTTGCGACAATGGGTGTTCAAAATTCGTTAAGGTCACGTGGTTCATGTGGTAAACTGTGTAGTTATCCTACCATTACAACAATATTAAATTAAATCCCAGACCGTAGCCTGCTAAATATCGGAAGGTGACCTTTTTTTCTCGCTTTTACGTATGTTAATTTCTGTACAAAGCCAAGACGGGAGATTCTTTAGAAAACGCAGTAGCACCCACCCCATAAGTGTAGCCTAGGCCTATCTAAATTATCGTTATAAAAAAAATGACCTAGTACGTGACTCAAGAGCTGTAAACAGTGTTTTTGAGACTGCGTGTAGCCTACAAAAGCGCATGGAGATTTTAATTTTTCAACGAGAAACTGTAACACAGCTAGTCTAAGTCTAACATTAACTTGTTTGAGTTTTCTCCCCAACGTTTTCTCTGGTAGTTCTTCACTGATCTGAGATAATGAGCGAACTACCTTAACTAGCTAGCGTCTCTGGAGAATAAAAAAAAAAGTTTAGAAGTTTTCTAACATCTCTCCAGTGTAATGGTGGGCATGTTAAGTTAACCGTAGCATTACCTACACAGTAACCCCATGGTAATGCGATGCGAGTGATCATAATAACATATAAAACGTGATATAGTCCTTGATAAATAACCAGCTATGAACTCATAAACAACAGCATTTTGTCACCGTTTGTCATTCACCGTGCTGTGAATACAGCATTAAGATGCTAGGCTAAAGAATTGAGATTCAGAGAACTTGGTTGTGCTCATCCTGTCAGAAAATAGCAATTTGATCAGTGATCATATCAGCGCAAGCTTGGTTTGAAACTGGTTTCTGTGGATGGGCTTACACGATCCTTCACTGGGCTAGTGCCTGCTGTGTTAATATGACCGTGCTGATGCTAAGCTGCAGCTCCCTCAAATCTATAGGTTCTCATGCATATTAGGCTAGCTTTTGCCAATGAAAATGAATGCAACATAAAAAAAAAAAAAACAGTAGGCCTAGGCTACTGCTGCTAACTGAAGAAACGTTTACGTTACTGTAAGGAAATTATTATTATTGTATAACCATTTGTGTAAGCAGAAATATTGTTGTGCTGAGTTCTAAGAACAGAGAGTTCAAGTTAAATGTTGTTGTGCTGAGTTCTAAGAACAGAGAGTACAAGTTAAGTGTGCAGACAGACAGGAACTGCACCCATCTCATGTCTAGCTTTCCAAAAACGGGAGATTTTTTTTCGGGGGGGTCAGTGTTTATACCGGAGCTGTGTTTGCATATTTAATACGTTTCATACACGTGTTTCAACACTGAATTTCGGTCGTTGCTTTTACTTTACCATTACCTTACGCATGCCACTTATGTATCCACCAGCTGCCTGCCTGCAGCCTACTTCCAAAACTCCAAAGCTGCTTGCTGTCAGATTTGGTTCCGAGGGAACAAGTTCAGTGTATCAACAACACTCAATAACAGTTTATGTGATGTGTTAATCAATTAAATTCAACAGCTAGTTCTGGAGGCCATTCATCTAGCCCGCTTCCTTACGACGAGACTCAGGCTGCACCCACTTCCTTATTTGGGTTGCCAGGTTTTAGCCTATGACAAAACGGTTGAAATTGAAACTAAGTGATCGTGTATGTGTAGGGTGTATTTCATACACAATCTGGCAACCTGAATGCATCAATGATTTTAAAATGAAGTTTGATGGCCATGCAAATTACTGGAGTTTTCCGGGAGAAATAACAAAACGGGAGGGTGCTGGGAGATGACCTTGAAATACGGGAGAAACACGGGAAAAACGGGAGTGTTGACAGGTATGCCCTGTCTGTGTGTGTGGGTGGGTGAGGTAAGAGTATGTCACAATGAAGTCGCTATGCCTTGCTTTCTATTTTCTGTGTGCATCTGTACAATAAAAGACACAGCTTTTGGGCTGCAGAGTCAGAGACTGATGGTGTGAGGAATTCTTCCTTACATTAGCAGGCTCTTGGTACCAGAGTTTGTGGGCAAAGCCATACTACGTGTTGTGGTTCTTGTATGTTGGGGTTAAATTCCCTGACAGTTACCAACAATGTTAACAACAAACTCAGCTTCACTGCTGCAAACAAAGTTGGCTATATGCTTCGCCATATAACGAACCAGCTAGCCTTGTGATAACAAAATCTTTACCTTTTGTTTAGTCCACTGAAAGTTATCCACATATCAAACGATTAAATACACAGTTATGGAGGAATTGTTTTGGGGAAGCAGTTGCACTATATCCCACTTTTGCTGCCTTTAAGCCACTTAAATCCATAGCCTAGATGAGCGTTACAACTTGACGTGATGGTGAAGCTAAATGCCCAAGAAACGTCACGTCAAGTTGCCTACTAAACGCAAAAACTTAATGACAGCTTGTTCGTGGTGGTGTGCTGCCTAATTGAAATGGGATAGGCAAGTATCTTATATTCGGCTATTACGTGTGGCACATTTATTGGGCTTTTAGCCTCTTTTAATTTAGGCCTATATGTTGAACTGATATGACTGAGCAGCAGAAAAGTCATAGTTGATACATCGTTTATTATTATAATTAGGCTCTTGTGATAGCCTACTATTACTTTACTACTATTACTGTTATTATTATTATTCGGATGAGGCAAAGGAATGTAAATCTGAGTCTGAAATGTTGGCTACAAACAGTCTATACTGCTGTAACTGCACTGTTGCTATTATTAATTGTTAACTTCCGGGAACTATTTGAGGCTTCCATTAGCTGCCATTGTTGGAAAAAAATGGAACATTGGCGTCAATGGAGTTGTCGCAACTCTACCTTTATATCAAAGATCCGCTTTAACCCTCTCTGTTTATATGGCTCTGGTTGAACCCATTGAACATCGTTGTCTGCAGCTGCCTCTCAGTAGGCTACATCTCTGAATTTCAGCAATGTCAACATGACATTATGACGTAGGTGCAAAACCTTACCTTACTATGCACAGAGAATCACAGGCTCAGTCCCTGCCTCAGTCATGGCAAGCGCCTCTGATTTATTAATCACCACTATGTGGTACTGTTTTTAGAATTGATTTAGATTAAGTGTTAGTTAGTATAATTTGTATTTTAGTATATTTTTATATATTGTATTAAGTGTTAGTATAATTTGTATTTTAGTATATTTAGCATATGCTTTATCTTCTACTGTCCTTACTGCTTAGTTGTGTTTTTATATTATATACTTTAATTACTCTTTCTGCTGTTAAAGAATGTGTTTGTGTTGTATGTATGCGGCTGCTGAGACCTTGAATTTCCCCTGGGGATCAATAAAGTATCTATCTATCTATCTTAATTTGAGAAATTAGTTGATATGTGTTGGAAGAAAGTAGTTCTACAAACAAGACAAGTTTTAGCGATTAAAACGTTTAAATTGTAACAGGAAATGAACACAACGCAAGTGGCAACAGTGGAATAAGCGGGATAATGGACTCCACGGTGGTCTGTTCACAGAAGTAATGCACCGCTTCGCGTCGGGGCCGTTTTACAACCTCGACCGTGCATTAACTTCTGTGAACAGACCACCGTGTCGTCCATTATCCCTTACATAACATAAGCATCAAACAGAAAAAAAACTATACAGCTACATGATTAACTCCATGAGGGGTCCCTGGCCCACAAAAGTTTGAGAACCCCTGGTCTAGTGTATGGGATGATAGAGAAACAGAGCCGCAGTCCCTTCTTTAATTGTGTCTTTCTGTATCGTCTCAACATAATGAAACAATGCATTTTTAATCTGGCTTCATCCAATTTTCAGATTGTGTGTTTTGTAATATGCAAATCATGGTACATTTTATGAAATGCCTAATTAAACATAAAATCTCAAAAACGTGCAATACATTTTTTCTTTGGTATGATGTCACTAATCAACTGGAGAAGATTCATAGTGATGGCTATTAATTAAAAAATTTCCCCTATTCTACTCAATTTAATTTAGTGTTGGGCACAAAATCCCAGGATTCACGAGGATTTTACGACTTAAAATACCTGATTGCGCGACAACTTTTCAAAAAAATTACGATGGAAGTTGCAGTGTTTTTAGCTGTTTGTTGCAGAGAAATTGCGGGAGGAAGTGAAAATTGCCAAAATAGTTGCACATTTTTTTTTTTTTAAATTGAGGGCAATTAAGGTTAGTAAGACCAAAATCACATGCGGTGCTCGGGGAGCAGTGAGGGGTTAGGTGCCTTGCTCAAGGCCACTTCAGCCGTTCCTACTGTTCGGGGTTCAAACCGGCAACCCTCCAGTTACAAGTCCGAAGCGCTAACCAGTAGGCCACGGCTGCCCTAAAGAGAGAGATGCAAGTAAGCAGATGTTAGCCTTCTATTTATTGTCATGAAAATTTCCCTCACAGGATCAACAGAGTATATAAACTTATCAAAACTGCAGAGGAGTGAACAAGTTATAGGGCTGTCTCTGGTGTCTGCAAAAGTGAGTGTGGCATCTGGCTCAATATTCTGCGCGAGGGACTGTTGTGGTAGGTGAAATTTCACGGGGAAACTACGATGATTGGTCAAAAAAAGTTGCGGTGTTTAGACAAAATTGAATTTGCGGGGATTTGCTGAATTTGCGTTAATTGTTGCGATCACATCGCAAATTCCTGGAGACTGAATTTTGTCCTTTAATCTTGAAAAAAAAGTATGTTCCACTCCATCTACTGCGGTAGACTTTTAATATATGATTCAGGAGGGTATTTCTGTTGCAATTTTTTGTCTTTTTGGGCTAGATTGACTGGCCAAGAGGAGAATATCCAAACTTCATCAACGACATGCCGTTGTACCTTACGTTGTCTCTGTCTGTAACGTGGAATATCTAATAGGCTAATTCTAGCTGGTGCCGGAAACGAGCACCCATGAAACGGCATTTTCATAAAGATGGCTGTGGCCAATTGAGGCAGAGAAATGAGGACCACACACACACACACACACACACACACACACACAAAGGCGGGAACCAGCAGTTTATTAGCGGCAGGGCAGGGTTCCACAGGTGGTCAGGCCACAGGTCTACATTCAGCACCTACAATAAATAAATAAGAAACATAAACAAACTACAAACAGCTACACTAAAAACAAAATGGAAGACATCAACACTGTTTAACTCCACCCCTTTCTTTGAGCTTGTGTCTGATGCAGTCCCGCTGGGGCGGAGATTGCAGGGGGCGGGGCAAGGTGACTTTTCACCCCCTGGCGCCCCAAGAGTCCCGGCTATGCCCCCAGGGTGCCTCCGCTGCTTTGCCAGACGTTGGCTGTCAGTTATCAAGGTTCCCTTTATGCCGCGTGGTCCGTTTGGGTTCCGTTTGGCTGTCAGTTATCAAGGTTCCCTTTATGCCGCGTGGTCCGTTTGGGTTCCGTTTGGCTGTCAGTTTGGCTGTCAGTTATCAAGGTTCCCTTTATGCCGTGTGGTCCGTTTGGGTTCTGTTTGGCTGTCAGTTATCAAGGTTCCCTTTATGCCGTGGTCGGTGCTCCGTTTGGGTTCCGTTTGGTTCTGGTCGGTGCTCCGTTAGGGTTCCGTTTGGTTCTGGTCGGTGCTCCGTTTGGTTCTGGTCAGCTCATCACAGCTACATGGTCACTATCTGCTTCACGTTTGTATAATTCCTCCATAAATAAATACATAAATAAAAAAATGACAAACTCTACATAAATATTTAAAAACACACACACACGGCCAACGGGTCAGACTGGCCATTGAACTGTGTGGTCCAGTAGAACATGAGCGCAGATCCCCACACAGCCACTAGAGGGCCAAGAGGATGCCATGCAGACCTCTCTCCCTTTCTCCCTCTCCCCCCCATGTTCGTCCCAGCAGGCTCAATTTCTCACTCCTGTGTTGGGCTCAGTGTGTGTGTGTGTGTTGGGCTCAGTGTGTGTGTGTGTGTGTGTTGGGCTTAGTTTGTGTGTGTGTGTGAGTGTGTATGCGGAGGCTTGTATCTGTTGGCGGACAGGTGTGAGTGTTGGTGTGTGTGTGTGTGCTGGTGTTGGACTCAGTGTGTGTGTGGCGGCTTGTATCCGTTGGCGGGCGGAGTGAGTGTGTGTGTGTGTGTGTGTTTCTGGCCCCTGGTGAAGAGTCTGAAGGCTCCTCTGCAGATGAGGCAGAACCAGTAGACCTGCGGCGCCATCAGCAGGCCAGCGCCCACATTGCACTGCCACGGCACCGACACTGGCACCAGGTACAACGGGATGGATGCATACCTACAACACACACACACACACACACACACACACATTATACACACACACACACATATTATACACACACACACACATATTATACACACACATACATTATACACACACACACACACATACCTACAACACACACACACACACACACACACATATTATACACACACACACACACATAATATACACACACACATACCTACAACACACACACATATTATACACACACATACATTATACACACACACACACACACACACATACCTACAACACACACACACACACATACCTATTACACACACACACACACACATATTATACACACACACATATTATATATACACACACACACACACACACACATATTATACATTTACACGCATATTTTTGCATTTTTAAACCAAAACAAATAATGCATAACGAAAATGACATGGCTGTAAAATGATCAAGCAATTGGCACAGAGGTATTTATTCTAACTCCAACATCAGGCTACAAAACTAAGCCCATTTATTGCAATTTACCCATTTAGTGTTTATAAGTGCCAGTACCAACAATTGAATAATGTTCAAAATGCTCTCTGTAAAATTGCAGCCTCTTGTGCATGACTTAGCTGGGCGAACAAATCTGTCCATACTATGTTGTGAAGTGCTCGGAGGGAGAAGAGGGAAAGCAATTTAATGTAATAATATGCACAACAAGTTTCATGCTGTAATCTAGACCTGACATCAAAGTAAATACCTGTTTTATGTAGATTTCTACACCTGCAGCATTTACCATTAGGCTACTAACAACTAATTTTACAATTAGGCTACTAAAAAATAGCCAACCATTAGGCTACTAACAAATCATTTTTCTATTAGGCTACTAAAAAATTATTTCTGGGGTGAGCCTATTTGCTATGGTAACCTAGCAACCTGTGTGTGTGTGTATATGTGTGCACGCGTGCGGTGCGTGATATATGTGTGTATAAGGTTTTTTTTTTTAGGCATACTGTCTTGCAATTGAACGTGAATAAGTTTACTACTTAAAAACATCAAAGCTAAACATTATATCACGACATCGCTACAAATACAGTATGTGATTAAAATCAGCCAACATCAATGTAGGTTATAGGCTACGTAGATGATAGATAGGCTAGATAGATTGATAGATCTACTTTATTGACGCTTGGTGAAACAGCATGGAGTGGATGTTTTCGGTTCAGATGCTTGTTCTTTTCCTTTTTGAGTATGTAATGATCCCAAAACTTTACTTGAAAACTTTAGACATTCTCTGCCATTTATGGACATCTTGACTCCGCCATCGCGCCAGCTAAATTCAGAATGTATCACGATTCACGCGCTAGTGGTGTGCTTCCTGAACAACGGCCCGTGTGGAACAATCAGATCCCTGCGCGTATAGTGCGCGTCATAGGAATTTAACGAGGCTTCGAGGCAGGGTTTTTGCCTCGAGTAATTTTTGTAATCGAGTTATTCAAGTAACTCGATGAATCGTTTCAGCCCTACATAATACACACACACACACACACACACACACACACACACGTGACGCCCTGGCTTTGCTGTGCCGTGAAGCGTTGCGCCTCTTCCTCCGTCTGCCTGTATGAGCACTAGGCATGTTGTTGGTCTTTGTGTGTCATATTGTCTATTGACCTGCAGGAGGAGCTGGAGAGGTCTGGTGGCTAATGAGGGGCGTGGCTCCGTGTTAATGGCCGTCGGAATAAAGCCGGTGTCCTGTGGCCTATTTCATCTTTTGTTGCTTCCCACTTACTGATTTATGTAAATATGTGTAAATAAATTAAGATTATGATTTTAACGTGACCCGACGGTGTCAGTCTCTCTATGTCCTTACTCTTTGAGACAAGGAGTTTGTGACACATATATTTTACACACACATATATTACACACACTCACACATATTATACAACAATTGGGTTCGATGGAACTAGTTATTTGTTTCTGATTGACCGAGAGACATTCCACGAGTTGGAATATCCCTGAACATTTCAACTCAAACTTTGCACAGCTAATAATAAATGACTCCGCAATACAATGCGAAGATTCGACACAATGTTCTCATATCCCAGCTCTCCACTATTTTAAGCAATGGGTTACTCCTTAGCAAACCATAAGGAAACAGTGCTTCACCACATCCGTGAATTAAGCCACACAGTCCAGGGCTCCAGACTAACTTTTTGCACTGGTTGCACTGCTGCGCCTAACTTTTTTTCTTAGGTGCACCAGCACAAAAGTTAGGTGCACCCAAATTTTCAACCACATCGCATTTAACACTGCAGCAGGTTCACTTCTCTTCCTTAATTACCGTCCTATATAGGTTGACTTATGATTTACAATTCTACAAGAATTAACTTAATGAAGTGTTGGTGCTTTAAGTGCTTCACTGAGCTGAAATTTAAACTTAAAACATCTCAAGATGAATTAAATAAAAATAACAGTGAGTAAATTAACAGTGCACGTCTTTTAAGGGCTTTTTATCTCATGGCTCAATGTCTTACATACTATACTTCATGATCTTTAGGCCTTAGCTAAACGAGCTCGCCATGCTAGCATCTTCCATAGAAATGTATTTGAGCACAATTTAAAGAGATGTTCCAAGTAGCCTGGGGGATTTTTATGTGATTTTGCAATGATGATTGCAATAATCATTTGACAGCCCCACAATGCAATTTACTTTTTAATTTTAGTATTTTTAAAATTTCAATAAGAACATCACTATGTTTAATGCAGTAACTAAACGGTAGACCTACTATTATAGGCTATTGCAATGACTTACCATGCTCGATCTAAATGCGTCCATTCAATTCACCTTACACAATGACCACAGTTATACATGCAGGGAATATTCGGGCTTTAAATGTAGCAGCGATGTTCGGTTTGCGCCAAATACCGGATTAAATTGATTGATGCCATCAGAATGAGTTTACACAACTCGCGCGCAAAACGAATATTGCTGTTGAAAACCGGGTTACTCCCTGCATGTAACTGCGGTCAATGACGCACTCCTTTTCGGCTAGATATGAATGTGATTTCAGCCGACTTGGTTCATTTCTTTCAACGAAGACACAAAGACCCGTAACAAGGGATCTGGAATGTTGGTTACCTAGCAACCAAGACGCTGTCTATTGAAAAAGGAACTATTTTTTGATGTGTAAGAACGATGTCGAAATTAACATTTTTAAACAATAATGGGGTGAGAGAGAGAGAGAGAGAGAGAGAGAGAGAGAGAGCAGGAGAAAGAGTGTGTACCTACTGAATGAGCACACACACACACATGGCATACCTGCATGGTATAGGTAGGGGAACTCGACACACACACACACACACACACACAGGGCATACCTGCATGGTATAGGTAGGGGAACTCGACACACACACACACACATGGCTTACCTGCATGGTATAGGTAGGGGAACTCGACACACACACACACACACAGGGCATACCTGCATGGTATAGGTAGGGGAACTCGACACACACACACACACACACAGGGCATACCTGCATGGTATAGGTAGAGCGTACCTGCCGTATGCAAAGTAGAGGTAGGGGAAGAGAACAACTCGACAGATGAAGAAAGTTACCAACATGAGAACTCCATTGAGCTTATGGAGCAGGGTTTGCTGCAGCTTATACTGGAGATCAGGGACAGATGGAGAGATGCAGAGAGAGAGAGAGAGAGAGAGAGGGGAGAGAGATGCAGAGACAGAGAGGGGGGTGGGTGGACAGAGAGAGATGGAGAGAGACAGAGAGGGGGGTGGGTGGACAGAGAGAGATGGAGAGAGACAGAGAGGGGGGTGGGTGGACAGAGAGAGATGGAGAGAGACAGAGAGGGGGGTGGGTGGACAGAGAGAGATGGAGAGGGGGGGATGGGGAGAAGGGATGGAAAGAGAGAGAGGGGGGAATCAGAGGGGCAGAGGGAGGGAAAAAGGGGGGGGGGTTAAAAAGAGAGAAACAAAGAGAAAGAAAAAGAGGAATAGCAGTGAGTAACAGACAGATGATTCAGTTAGCACACCTGGACAGGTGAAGGATTCAGTTAGCACACCTGGACAGGTGAAGGATTCAGTTAGCACACCTGGACAGGTGAAGGATTCAGTTAGCACACCTGCACAGGTGAAGGATGCAGTTAGCACACCTGGACAGGTGAAGGATGCAGTTAGCACACCTGGACAGGTGAATGGTTCATATCCCAACCAGAGAGAGAGAGAAAAAGGAAGAGTTGTTTGGTGGAGGAGACGCTTTGGCGCTTGTATGATTCTGTTCCTGTGTGTGTTTGGTACTCGTATGATTCTGTTCCTGTGTGTGTGTGTGTGTGTGTGTGTGTGTGTGTGTGTGTGTGTGATGCTCATATGATTCTGTTGTGTGTGTGTGTGTGTGTGTGTGTGTGTGTGTGTGTGGTACTCGTATGATTCTGTTCCTGTGTGTGTGTGTGTGTGTGTGTGTGTGTGTGTGTGTACTCGTATGATTCTGTTCCTGTGTGTGTGTGTGTGTGTGATGCTCATATGATTCTGTTGTGTGTGTGTGTGTGTGTGTGGTACTTGTATGATTCTGTTCCTGTGTGTGTGTGGTACTCATATGATTCTGTTCCTGTGTGTGTATGTGTGGTACTCGTATGATTCTGTTCCTGTGTGTGTATGTGTATGTGTGTGTGGTACTCGTATGATTCTGTTCCTGTGTGTGTATGTGTGTGTGGTACTCGTATGATTCTGTTCCTGTGTGTGTATGTGTGTGTGGTACTCGTATGATTCTGTTCCTGTGTGTGTGGTACTCGTATGATTCTGTTGTGTGTGTGAGGTAGAACATCTCCAGCCCCTCAGAGTCGTTGAGCAGAGACGGGTCCTTACCAAGCACAGGCGCAGTGGCCTTAGTCTCCTCCAGGGGGCAGCACACACAAACATCAGCCTTCATAACTCAACAAACTAACCCAAAGCCTTCAGCACTAGTTAGACTATTGCAATGCACTTGTTAATGGTCTCCCAAAACTAAGACCAAGAAGAGAGAGCACATCACCCCTGTGCTGAACTGCACTGTTAATGACTTACAAAGCTCTAAATGGCCTAGCACCTTCATCTATCTGCAGGCCTCAACCATGCCTCTCCTGTGGGTCTCCTCTTCTCCTGTGTGTGTGTGTGTGTGTGTGTGTCCTCTTCTCCTGTGTGTGTGTGCGCACCACCTCTCTGCTCTCTCTGCTACACCATCTCTCTGCTACACCACCTCTCTGCTCTCTCTGCTACACCACCTCTCTGCTCCCTCTCTGCTACACCACCTCTCTGCTCCCTCTCTGCTACACCACCTCTCTGCTACACCACCTCTCTGCTACACCACCTCTCTGCTCCCTCTCTGCTACACCACCTCTCTGCTACACCACCTCTCTGCTACACCACCTCTCTGCTCCCTCTCTGCTACACCACCTCTCTGCTCTCTCTGCTACACCACCTCTCTGCTCCCTCTCTGCTACACCACCTCTCTGCTACACCACCTCTCTGCTACACCACCTCTCTGCTCCCTCTCTGCTACACCACCTCTCTGCTACACCACCTCTCTGCTACACCACCTCTCTGCTCCCTCTCTGCTACACCACCTCTCTGCTACACCACCTCTCTGCTACACCACCTCTCTGCTCCCTCTCTGCTACACCACCTCTCTGCTACACCACCTCTCTGCTACACCACCTCTCTGCTACACCATCTCTCTGCTACACCACCTCTCTGCTACACCACCTCTCTGCTCTCTCTCTGCTACACCACCTCTCTGCTCTCTCTGCTACACCACCTCTCTGCTCTCTCTCTGCTACACCATCTCTCTGCTACACCATCTCTCTGCTACACCACCTCTCTGCTCTCTCTCTGCTCTCTCTGCTACACCACCTCTCTGCTCTCTCTGCTACACCATCTCTCTGCTACACCACCTCTCTGCTCTCTCTGCTACACCACCTCTCTGCTCTCTCTGCTACACCACCTCTCTGCTACACCATCTCTCTGCTCTCTCTCTGCTACACCATCTCTCTGCTACACCACCTCTCTGCTCTCTCTGCTACACCACCTCTCTGCTACACCACCTCTCTGCTCTCTCTGCTACACCATCTCTCTGCTACACCATCTCTCTGCTACACCACCTCTCTGCTACACCATCTCTCTGCTCTCTCTCTGCTACACCATCTCTCTGCTCTCTCTCTGCTCTCTCTCTGCTACACCATCTCTCTGCTACACCACCTCTCTGCTCTCTCTGCTACACCACCTCTCTGCTCTCTCTGCTACACCATCTCTCTGCTACACCACCTCTCTGCTACACCACCTCTCTGCTACACCATCTCTCTGCTACACCACCTCTCTGCTACACCACCTCTCTGCTACACCATCTCTCTGCTACACCATCTCTCTGCTACACCACCTCTCTGCTACACCACCTCTCTGCTACACCACCTCTCTGCTCTCTCTGCTACACCACCTCTCTGCTCTCTCTGCTACACCATCTCTCTGCTACACCATCTCTCTGCTACACCACCTCTCTGCTCTCTCTGCTACACCATCTCTCTGCTACACCATCTCTCTGCTACACCACCTCTCTGCTACACCACCTCTCTGCTCTCTCTGCTACACCATCTCTCTGCTACACCATCTCTCTGCTACACCACCTCTCTGCTACACCATCTCTCTGCTACACCACCTCTCTGCTACACCACCTCTCTGCTCTCTCTGCTACACCATCTCTCTGCTACACCATCTCTCTGCTACACCACCTCTCTGCTACACCATCTCTCTGCTACACCACCTCTCTGCTACACCACCTCTCTGCTCTCTCTGCTACACCACCTCTCTGCTCTCTCTGCTACACCACCTCTCTGCTACACCACCTCTCTGCTCTCTCTCTGCTACACCATCTCTCTGCTACACCACCTCTCTGCTACACCATCTCTCTGCTACACCACCTCTCTGCTACACCACCTCTCTGCTCTCTCTGCTACACCATCTCTCTGCTACACCATCTCTCTGCTCTCTCTGCTACACCATCTCTCTGCTACACCATCTCTCTGCTCTCTCTCTGCTACACCACCTCTCTGCTCTCTCTCTGCTACACCATCTCTCTGCTACACCACCTCTCTGCTCTCTCTGCTACACCATCTCTCTGCTACACCACCTCTCTGCTCTCTCTGCTACACCACCTCTCTGCTACACCATCTCTCTGCTCTCTCTCTGCTACACCACCTCTCTGCTACACCACCTCTCTGCTCTCTCTGCTACACCATCTCTCTGCTACACCATCTCTCTGCTCTCTCTGCTACACCATCTCTCTGCTACACCATCTCTCTGCTCTCTCTCTGCTACACCATCTCTCTGCTCTCTCTCTGCTACACCACCTCTCTGCTCTCTCTGCTACACCACCTCTCTGCTACACCATCTCTCTGCTCTCTCTGCTACACCATCTCTCTGCTACACCATCTCTCTGCTCTCTCTCTGCTACACCACCTCTCTGCTACACCATCTCTCTGCTCTCTCTCTGCTCTCTCTGCTACACCATCTCTCTGCTCTCTCTCTGCTACACCACCTCTCTGCTCCCTCTCTGCTACACCACCTCTCTGCTACACCATCTCTCTGCTCTCTCTCTGCTACACCATCTCTCTGCTCTCTCTCTGCTACACCATCTCTCTGCTCTCTCTCTGCTACACCACCTCTCTGCTCTCTCTCTGCTACACCATCTCTCTGCTCTCTCTCTGCTCTCTCTGCTACACCACCTCTCTGCTCTCTCTCTGCTACACCACCTCTCTGCTCTCTCTGCTACACCACCTCTCTGCTCTCTCTGCTACACCATCTCTCTGCTACACCACCTCTCTGCTCTCTCTGCTACACCATCTCTCTGCTACACCACCTCTCTGCTCTCTCTGCTACACCACCTCTCTGCTCTCTCTGCTACACCATCTCTCTGCTACACCACCTCTCTGCTCTCTCTGCTACACCACCTCTCTGCTCTCTCTGCTACACCACCTCTCTGCTACACCACCTCTCTGCTCTCTCTGCTACACCACCTCTCTGCTCTCTCTGCTACACCACCTCTCTGCTCTCTCTGCTACACCACCTCTCTGCTCTCTCTGCTACACCACCTCTCTGCTACACCACCTCTCTGCTCTCTCTGCTACACCACCTCTCTGCTCCCTCTCTGCTACACCACCTCTCTGCTCTCTCTGCTACACCACCTCTCTGCTCTCTCTGCTACACCACCTCTCTGCTCTCTCTCTGCTCTCTCTCTGCTACACCACCTCTCTGCTCTCTCTCTGCTACACCACCTCTCTGCTACACCACCTCTCTGCTCTCTCTGCTACACCACCTCTCTGCTACACCACCTCTCTGCTCTCTCTCTGCTACACCACCTCTCTGCTACACCACCTCTCTGCTCTCTCTGCTACACCACCTCTCTGCTCTCTCTGCTACACCACCTCTCTGCTACACCACCTCTCTGCTCTCTCTGCTACACCACCTCTCTGCTCTCTCTGCTACACCACCTCTCTGCTCTCTCTGCTACACCACCTCTCTGCTCCCTCTCTGCTACACCACCTCTCTGCTCTCTCTGCTACACCACCTCTCTGCTCTCTCTGCTACACCACCTCTCTGCTCTCTCTCTGCTCTCTCTCTGCTACACCACCTCTCTGCTCTCTCTCTGCTACACCATCTCTCTGCTACACCATCTCTCTGCTCTCTCTGCTACACCATCTCTCTGCTACACCATCTCTCTGCTCTCTCTCTGCTACACCACCTCTCTGCTCTCTCTCTGCTACACCACCTCTCTGCTCTCTCTGCTACACCATCTCTCTGCTACACCACCTCTCTGCTCTCTCTGCTACACCACCTCTCTGCTACACCATCTCTCTGCTCTCTCTCTGCTACACCACCTCTCTGCTACACCACCTCTCTGCTCTCTCTGCTACACCATCTCTCTGCTACACCATCTCTCTGCTCTCTCTGCTACACCATCTCTCTGCTACACCATCTCTCTGCTCTCTCTCTGCTACACCATCTCTCTGCTCTCTCTCTGCTACACCACCTCTCTGCTCTCTCTGCTACACCACCTCTCTGCTACACCATCTCTCTGCTCTCTCTGCTACACCATCTCTCTGCTACACCATCTCTCTGCTCTCTCTCTGCTACACCACCTCTCTGCTACACCATCTCTCTGCTCTCTCTCTGCTCTCTCTGCTACACCATCTCTCTGCTCTCTCTCTGCTACACCACCTCTCTGCTCCCTCTCTGCTACACCACCTCTCTGCTACACCATCTCTCTGCTCTCTCTCTGCTCTCTCTGCTACACCATCTCTCTGCTCTCTCTCTGCTACACCATCTCTCTGCTCTCTCTCTGCTACACCACCTCTCTGCTCTCTCTCTGCTACACCATCTCTCTGCTCTCTCTCTGCTCTCTCTGCTACACCACCTCTCTGCTCTCTCTCTGCTACACCACCTCTCTGCTCTCTCTGCTACACCACCTCTCTGCTCTCTCTGCTACACCATCTCTCTGCTACACCACCTCTCTGCTCTCTCTGCTACACCATCTCTCTGCTACACCACCTCTCTGCTCTCTCTGCTACACCACCTCTCTGCTCTCTCTGCTACACCATCTCTCTGCTACACCACCTCTCTGCTCTCTCTGCTACACCACCTCTCTGCTCTCTCTGCTACACCACCTCTCTGCTACACCACCTCTCTGCTCTCTCTGCTACACCACCTCTCTGCTCTCTCTGCTACACCACCTCTCTGCTCTCTCTGCTACACCACCTCTCTGCTCTCTCTGCTACACCACCTCTCTGCTACACCACCTCTCTGCTCTCTCTGCTACACCACCTCTCTGCTCCCTCTCTGCTACACCACCTCTCTGCTCTCTCTGCTACACCACCTCTCTGCTCTCTCTGCTACACCACCTCTCTGCTCTCTCTCTGCTCTCTCTCTGCTACACCACCTCTCTGCTCTCTCTCTGCTACACCACCTCTCTGCTACACCACCTCTCTGCTCTCTCTGCTACACCACCTCTCTGCTCTCTCTCTGCTACACCACCTCTCTGCTACACCACCTCTCTGCTCTCTCTGCTACACCACCTCTCTGCTCCCTCTCTGCTACACCACCTCTCTGCTCTCTCTGCTACACCACCTCTCTGCTCTCTCTGCTACACCACCTCTCTGCTCTCTCTCTGCTCTCTCTCTGCTACACCACCTCTCTGCTCTCTCTCTGCTACACCACCTCTCTGCTACACCACCTCTCTGCTCTCTCTCTGCTACACCACCTCTCTGCTACACCATCTCTCTGCTACACCACCTCTCTGCTCTCCTGATTTCTCTTGTAAATGTAAGAGAGAAGAGTGGTCCCGGGAAAAGAGAGAGAAAACAGAGAGAGAAAACAGAGAGAGAGAGAGAGAGAGAGAGAGAGAGAGAGAGAGAGAGAGAGAGAGAGAGAGAGAGAGAGAGGGAAAAGGGAAAGAAAAACCGAGAAAGCTGCATCAAGAGAAAGGCAGAAAAACAGAAAGAGAGATGGAGAGAGATGGAGAGAGAGAAATTGTGGAGTGGTACCTGAATGAGTATCTTTCCTAGGCAGACGGACGGAGTGCTCATCTCAGCAAGGAACATCACGCCCTGGAAGTAGTCCCCTTTCCCCTGCCGCCAGAACTACACACACACACACACACACACACACACAAACATATTACATCCTGGAAGTAGTCCCCTTTCCCCTGCCACCAGAACCACACACACACACACACACGCACACAGTATACTTTACTTGGGCAGTGCATGCGTGCGTGCATGTGTAGATATATTCCAGCCTTGTTGGGAGTTGCTTTGGGTTAAAAAGTATCAGCCAAATGTAATGAAATGTAATATATTACAATCCGATAGTAGTGTGTGTGTGTGTGTGTGTGCGCGTGTATGCATGGTAGTATTGAGTGTGTGCATGCATGTGTGTTTGCTTAAGTGTGTGTGTGTGTTGATAAAGAAAGAGGCAGACTTTACCACAGACACAGGGAAGCAGACCAGCACCATGACAACGTGGTGTAGCACCATGAGGAACTCCCGGCGCAGGTAGCCAATCACTGTGCTGAGGGGCGTGGCCTCGTGCCCTTTGACCTGCGTCTTGTACCAGTGGCAGAGGAACATGGCATAGATGTCGTACACAAAATACGGCACCGCAAATAGGATGTAGGCGCTTGTCAGCCAATGCCTGAGAACACACACACACACACACACACACACACAGGAGAAGAAGAGAGACACACACACACACAGGAGAAGAGGAGAGACACACACACACACACACACACACACACACACACACACACAGGAGAAGAGGAGAGACACACACACACACACACACACACAGGAGAAGAGGAGAGACACACACACACACAGGAGAAGAGGAGAGACACACACACAGGAGAAGAGAGACACACACACACACACACACACACACACACACAGGAGAAGAGGAGAGAGACACACACACACACACAGGAGAAGAGGAGAGACACACACACAAACACAGGAGAAGAGGAGACACACACACACAAAATATATTTGGTAACTTCTGTAGACATCCAAAATGGGGTGGGGGTTAAAATTAGTAGGGAAAAAAACTATTGCATAAACAGTCATATATATCTTTTTGTCGTGGTATAGTCTTAATTTTCATGTAGATGTCTTGAAAAGGTCTTAAAAAGTCTTTAAATTTGCACTTGGAAAATGTGCAGATACCCTGAGAAAGACTGTTGGTTAGCTAGCTCATTTAAAATATCCTAAACTTTTTTTTGACCCTGCCTCTTAAAAAAAATCGGAATCGAGAATCGTTAGGAACCGGAATCGAAATAAGAAATCGGAATTGGAATTGTTTAAATTGAAACGACACCCAACCCTAACCCTCACACACTCACAGGGTTGGGTATCGTTTAAATTGAAACGATACCCAACCCTACTCCTCACACACTCACAGGGTTGGGTATCGTTTGGGCTTTATCAGATACCGGTGCTAAATCGATACTTTTAAAATGGTGCCGGTGCCTAAACCGGTACTTTGTTTTTACAATAAAATGGTCTAAAGCATGAATTGCTTTTTTTTGATTGATAAGACCAAAATATATTTAATTTACTATCAATATCTCATTGCTTCTACACATAATACATTTAAATGTTTAAACAGCTTGCCATGGATGCACACACAGTGGTGGATCGGGGGTTCCATGTTCCATATTGTTGTGCATGCATTACTTGAAAAGAACTAGCTCCAGTTATGTATGAACAGTGAAGGTAACGATCTCTTAAACATGTGAAAAACGTGAACTTGAAGAAGTGAAAATTTAACAATATGAACTATGAATATTGAACAACTTGAAGCTACATCTATAAGTGTGAACATGCTTAACAAAATATGGGAACAAAACATGGGAACTAAACGTGCATTACGAATATAATCAGTGGGAGCCCTGTGCTTGTTTCCCTGCAACAAGAAGCTTCCATCTGGGGGTGATGGAAGACAGTGACACCCTCAGTGTGTTTGAAATGTCCAGTCGATTGCACAATTTGGTCTTAGTTGCAGTCATTGCCGAAAACCCGGCCTCGCATAGATACGTGGTGGGAAACGTTTTCAGCGCTTTTACGGCTATCTCGGGATATTCTGCTTTGGTTTTGATCCAAAAACCCGCCAGAGAGGTTTCCTCATACACACTCTTAAGACCACCGTCATTTGCAATTTCGATCAACTGTTCTTCCTCCTGCGCTGAAAAGTTAGGACTATTCGGGATATTGACAAATGGGTTGCGGACCCACTCATTAGTTTGCCGTGGATCTTTGGAGGATGGGAAGTAACGCTCAAACTCATTTGAAAGCGCAACAAGGTGATCGCGCACCAGCTGCGAGAGAAAGGGCCCTGCCTCAGTCTCTCCCAAAAACCCCACTACTGTTTGGAACATGGGTCAATGACATGACGTCTAGATTTTCTGTCCAATAGCATTTTTTAAGTTTATAAAAGGTTTGAATGCCTGCAAACACACCATATATAAGTGGGAGCACTCCCATATTTGTAACCACTTTACCTTTTGAAAAATCTTTTGGTATTTTTATTTTTTCTCTTATGTGAAGTATCAAAATATCATGTGGTGCGATTGTCCGACCATGACTGCTGTTTGGGAAACTTCTTTAAAATTACACTGAATCTATTCAAATGTGCGTTCTGCTCTATCTAGCATTTTTTCAAAAGTGTTTTGTAGCTCTGTAGAAAATGACACAGCAGAAACTGCCATTTTGAGACTTTTATTTTGAAATTAATTCAAAGATCTTAAGTTGCATTCATAAACTAGTGTGCCAGGCACCCATTGGGGCAGCAAACAAGTTTGTAATTATCTCTTATATTTGGAAAAACATAGCTTAAATAACAGCTGGCAAGAAGTTGCCAAATTTGGACGTCATGTGGTATGACCTCAACAATACAATGAATATTAATTTATTTGTTCAAATTTATTTTTTGATTAGAAATGAAATAGTGACCTTTTAGAGGAATCAAGTTTGTTATGAGTAGGTGGTCAATTTTGTGCCTGTAAATTTGATCTCAAGTTGAAAATGTCATGTGGTGCGACCAAACATCATGTGGTGCG
>NC_055980.1:29899669-29927169 GCF_018492685.1 Alosa sapidissima
AGACTATAATAATCAACATGGGCAAGATTTGGTCCTAAAGGTTGTTGGCCAAAAACAAGGCGATCTACATTTTCTGGATCTAGTGCAGAGCGTTTTTTATTTACTATAATCCCTGCCATGGAGAAAACCCTTTCTGCTCTAACCGAGGTGCCTGGGATGCGCAAGTAGCGTCGTGCCAGCTGGGCAACGTGGGAGTACTCAGACCCTGATGTCTTCCACCACGACAGTGGAACGCTGACGCTGGGTAGCGGGCTCTCAATCTCGTAGATCAGCATTTCTTGTTATGTTATATATTTCCAATGTAGGCCTACCACCCGATGCGTCTGCGCCTTGGAGATAAACATTCCAAAAAAGATCTCCCATAGCACTGAGAGTGGTTTTCTCCTGGCACTGTGTCCCCTTCACCATGGCTGCTCCCTCCTCGTCTTCCTCATAGCTTTCCTCTGCAATCACCATCAGCTCCGCTTTTACCTTCTGACGTCTCCTGCTGTTGGTCTCGTTCCAAATGAATTAGCCGATGGAAACGCGGGTGTTGATAACACCTCAGTAGCAATTTTGAAAAGTTTAAGCACAGCTCTCACCTGGAAAACAAACATAGGCTCATTAGAGTAACTTTATGGCTAGCTGGCTACAGGGGGTAGCCTAGCTAACAAGTGTACCGTTACATAAACTAATAACGTTAACGCTCTCTTGTATTATTAATTAAGCAATATATCCCATTATTAGGCCAATATCAGCAGGACATTCACATTTCTACTCGCCTGTTCCATAAGGGCCACTCTCTGGTACTCAGTTCGAGATGACATAGTTTCTTCTCCATGATAACCGCTGCTACAGGAGCTTGTTGCTCAGCTGCCTGACACACCATGTCGTACGTGCTGTTCCATCGGGTAGCGCAGTCGTTGATTAGCTTCGCCGGTTTTACTACAAGCAGCTGCTGCTTAGATTCCAGTTGGTAGCCGTCTGTGGTCGACTTATTGAAATGCAGTGCTGTGGCCTTTAGTCTGCTGACTTTCAATTGCTCGCACTGCCAACCCTTTCCTCACAGCCAAGTTGATAGTGTGAGCCTTGCAAGGGACATTAACGGCCTATAGATGCCTCTCTACGGCGTGGTGATGGAAAACACGGACTCCAGATCCATGTTGTACTCTTCAAGTATGTATCTGATGTATTTGGCTATGTTCTCAGCAGTGTGGCTTTTCTGAGCTTCAGTTGTTTTGAGAAGGACATCTTTCAGTTCCTATTCCTCGTCTATGAAATGTGCAGTGACGGGTCACATATGCCTCAGTGGCTAGTGACGTCCAGCCATCTGTGGTCAGGGCGATCTTCTGTCCACTAATCATTTTTATGATGTCTTTGGTGGCATCATCGAGTTTCACAACTCTGTCGGTGATGGTTGCGTGGCTAGGAACCGTGTACCTTGGCTTAAGCTCGTAGACAAAATCTTTGAAACCAGACCCCTGAAAGATGTTAATTGGTCTCATATCTTTGCAGATAAATCCTGTCAATTTGTCCGTAATCGCTGCTTGATGTGCAGCGGGTAAACCCCGTGATGAGGAGAGAGGCAAAAAAGCGGTAATTCTTGCCTGCTTCAGCGGCGGTTGATCGCCCTCAGACTGTTCGCCTAGCTTGCCAGGGTGTAGCGTTATCAGGTGTGCCCTCAGGTTGCTCGTGGTATTTCATTTCAGCCTTACATATTCTGCAGATTACCGTGTCTTTATTTAGTATTTTTCCGTTTTGTGGTCACTTCTTAGATTGCCAGGAGTGGTGATCTTTGCCTCCGTGTGGGCACGGCTGTCGGCCATTTTTAGATGCATCAGGAGTGACAAGCAATTTGTTCACACGTTCGCTAAAGATAGGCAACACATTATTTTTTTTAAGCTCATTCGAATAGTAATTTTAACATTCGATTAGTATTCTTTTTTTAAATAGAAAATTATAAGCTTATTCCACTACCAAAATTCGTTTTAACAGCCCTAAAACACTGTACTATCGGATTATACCATTGTTGTAACCATTGATAGACAGACAACTTTTTACCGTTAGCCTGCTAGCTTCCGTAAGATAGTTTAACATTCTTGTAACCCATAACACGCAATAGTTTTTAACATGTTAGGCTACATGTCGGTGTGGAAGTGTTTAGATTCTATGTGCTAACACCAGAGTCAGCTGAGTTTAATTAGCGATAACATACGGAGATTGTTTCGTAGCCTCCTTGACAGCTCAGTGACATCAGGTATGTAACCTACATATTTATGTTTTTGTCAGCTAACTTTTAACATGATCTTCATATTTATTGTGATGCTATATGGGCCTCATGCACATGAAAGATCAATATCAAGCCATTATGTTGTTTAGAACACACCGTGAAATAAAGTTTTCACCTTACAACCTACAGCTGATAACATTTCAAATAAATGCCAGTTAGCGCATTAGCAAGGATATTGTGTAACGTATAGGCTACTGTTGATGTTGTTTCATAGCCTTTTGCTTGTGTGTAGTTAGGCCCACTGCTAGATTTTGACAGGAGCTCGCGAGATCACTTAAGTAAGCTACTTGGGCTCACGTAAGCTGTCAAACACTGTCCACTCGCCTATGTGGTACATCCAGTGTTTATCATGTTAGCTAACTGTATCTGGATGTGTTGCTATCAGAGCAAGACGTTAGAGATGGTGCATGACATGCAGTGATGCCTCGTATAAAAAAAATAAAAAATACGCTATTTAAGCACCGAAATGAGGCACCGAAATCCACGTTGTTATTCGATGCAGTTACTACCGTTTGCGTCGGCACCGGTGCCATATTAGAATCGTGTTTCGTGCCCAACCCTAACGGTAGCGCACCACTATTTTTTTCAGCTGAGCGTGACAAACCGGAAACCAGCAGATGGACTAGTTCGAGGGCAAGCGAGAGTTGCAGTTCGGAGGACCGATTTGTTACAGTCGTGAATTTTTAATAGTTTGCTGGATAAGTTAACAAAGTTACCAGCGAGAGTCGCAACACATGGAATTAAGAGGAAAGAATAGAAAAGATTTATTTTCAACCAAAGGATATCTACTAAGACCTAAACAAAATCACTTTCCACTTTAGGAAGTTACACAAACTCAGCTAGCTGCTAGCTAGCTAGCCAGCTAACTAAAATGTTTAAATTATTAAAATTTCCTTTGGGATGACTAAAGTATCTATCTATATATCCATCCATCTATCTACCTGCACACACCTTGGAAACTAGATGATAATGGTAGTTGTGAATAGCAGTACCATCACAGAGGCTAGCTAGTGTTTTTTACTGCCATTGACGCCAATGCTTCTGACAGGTTCTTCTACTGTGTAATATAGTTAGCGTTAGCCTTTTCACAACAGCGACACCTCTGTTCAGGAGAATATTGCAACTAGTGTCACAACCACCACGCGCGAGTATAAATGGTTACGGCGCTGCCACAATGTCACATTGTCGCGCTACAGGTCGGAAATGGCGATTATGTAGAAGCCTTAAGGCTGGGTCAAAGGCCTCCTCTGTGTCTGAGAGCAGCACTCGCCGCTAACGCAGCAGCTTTACAGCAAAAACACATCCAGAGCAAAATGGAAATGATCCGAGCTGCAAACTAATATTGCTGCAGCTGATGCAAATTTCCAAGCATTGGAGAGCTGTGACTCTAGTGTACAATTTCAATCGACTGGTGACTTACTATACAAATAAATACAAGGAGATGGAATGAATGAATATCTTCAGAACTATGTAGAAAATGCAGTGTCTGTGTCAGAGCCATCTGCTGTTCAGTTCACACAGCTTGGAGCAGTTCCTAAAACACCCCTCCAGAGAATGATGGTGGAGGAACCCGCACATCCCAAAACAAGAATGCACACGCTTAATACTGGACCAACACACACACGCTTAATGCTGGACCAACACTTCAAGCACAGACTTCATCAGCCACAATGAATGTGGGTCAGCCCACAATGAGTAGCCGTAGGACAGCACATCTTATCCCCCCATCTGGTCCTCAACCTGGGCAACAAAATCTGCCGAACACACAAAACGACCTTAACCCTTAGAACCCGATTGACGCAAAGTGCGTCAAAAAAAAAACCACACCCTTTTTTCCTTGTTACATTGCTCCGCGACTGTTCATCGCAACGAGATAAAACCTTTATTGCATGACAGAGAAGAAGTGGGGCTTTCCAAAGAGACTACGCACTTGTCTGTACGATCAAGTATGAAAATTAAAAAAAAAAAATCATGAAATTAAATTGCATCATATTTACAGTCTATACTTCTCTGCGTTCACCTGCGCACCCATTACTCTCGTTTGAATTACTCGCGAATCCGTGATCGCATAGATATGGCAAGCATATCAGATGAAAGAGGAGAAACAGGGCTATCCATTGGTACCATGGACCATCGATCTTTCTGGCTTATAAAAACAGACGAAGTGACTGCAAAATATTAACGTCATGTACACAAACCAACGCTGCACACCCATTACTCTCGGAGTAATTACTCGCGGACCCGTGATCGGATATATATGCCATATATATATATATATATATATATATATGTATGTTAGATGAAAGAGGAGACACAGAGCTATCATTTGATACCAAATACATCCTTCTGGGTTATAAAACAGACGAAGTGACAGCAAAATAATAACTTCATATAGCTGGACTTACCCCACATTTTTGTCTGTTTTTGTGGCAAAGCATGTTTATAATCCAACGCTATCGTGTGTTTCTCTATGGCAAAACATGTTCATAATCCGGTTTTGAGATCCTAGCAAATTCCTGCATGGCATCCAATTCAAGGCTCACATTGCATCCCAATTTGTTCAACAAAGAAACACCTTTTTTGCCTTTACTCTGTTCATGGCAATGCAGTAAAAAGTTGAGAATCATCATGTGTGCATACACCATAGTCACACATGCTAACAGGCAAACTTGGGTCAAGTCAGGTCAGATCAGTTTGTGTCACAGATATGGAGTGCAGAATGGTCATTTTTCATCGCTAAATAAAAAATGGCATTTATTTCTGTAAATCACACACCACATATTTCTGTAAATTGCTCAGCCCCAGAGTATCCCTCCAACATGGCAATTATATTGCCCGTTTCAGGACAGTCTGCCCTACACACACATGAAATGCATGTAGAGCTATGAGCTTGCTGTGGTGAGATACAGGTCAAAATATAAGAATTTTTATAATATGAATTTTATATTTTAATTCTTTAAAAATCAAAATAAAATCAACGCTAGTACTAATACATTAAATGATCCGTGTTTTGCTGAATGATACTCGTTCTCTTAAATTCTTAAAAGATGCATTCAATCCGAAGTCGTGCCTAGTGAGACAGCTCTCTATCAAGGCAGTGTGTGTGTGCCTTCTGTTTCCAACAGAGCCATACCACATAGAGCAACCACTTGCACTATGCACCCCCCCCCCCCCCCCCCCCCACACACACACACACACACAGACACTCACGAACGTACCCCCACATAGTACATACACATACTCTCACTCACACACACACACACACAGTGCAGAGCAGAACAATGAGCTGTGTATGTGGAGTGACAGATGCTGCTCTTCTCCAGGCTGCTCTGGCCACATATGCATGAGATCCACCCAACCACAGGACACCTCACCCACTGGACAGAGAGTGTGTGTGTGTGTGTGTGGGGGGGGGGGGGGGGGGACCAAAATAGATTGAGAAAGGATTACCAAGCAAGAGATTTAGGAAGATTATGTCTCAGAGAGGGAGGAGCCAACAGTATACTTCTGAGCTTTTCTGTGAATACGTGTGTGTGTGTGTGTGTGTGTGTCACTGCAGACTGAAGTGTGTTTTTTCCCTTGAGCGGCACGGCAAGGTACTGTATAGAGCGCGTTACAATGACAGCCACGAGTGAACACAAAGCAGTGGCGTGTTTGCGCGCACACAAACTTCTGTCTTCTGCGGAAAACAGCATTATGTCGCACCGCGATCTTCCGCACATTACCGACAAGCGGTAATGCATCGTCAGACCCGCCACATCGATTACCAGAGGCTTTTAGTGTTGAGGGCAATGAGCCAGACTCCACATTTAAAACGGCGCCCGGTAAGTTTGTAAGGCGAAACAGCATCGCGCTACACACCAAGAGCCCAAAATCAGAGAGGGTTAAAGCGGAGCTTAGTAATCAAGGATCTTTGCCCAAAATGCTGTCGGTCATCGACCTCCACACACTGCCTACCAGCTGGCTCAAGTATCTCATTGGCTAATGATAGGTAGCGGCTTCGGGTGGGTTGTGAACATTTCAACCAAACAGTTAAGACAGTGACAGTTAAGATGGTGACATCAGTATACAGTTATGGGTCGTTACATTACAGAGTTACCAATTCCCACAAACCATACTAGCAGATATTTATACAGAAACATATCTGAAGGCAGGACATCCATCCGACATGTTCACATACAAGACTGCGTAGACTCCGGTCCTGTCCGATCAGATAGCGGGCCGTTAGAAGCTCCGTCACAGTCCGGGCAACACCGGTTCGTTGGCTCCGGGAGGCGTCCTCGACTCAGCCCACATTTTGATCTCTCTCCCGACACGTACTGGGTTCACGCCAGCTAAACGAGACAAACATAATTAGCGAAAAGGCTTGGACACCGACCAGGATTGTCTCTGCCCCCTCTCTCCCTCCCTCGGCAGACTTTCTATGCAACACCATCTGAGGTTCTCCTAACACGTCTGCATAAAAGATGGAAGTATAACGGACTGTTTGACTGAGTCGTGTCCACTGGTGTCTGAACTACGATTTCAGCATGTAGCTTTTTTGGTGTATCTGATTGTTTATTTATTTATTTATTCTGACAGTTTGGCTTTGATTTCATGTCCACTGACGTCAAAGTCAGCTAGCTAACAACGAACATTAGCCAACACCGTTGTGCTGCCAAATGTTGTAACGTTAACGATAAGTTACATTGCTATCTTTCCCAATGAACCTTCACAGGCTTCACATCAGTCTTCAACTGTATACAATGTTAATTAGCTGTTAATTTGACTTAACAATACCGGTCTCCAAATAATATTACGTTATCTTGCCCGCCAAGCAGCAAGTTATCTTAGCTTGGAGAAATAGATGACTGGTGAGACATATCAGCTAACGTTAACGTAAAATTTGGAGTCACAACAGAACTATCCTATTTTTGAACCTTGCTAGGTTACCCGACAATGAAAGAGTTAGCGTTATTGTAACGTTGTAGATGGTAGGCTAGTTGAGCCAACATGACAGTTCCATATGATAACGGTAACAAGATGAGTTAACGAACGTTAACGTTAGATGGCTAAATAACGGTAGTGTACAATAAACGTTACCAGGCGGGTGTCTTCTTTGCTGAACAGCTATCGAGAAACGCACTCCCTCCTCACAGGACGAGGCGGTGATTTATTCCAGGGAAGAGATGGGATTTATTTGAGAAGCGCAGGATGGACAAGGCGACTGGGGACATCTGGGGCACGTTTGGCAAACTCAGTAAACCGTTGGATATGTGACTTAGCGTGAACGTGAAGTTGCACCCCTTGTATCATCTGCATTATCTTGCTAACGCCTACCAGCTCTAGCTTAGGATAACGCGACAGAGAAATTCAAACCCAACGACCTCGTAAGTCAGAGGACTGCCGAACAAAACCATACAATAAAGACGGTCTTCACTCTTGTTAATTCCACGATCTTGTTATATCCGGTGGTGTCGGTGAGGAACGCGGCAGGCAGCGCATAGCCTATGGGAGACACGCGGCATTCGTTGGTAGCAGACTAGCTAGCTACCGTTGGCTAACTTTACGTCAGCACCCTGGACAGGTCAGCTAACGCTTAACATAACAACGTTGCCTCTTGTGCTTCAATTTCACACACGAGCGGTCTTGTAATATTAGTAACTTCACAACAGCTGTTCTTGCTTACCACAAACATCAGTCTATAACTCACCATTTGTGTACCAGAAGGCTGGCTTGCAGGTGGTCTTTAAGCTTCAGTTCGGTGTTTTCTGTTGACACGAGCCTGATTTTACTTTTAAATGTGAGCCGCGAATCCAAGCGATTCCAGTGCGGATTGGGTGAGCGGCCGGCCTTCGGCTACTGAGATGCCTTTTCATTGGTCCTACAAACGATGGGCAGTCGTGTCCTCCAATGAAAATACAATTTAAAGTGACCTGATGAAAACCCCTTATGTTAACCATTTAGTGACTGCTTTATTTTTCATCTAGCAAACGATTGAAAGGTTCACAAACATTTTATGTTTGCTTAAATTGATTGGGCTATTTTGAAATTCGAATAAAAAACAGTTCCAGTGATCCGGATAGTATGAAGCCAAAACCCTTACCCCGACTAAGCTCTGAAATATTAATAGGTCTTTTGTTTTACAACCCAGCCCACTAGGCCTCAATCGAAACAAAGATGCTTTGCAATGTAAAATCCGGGCAGTCTCTCTACGCTTGTACAATACGGCATTTACATACGGATTTGATTCCGTGCTCTCCTTTCAGACTCCCAGTCAAGTGAAGCCATCAAATGTTCTCTAAAGGCTCGCAAGTAACACAGACAATAAGACAATGTTTCTATCAAAAATTAAATCAAATAAAGCAACAAAGGCTCCAGTGTCTCCCTTTATTTAGGCTACTCCATTCAGATTCATTTGTTTCTTACGAAATTCAAGTATTTAGGGGAACACAAGCCAACAACTTTTTTTTTTTACTTTAAAGACAAAAAGAAACCACATATGCTAATGATGGGGTTAAAATGGCGGTGTTCAATCACGTCTCAATTATACTTATAGCACATACCCACTCTTTAAAACTACAAAATGTCTAATTTCTATGTTCCTGGTCTAAAGCTATTTCTGCAGCGAGTTTCTCTGGTCCTCCACACTGGTGATCCTAAGCTGGAAGATTGGCCAACTCCGCAGGCAGTTGGCTAAACCCCTACTAACACAACAAGAGTGAGCCCAAATCATACAAAATCCAAAACAACACAATAACAGCTAACGCATCAAAATCAACGGGTAGATAGTTCACCATACTGACATAAAATCCTAAAAAAAAGAATCCACATAAACCAGATGACATTAATGTGATAAAATCATAATGACCTCTTAAATCATATTAAATAACGTTATAAACATGAACAAAATGTCAAGAATTATATAAATCCTAAACCACTGCATTAGAAGCCCCCAAAACATTCTTTCTGTTGCTGGATATCACACAACAGTGCAGCTGCTGCCTAACGGCTGCTCCACAGCTCCCTCTGCAGGAGGTAGTGAGTACTGCGCCTCAGGCCTCAGGAAGTCCAGTCTCCCGAGTGTTGGCCCACACAGCTGGGTCCCTCCGCAGCATGGAGTGGACACTGGGAGAAATCACCAACGAGCGGAGACAGCAGCAGCTTCCTGGCCTTGTTTAGCAGCGTCGGCCCAGCTCCAGCCCAGAGCCGGTGTGCCCTCGTGCTCAGCGTGGCCTGCTCTCTGCATGGTCCTCTCCCACGGCACTCCGCGTCGGCCGCCACAACTCTTCGGCGCGGCTCAGGCCGCTCTCCGTCTCCGTGGAGACCAGCAGACAAACACACCAAGTGAAGTCATCACTTAACAGAATACAGTACGTTTGATAATGGTGGGGTGGGGTGTGTGTGTGTGTGTGTGTGTGTGTGTGTGTGTGAGAGAGACATAGACAGAGAGTCATTGATTGTGTTTCTGAGGTAACTGAGGCAAGTCCACAACCCTAACATAAGATACATAAGGAATGATCCCACGAGGTAGACAAAATTCACACACACACACACACACACACACACACACACACACACACGAGCTCCAACTGCTAAAACTGAATAGACTAAGTAAATAATAATAATTAAAAAAATGGGTTTTGTATAAAATATACATATTCTTTGTCTCTCCCACTCACCTGCAAGCACGCACACACACACATACGCGCACGCGCGCACACACACACACGCGCACACACACACACACACATACGCGCACACACATAGGTGTGGGGATATGTGTCAAAGAGATCAAGTGAGAACGAGAGAGTGTGAGAGTGTGTGTGTGTGTGTGTGTATCTGAAAGTGAGCATGTATGTTCAGATAAGTATTGTGCACAAATCTACATCCTAGCATATCACAAGTTATCACACTTGAGTTTGGTGTGTGTGAGTGAGTGTGATTGTGTGTGTGCGTGTGTGTCAGAGTGAGTGAGAGACTAACCGACCGGACATTTCCCATCACACATCTTCAGTTCTGTACATGATAAATAAGCCCACTCGTCTTTTCATAAAACTCCGTCTCCCAGAAGTCAACTCTTCATGTCCCAAAAGTCCAATCTTCAGGCTATGATAAACTCCATTTCCCATTAATCAACTCTCCAGGCTATGCTAAAATCCATCTCCCATAAGTCCACCAGCTTGTGCCGTCCTTCATCTCTCCTCCTTTCTGGACACCTTAGAGGAATGCCACGCAGTAGACCTGAGAGAGAGAGAGAGAGAGAGAGAGAGAGGGTGGGGGTTAAAGTCAGACACACACACACACACCCTTTACGAAGGTCCCAAAGGCAGATCACACACACACACACCTTATAAAGGTCTTCAAGACAGAGTTCGTTCTCTCACACACACATTATGAAGGTCTTGAAGGCAGAGTTTACACACACACACACACACACACACACACACACACACACACACACACACACACCTTATGAAGGTGTTGAAGGCAGAGTTCGTTCACACACACACACACACACACACACACACCTTATGAAGGTCTTGAAGGCAGAGTACACACACACACACACACACTAGGGCTTTGACTCCGAACTTCGTTATTCGAATATAATTCGATTATTTTAAATATTAAAGATATTCGAACGAATTTTAGGGATCTCTTAATATTCGAACCTGTAGCCTATGCAGATCATTTCTGTAAATGTATTTGGTTGTAAACGTTATTTTCAATTCAGATTCCAAGGTTTTTTTCACGCCTGGTGAAGTAAAATCGTGAGCTCATTAGCAAGGCTATTATTGGTCATCTGGGCTCCTGTAGGTGATGTTAGCATCCTGGCTGGTTCGCACTTAGTGAGCTCACACATAGACATAATAGACACTTTTATTTTAAACTTAACCTTCCTCTGATTTTAATCACCTCAGTTATCAATTAAAGCAAACAGGGAAAAGAAATGGCAACACAATAATGAAAAACACTCAAATAAATAAATGTGCAGATAAGTCTGAAAAGCAGCACTTGGTGAAGCCTGGAAATATTGTAAACAAACGTTAGCTTAATTTGCTAGTTTATCATAGTCTGGTTAGACTTTTCAGTTTCCCTACGTGTGTTTAAGTTTAAAATTAATACTTTTTCTCCTTGGGACAGGCCCGTTTGAGTCTTGGAAAATACTTTTCCATTTGCATCGGGATTGAGATGATTAGAACTTAGCAGTCAATTTGAATGCAACAGTTTTGAACAAATTCGTGCAGCGTGCTAATGATGCTAACCGGATTTAATAGCAATTTAGCCAGTCGTCTTGCACGATTAATGTTTGGATTACATGTTGTGCATGCTGAGGAGGAGGCATGCGCCTGTTGAGAGGGAGAGAGAGAGTGCACGGGGCAAGGAGAGTCTCTGTTGAGGTAGGCCTACTTCTATCGCCTACTCTGGTAGAGTGTGGCATACTACAATGTAAAATATATTTAGCCTATTTATTTTTGGACAACGTAAGGCAGGAGGTGTGTGTTGCTTTTAATTATGAATGTTCTATCGAACATATTTTTTATTGATATCGATTACATGTCTATTGCGATACATATCGCTATCGTTTTATCGCCCAGCCCTATGCTCAATAATAACAATTTTAACACACGCATAAATACTCAGCCTTTCGTGCACGTAGTCTATTGACAGATACACTGCCCTCTGGTGGACAGAACATATAGAAGTTAAGTTTGATACTAATATCGGTCTTACTGAAGACATTTAATGGTTACAATTTTATTAATACATATTTGAATATATTCAAATTTTAATATTAATAAACAAACAAACTTCAAATATGATTTTTGGGCAAAAGTCAAAGCCCTAACACACACACACACACCTTATGAAGGTCTTGAAGGCAGAGTTCACACACACACACACACACTAGAGATGCACCGATATGGAATTTTAGGGCGATAATGATAAGCGATATTTATTGGTTTGTTGTGGCCGACACTGATACGATAACCGATAATATTACTCTCGAAAAAAATTGTGAAAAGTGCTTTGGGGACAGCGTTTAATAAGAATCATTTTATTGCAGTAATGTTACCTACCACCAAATGATGGACAGAACTCATAATAGTCCTCAGTGGTACAGCAGTCAACTAAATAGCTGTAGCCCTATGTGTGGCTCCTTTAAGTGAACTCATCATAGTCCTCAATGGTACAGCGGTCAACAAAGTGTGGCTCCTTTAAGTGACCTGCAAGTGAGCGGCCAGCGACAGTGTATGAATCGTTTCATATCTCTGGAGTAAACACCCAACGCAGATTAACGGCAAAGCTGGGAAAAAGCTATAGCGACCAAATCAGCGTTTAGGAGTTAAACTTCTGTTTAGTTTCAACAAATATAATACTAAAATTAGGGCTGTCAATCGATAAAAAAAAAAAATCGAATTAATTACATACTCTGTGATTAATTAATCGCATATATCATTTTTGCTGTGAAAGTATTTTAAATATTTAAATTCAAATTAATCATTGAATAATCAGCATTAGTGACATTAAAGTTCAAAAACTCTTTTATTATTATTTTCACTGTTCAAATAATGGCCAAAATAATCTATGATATGACCTAATATGCTGAGGAAATCAATTCAAAAGTGAAAGAAGTTTTTTTTTTTTTTTTCACATACAAGGCATTTCAGGCCACAGATATAACCTAGGGGACACAATGAAAATAAATTAACACTCCCCTGAATGTCTACACTATTTCTTTGCATTGATGTGCGACTTTAGAGTTGACAAACTCCAGTGATATGCAAATTCCTTGATGCAGACATTGCAGAGGGCTTTATTTTAATCAACACTTTATTTTTTATCAACATGAGGACGTTTTTTAAAAGTAAATGTTCCAATCAATGATCTAGGCAGCACATTTTCTTCTCTCTCCTTCATTTTACAGTCTGATGGTTACTGACTAGAATGGCTCGTGGTCAAAGGTCACATGGAATCGATTAATCTGCGTTATTTTTTTTAATCAGTTATTTTTTCTCAAATGAATTAATCGAAATGAATCAGTTATTTTGACAGCCCTAACTAAAATACAACTTAGAACTACTTATCTACTCGTCCCACCTAAAGAGTTTGTTTATTTGTTTCCCCGAGTAGCGTGGTAAAGTGCAAACACACCAGCACAAGCTGGCTCTACTGTAGGTAGGCTGAGCTCCGCTCTGCCCTGCTTAGGGTTAAACGGAGGGTCATTCACGAGAGGATTTCAGGATGCACAGACACAACGCAGATACATCTTGTTAGAATGGTGAAATACAACCAAGCTCCAGTAGATCAGTGTAGCCAAACGGGCTTTACATACACTACTTGGGAAATTACACAACACACACACACCTTATGAAGGTCTAGTGTAGCCAAACGGGCTTTACATACGCCTACTTGGGAAATTAGGGCTTTAAAAAAAATATTGGCCCAAATTATCGGCAGGAATTCTGTTATCGGAACGATAATAATATTTTCATTTTTTCACTTATCGCCAATAATATATCAGCCGCCAATATATTGTGCATCCCTAACACACACACACTTTATGAAGAAGGTCTTGAAGGCAGAGTTCACACACACACCTTATTGAAGGTCTTAAAGGCAGAGTTCACACACACACACACACACACACACACACACACCTTATGAAGGTCTTGAAGGCGGCGCTCTGGGGGTTGATACACAGTGGAACTCTTTTCCCCTGTTGGTGCTCAGTGATGAAACGATGGATGAGCTCTACAGAGAGAGAAAGAAAGAGAGACAGATTATTAACATGACAAAAAAATAAAAAATATTCCTGTGTGTGTGTGTGTGTGTGTGCTTATCTGTGCATGCTTGTATCTGTGTGTGCATGCGTGTCTGCGCTTTCGTGTGTGTGTGTGTGCGTGTGTGTATATATCAGTGTGTGTGTGTGTGTGTGTGCATGCGCGCTGTGCAACTTTGTGTGTGTGTGTGTGTGTATCTGTGTGTGTGTACAAACCTTTCCCCTGCCACACTGACAGCATGCTCTCCTCATAGCTGTGGCTGAATGCTCGTGCGGCGGGCGGCTCGAAGTCACGTGTGTAAACTCGGCCACTGGGCAGCGAGTAGCAGCACTGGCACATGCAGGTGTGGTAGCGCAGACGCCCCTCGTCTAGGTAGGGGTGCGACAGAGCGTCACTGCCAGAGATACGCTTCGCCTGGAGAAAACACACACAAACACACACACACACAAACACGTTACACACACACACAGAATTGCAATCAAATTTCGAGCCACCCGACAAATTTCTAACAACCTTTATTTTCCATTATTTCCATTCGTATTTTCATATTAGTCACACTTTTTAAAAACCTTTATTTCCCATTAGCATATTTTCATATTAGTCGCACTCTTTAAAAACCTTTATTTTCATTATCGTATTTCAACCTTTATTTTCATTATCGTATTTTCATAAGTCGCACTTTTTCATAGTGCAACAAAATCTTTATAATTTAACATGTTTTTAAATGTCAGTATGAATTGACATGAAGCCTACATGAAACATAACTGTCTACAGCCGCGAAAAGGCGCTCTAGGCTTGTGGAATGAGATCGAGAGAGAGGGGTGTGTCACCACCAGGAAAATGTATTAAATATTGTAAAAGCACAAGTTCTGCAGTCAGAGATTAGGGCTTGCACTATGCCTAAAACACGCGTGCACACCGTAAATACTCACGTTTTGGCCGGGATTCTATTTATAGCCGGGCCTCAGATTCGAACATAAAGGCCGGCCCTCAAATAACCTACAAGATATGGTAATGATTGCCTACATGAAATAAAACAGGTCTTCTTAATATTTTATATTGTTGGTTGGTTTAATACTGTTGCCAGTGAGAAGTCGTTGTCCTACACTGGGTTTCCAACACGTCGCGGTCAAGCTCTTGCCGCCCCCTTCGGAGCTTGCCAGAGGCTGAAGCAGTAGCCTACTAGCCTACATTTAAACAACTCAATTGTTTAGGCCTACTTGGCTACGCAACAAGGTTTCCATTGAATGAAAGCGCCTTGTCTCGCAATAAACAGCGGGTGGTATTCCCTCTCTTTCAATTACATGACACTTAATAGTGGCATTGCAACAATGTTTACAGAGATACACTGTCAGGTTGGCTGCAAAGATTATGCAGACTGTTATGATTGACACACGCAAGCACACACACATTATCGAAATCATACACTGGACGCTTTAGGCTACAGTCTCTCTACATGGGTTTAGTTAATGATCAGGCTACAGTCTTTCTACATGGGTTTAGTTCAGTGTTTCTCAAAGTGTGGGCCGGGGACCACTGGTGGTCCGCAAGCTATCCCAAGTGGTCCGCGAGCAGACGTGGTAAAATATAATATAGATGAGTTGTTTGCAATATTGAAACCAACTTGTATGTAAATCCAAACTGTTCTGCAACACTGCCTATGTAAGCTATGCCAATTTAAATCATATGAATCCTCTGACACAATAAGCAAGGTGGTTCAGTGAGTAGGCCTATTGTGTCTATAGGTGGTCCGTGAGGTTTTTTTTACTGGTTAAGTGGTCCTTGGTCTGAAAAAGTTTGAGAAACACTGGTTTAGTTAATGATCGGGCTATAATAAGACCATGTCGGCTATGTTATCTTTGACAACCGGGACACTTTATTAGTGGTTCCAATTAGAGGGAATATTCAAACGTCATTTTTGAGCAATTTTGACAGCCCTACAGATGAAGCTATGAAAACCATGTGCTCCCTAGCAATGTGCTGCCTGGTAACTAATTGTTCATCTATCAGCCATGTTTTGAGATTAAAAATGATCAATAATTATCAATGTCCACAGATATGAATAATTTCATAATTATACATTTATCAGCCATATCGCCAAGCCCCTCCACTCACTCACTCACTCACTCACACACACACACACACACACTCCTGCTGTTAGAGGTTAGGGTTAGGTGAGTGTGTCTGTCCTGCAAATATCGTACTTGGATGATGGATGAGACTGCAATGAGGTCTGAGACAGCTGGGTAGGTGTGTGTGTGTGTGTGTTTACTCACCGGGTCAAAAACAAGCATTCGGCACAGCAGGTGAACGGCCTCATGGGTAGCAGCATCCGACAGCATATACAGCACTGAGAGAGAGGGCTACAGAGAGAGAGAGAGGACATATACAGCATTGAGAGAGAGAGAGAGAGAGAGGACATATACAGCATTGAGAGAGCGAGAGAGGACATATACAGCATTGAGAGAGAGAGGGAGGGAGAGAGAGAGGACATATACAGCATTGAGAGAGAGAGAGAGAGGGCTACAGAGAGAGAGAGAGAGGACATATACAGCATTGAGAGAGAGAGAGAGAGAGAGAGAGAGGACATATACAGCATTGAGAGAGCGAGAGAGGACATATACAGCATTGAGAGAGAGAGGGAGGGAGAGAGAGAGAGGACATATACAGCATTGAGAGAGAGAGAGAGAGAGAGAGAGAACATATACAGCATTGAGAGAGAGAGAGAGGGCTACAGAGAGAGAGAGAGAGGACATATACAGCATTGAGAGAGAGAGAGAGGGCTACAGAGAGAGAGAGAGAGGACATATACAGCATTGAGAGAGAGAGAGAGAGAGAGAGAGAGGACATATACAGCATTGAGAGAGCGAGAGAGGACATATACAGCATTGAGAGAGAGAGGGAGGGAGAGAGAGAGAGGACATATACAGCATTGAGAGAGAGAGAGAGAGAGAGAGAACATATACAGCATTGAGAGAGAGAGAGAGGGCTACAGAGAGAGAGAGAGAGGACATATACAGCATTGAGAGAGAGAGAGAGGGCTACAGAGAGAGAGAGAGAGAGGACATATACAGCATTGAGAGAGAGAGAGAGAGAGAGAGAGGGCTAGAGAGAGAGAGAGAGAGGGCTAGAGAGAGAGAGAGAGAGAGAGAGAGAGAGAGAGAGAGAGAGAGAGAGAGAGAGAGAGAGGACATATACAGCATTGAGAGAGCGAGAGAGGACATATACAGCATTGAGAGAGAGAGAGAGGACATATACAGCATTGAGAGAGCGAGAGAGGACATATACAGCATTAGAGAGAGAGAGAGAGAGAGAGAGAGAGAGAGAGAGAGAGAGAGAGAGAGAGAGAGAGAGAGAGAGGACATATACAGCATTGAGAGAGGGAGGGAGAGAGAGAGAGGGGACATATACAGCATTGAGAGAGAGAGAGAGGACATATACAGCATTGAGAGAGAGAGGGAGAGAGAGAGAGAGAGAGAGGACATATACAGCATTGAGAGAGAGAGGGAGAGAAAGAGAGAGGGCTACAGAGAGAGAGACAAAATATACAGCACTGAGAGAGTGTGAGTTACTGTTTTGTGAGCTGTGAGGTGTGTGTGGGTTACTGGGTTGTGAGCTGTGAGGTGTGTGTGAGTTACTGGTTTGTGAGCTGTGAGGTGTGTGTGAGTTACTGGTTTGTGAGGTGTATGTGTGTATATGCATGTGAGTGTGTGTATGTATGTACACTACCAGTCAAAAGTTTGGGGTCACTTAGAAATGTCCATTCCACTCCATCATAGACAGAATACCAGCTGAGATCAGGTGCACTGGTTTTTTACTCAGGGCAGCAGTTTTCAGGTTACATTTTGTGCTTAAATAATTACAAAAGGGTTCTCCAATGTTTTCTCAGTTAGCCTTTTAAAATGATATCAGATTAGTAAACAGAATATGCCTTTGGAACATTGGATGAATGGTTGTGTTATTAAGTGTTATTAATCTTATAATAAGATCAAAAAAACTATTTGGTATTGTTTTTAGTACCTTCAACCTTGACAGGGGCGGACATCCCCAGCTACCCCTTCTTTTCCTGCTTTTTTCTGCTCTTTTGCACTTCTGGTTGGACGCAAACTGCATTTCATTGGCTTTGTACTTGTACTCCGAACAATGACTGTAAAGTTGAATCTAATCTAATCTAATCTATTCTGTCTATAACGGAGTGGAATGGACATTTCTAAGTGTCTCCAAACTTGTGTGTGTATACCGGTTTATGAGGTCCTCTCAGGGTGTGTGTGTGTGTGTGTGTGTGTGTGTGTACCGGTTTGTGAGGTCCTCTCAGGATGTGTGTGTGTGTGTGTGTGTGTGTGTGTGTGTGCGTACCGGTTTGTGAGGTCCTCTCAGGATGTGAGCCCTGGCTCCCTCACAGGCTGTTGCCATGGCAGAAAGGGGCGGAGTCCCCAGCAGGTCAGTGATGAGGTCCAACTGTGTTGAGAAATAAACACACACACACGCACAAACACACACACACACACACGCACAAACACACACACAAACGCACACACACACACAAACACACGCTTATTTTTAAAGAGGGATGGAAGCTGGACACATGAAGGACATCTCTTCCACCCCAGTGCCCCCAGCGCTTGGACCCCAGTGTTGCCAAGGCCGTGCCAGAGCTTGGACCCCAGTGTTGCCAGGGCCGTGCCAGTGCTTGGACCCAAGTGTTGCCAATTTAGAAACTTTGTCGCTGGATTTAGTGACTAGTGGCCATTCCTAGCGACAGAAAATTTCATCTAGCGACTAGCGACAAATTTGGTGACTTCTCGCAACGATGCCAAACTCTGTTTCGATTGATTATACAAGTCATGGCTGGCCTATGTAGTATTAGCCCATGTTATTACACAGAAGAACATTTACAAAGTAAAGTAGGCAACAACTTCATTTCACAAGCAAAGCAGATAGTTCAAAATCGAACATACAAGTTAGAAAAACCTATAGCATTCGTTTAGGGTATGTAGCTAAATATAGCATTCGTTTAGGGTATGTAGTCTCAATGTTGTCAAGTTAGAAAAACCTATAGCATTCGTTTAGGGTATGTAGCTAACTATAGCATTCGTTTAGGGCATGTAGCTAACTATAGCATTCGGCATAGGGTATGTAACTAACTATAGCATTCGTTTAGGGTATGTAGCCTCAAACCTATAGCATTCGTTTAGGGTATGTAGCTAACTATAGCAATTCGTTTAGGGTATGTAGCTAAATATAGCATTTGTTTAGGGTATGTAGCTAAATATAACATTTGTTTAGGGTATGTAGTCTCAATGTTGTCAAGTTAGAAAAACCTATAGCATTCGTTTAGGGTATGTAGCTAACTATAGCATTCGTTTAGGGTATGTAGCTAACGTTAGCATTCGTTTAGGGTATGTAGCTAACTATAGCATTCGGCATAGGGTATGTAGCCAACTATAGCATTCGTTTAGGGTATGTAGCCTCAAACCTATAGCATTCGTTTAGGGTATGTAGCTAACTATAGCATTCGTTTAGGGTATGTAGCTAACTATAGCATTCGGCATAGGGTATGTAGCTAACTATAGCATTCGGCATAGGGTATGTAGCCTCAAACCTATAGCATTCGTTTAGGGTATGTAGCTAACTATAGCATTTGTTTAGGGCATGTAGCTAACTATAGCATTCAGCAAAGGGTATGTAGCTAATTATAGCATTCGGCATAGGGTATGTAGCTAACTATAGCATTCGTTTAGGGTATGTAGCCTCAAACCTATAGCATTTGTTTAGGGTATGTAGCTAACTATAGCATTCGTTTAGGCTATGTAGCTAAATATAGCATTTGTTTAGGGTATGTAGCTAAATATAGCATTTGTTTAGGGTATGTAGTCTCAATGTTGTCAAGTTAGAAAAACCTATAGCATTCGTTTAGGGTATGTAGCTAACTATAGCATTCGTTTAGGGTATGTAGCTAACGTTAGCATTCGTTTAGGGTATGTAGCTAACTATAGCATTCGGCATAGGGTATGTAGCTAACTATAGCATTCGTTTAGGGTATGTAGCCTCAAACCTATAGCATTCGTTTAGGGTATGTAGCTAACTATAGCATTCGTTTAGGGCATGTAGCTAACTATAGCATTCAGCAAAGGGTATGTAGCTAATTATAGCATTCGGCATAGGGTATGTAGCTAACTATAGCATTCGTTTAGGGTATGTAGCCTCAAACCTATAGCATTTGTTTAGGGTATGTAGCTAACTTTGGCATTCGTTTAGGCTATGTAGCTAACTATAGCATTCGTTTAGGGTATGTAGCCTCAAACCTATAGCATTCGTTTAGGGTATGTAGCTAACTATAGCATTCGTTTAGTGTATGTAGCTGTGGAAATGACTGCTCTTCAGCCACCTGATGCTCACTCTGGTGTAGGCTGTGACAAGATAGTATACAGAAGTGTGTAAAGTGAAGTATATTAAATCAAATATATTGAAATTAGTAAGAGTAGGAGAAAAGCAAACAGGTGTAAAGTGTGTGTGTGGGGGGGAGGTTCGACACAACGTGTTGACGTCATTGATATGCAAAATAGCATCATCTAGCGCACGCACGCGTGTGTGTACCTGTTGAATGGGACTTTGTGCCTGAAATAAGATGCGTCTCCCCAGCAGCTCAGCGAAGATGCAGCCCACAGACCAGACGTCGATGGCGGGACCGTAGTGCCGACTACCCATGAGCACCTCTGGGGCCCGGTAGTACTGCGTCACCACCTCCTGCGTCATGTGCCGTGAAGGGTCCGGCTCCTCCACACGGGCCAAGCCGAAGTCACAGATCTAGACGCGCACACACACGCATAAAATTACTATGTTAATTATGTTATTATTATTATTATCATGATGCTCACTAGGGCAATGTGTCCACTGCAAAGCAGCACTGGTGTACCACAACAACGTCAATGATCATTCAACATCTGAGCCGAAAGCATCCAGTTGTAGCCGACACATAACAATGTTAGGGATGCACGATATATCGGCGGCCGATATATTATTAGCCGATAAGTGAAAAAATGAAAATATTATTATCGGTCCGATAATAGAATTCTGGCCGATAATTTGCGCTGATATTTTTTAAAGTCCTAATATAGGCCTACGTAAGGTCCGTCTGGCTACACTGAGCTAGCCTACTTGAGCTTGTGTGCGCTGTTGAACAAACATTAAACAGAGTGTGTTGTGAGCACGACTACCCCCAATTAAAGGGGGGAATGTAGAACCTCACAGTTTGATTAGACGGGGGAATGTATAACTAGATGGGGGAATGTAGAACCTCACAGTTTGATTAGACGGTATTTGTAGCGGCTGCAGCCTAATGTTGTGAGTCGATATGATGTTAAGTTGTGGAAACTGACCAATACACCAAAAAACCTCATCACATACACACGCACACGCACGGTGTTAGGCTAGGCTACCTCATCAAATAGGCCTACCCCAGACATAATTATTAGTCCTTATATAAATCCTAATCCTAAAATAACTGCATTCCTTCAAGTGTCAAAGCTGCAGTTTGAGGAAATATTTGCAAAAAACTGCATTGTACTGCATAACAGCCTACTGTACTTAGTATTTTATAAGGGAGGTTACGGGTATTTGGTAGTAATGGTAAATGCTGCAGATGCACAAATCTACATAAAACAGAAATATTAATTTACTTTGAAGCGACTAGAGCTAGTGTACAGCATATCAATAAACTGCACTTAATAACACAACATTCTTTTTGTGCTTCTTTCCTTGATTAATCAATAAAATAATCAGTAGAATACTCCATTCCAAAAATAATCGACAGCCTGCAGCCTACATACTACACACACACACCACACACAATCAAACATGTACACACACCACACACACAATCAAACATACGCACACACGCACGCACGTACACACGCACAACACTAGGGGTGTCACAATTTCGATTTTATATTACATCTCAATCTCGACCTTCAAACTCAAAAGTAGAATCGATGATGCAACCACACCCCCAATGACATGTCCAGCATGTATGCCAAGACGCAGAAACACACACCGCACGTGCTGAACTGCAACGTCAACACTCCTCTAATTTTAGGCTGCAGCCAGTTATAATATACACATCAAACTACTGAAATCAAAGCCCCTCTTGCTATGAAATCACCGGTGTGGAAGTATTTTGTCGTTCATTCACGTCAATTAACACTAACTTAGCTTACTCAACTTAGCAAGTGAAAAGATGATCTAGTTACAGTCCAAATTTACTTTAAGGCATAAAATGCACATTGATAAGTTCATAATCCATGAACACTAACCTTGGGTCTCTTCGGAGTGTGCTGAAACAATCAAATTATCATTCTGTGTTATCATTCTATGTCATTTCCCTATGTTCACGTCTCTGTTTAATGTTTGTTCTGTGTACCTTACAACCTCGCGGTTGGAGCGGTTTCAAAATAAAAGCCCCCCCGAAACAGAAAAGGCAAAAAAAGTAAATAACATATAAGGAATGCATTAATAGTAAAAAAAGATCGAAAATCGAATCGAATCGTGGATTTGGAGAATCGAATCGAGGATTTGGAGAATCGTGACACCCCTACACAACACACACACAATCACACAATTAAACTTACACACACACAATCAAACATATACACACCACACACACACAGCACACACATACACACACACACACACACACACACACACGTATGTACCTTGAGCAGGCAGTTGCTGTTGACTAGCAGGTTTCCTGGTTTGATGTCTCTGTGTAGAATCCCTGCAGAGTGCAGATACTTCAGCCCTTAGGAAGACACAGAAAGATTACACACATACACACACACACCTCTGAGTATCTGGTAAAGGAACACACACACACACCTGAGTATCTGGTAGAGGAACACAGGAACACACACACACACCTCTGAGTATCTGGTAGAGGAACACGAACACACGAACACACACACACACACACACACACACACTAACCTCTGAGTATCTGGTAGAGGAACACCTTGATGTGGTCAGTAGTGAGGGCCTGTGGTGACACGATCACCTTATGAAGGTCACTCTGCATCAGCTCAGTGATGACATATCTCACCCCACAGAGTTAAGGGAAAAAACACACACACACACACACACACACACACACACACACACAGGACTTGGGTGAAGGACACACACACACACACAGGACTTGGGTGAAGGACACACACAGGACTTGGGTGAAGGACACACACACAGGACTTGGGTGAAGGACACACACACAGGACTTGGGTGAAGGACACACACACAGGACTTGGGTGAAGGACACACACACAGGACTTGGGTGAAGGACACACACACAGGACTTGGGTGAAGGACGCACACACAGGACTTGGGTGAAGGACACACACACACAGGACTTGGGTGAAGGATACACACACACAGGACTTGGGTGAAGGATACACACACACACACACACACAGGACTTGGGTGAAGGGTGAAGGATACACACACACACACACACACACACAGGACTTGGGTGAAGGACACACACACACACAGGACTTGGGTGAAGGATACATTTCTTCAAAGCAGTCGATCTGTGGAGGCTGGAGGATGTCCAGCGCTGACAACACCTGCAACATCACCATGGTTACCATCATCATCATCAAGTCATTTTTATTTACACTACCAGTCAAAAGTTTGTTTTGTGAGCTGTGAGCTGTGTGTGGGTTACTGGTTTGTGAGCTGTGAGGTGTGTGTGGGTTACTGGTTTGTGAGGTGTGTGTGGGTTACTGGTTTGTGAGCTGTGAGCTGTGTGTGTGTTACTGGTTTGTGAGGTGTATGTGTGTATATGCATGTGAGTGTGTGTATGTATGTACACTACCAGTCAAAAGTTTGGGGTCACTTACAAATGTCCATTCCACTCCATCATAGACAGAATACCAGCTGAGATCAGGTGCACTGTTTTTTTACTCAGGCCAGCAGTTTTCAGATGACATTAAGTAAGTATAAGTATGTATACTCTTTTGATCCCGTGAGGGAAATTTGGTCTCTGCATTTATCCCAATCAGTGAGGGGTTAGGTGTCTTGCTCAAGGGCACTTCAGCCGTTCCTACTGGTCGGGGTTCGAACCGGCTACCATCCGGTTACAAGTCCGAAGCGCTAACCAGTAGGCCACGACTACCCCCAATTAAAGGGGGGAATGTAGAACCTCACAGTTTGATTAGACGGGGGAATGTATAACTAGATGGGGGAATGTAGAACCTCACAGTTTGATTAGACGGGGGAATGTAGAACCTCACTGGTTGATTAGACGGGGGAATGTAGAACCTCACAGATTGATTAGACGGGGTAATTGTAGAACCTCACTGGTGTGCATCTGTTACTGCTCTCATTTGTGTATTACATCACAATCACATGTCATCACAATCACAGGACATCACAATCACATGTTCATTTAGCATTATTTTATCCAAAGCAACTTATAATCAGTGTGTGTGTGTGTGTGTGTATGAAGTCATATAGAATATGTGCTCATGTATGAGTGCATACTGTGTGTGTGTGTGTGTATTCTGTAGTCCTCTTCGCTCATCTCCTGATCCCATCCCAATCTTTCACACACACACAAACACACTTCTTACATTGTCATGTTTGAAGAAGCAGAGCATGCGCAGCTCCCTGAAGACACGCTTGCAGGACACCAGGTTCTGGAAGACATTCGGCATCTTCTTTAACGCCACTTTACGCCCATCTCGAGGGTCCGTCACGGACCTGTGGACACACACACACACCATCAGACGCAGAAACAACTTTGGTCTGTCTTACACCCCATCACACACAGCCTCCCCTCTCCGACAGACTCACACTCTCACATCGGGCCCATCGGCATGATCCTCCACAGCTTAAACTCACCACCTCCACACACACACACACACACACAGAGGCGTCAGACTGGGGGTAAAACCACTAGTGCTTATAGGGGCCCAAGGGGAGAGAGGGCCCTAGAAAAGTCTGAAATATATTTTATTCTAATAAAAGGAGGAACATGTTGAGGAACATGGGGGCCCATCAGGACTGCCTATGGGGGGCCCAGGATCTTGTGCTACGCCCCTGCACACACACACACACACTCACCAGACCACGCCGAAGGCCCCGTAGCCGATGGGTCGGTCGGGCTCCATCTCGGCAGCACTGGGCACCTCGCTGGCGGGGTTGCTGTGCGGCTGGGGGACGGCGGCTCCTCCCCCGGTGCTGCCGATGAGGGAAGCCGGGTGTCGGGGCGTGCCGGCGGGGGCAATAGGACCGCTGGCGGTGGTGGAGGCGGACTGGCCTGTCGATGTGGTACCGGGCGCGGAGGTGCTGACGCAGAAGTATTTGTGGCCTATCTCCGATCCGGGGAACAAGTTACCGCACACCGCCTGCCGGCCCGTGCCATGGAATGCCATTCCCCGGCTGATCTCGTCGGGGCCGCTCGTGGGACTCGGTTAGACTCAGAAAAGACCTCCCATCAATATTATCAGCGCTCGATCCAGAGTTATTTAGGCCTTTTAGAAAGTGACACGCAGTGTAAACATGAGTCGACGCCTTCTACTGCACGCCGGCGCCCGGTGGAAGATGACAAGTCAAATGTCTGGCTTCATCCAGAAGGAGCAGAGAGGTACGGAGGAGCCATCAACAAGTCTAAAGTCGCCGGTAACGTTTACGCCACTTCACCGGCAGAAACTAACAGTGGCCTCCGGTGGGGCTAATGTGGAGATAGTTCGTCTCAAACCACTTCCTAAATGTAAAGGGCATCAGGCTGAAGAGGAGAATGACCCAGTTCGCAGCACGGCACTGTGACTAACGTTAATTTCACCCGTCATGGCATCCAATCAACCATCAACACAAGCTACTCTGGGATCAGTTCACGCTAGCATTAACCCTTACTGAGTGAGATTAGTCTCAGGAATTTAGCAAGCAAATCTAGGTTGGAAAGACGATACCAACCTGGAAAAATGTCGACCACAACAACAGCACGTATTTGATGTGAAGAAATCCTTAACGTTAGCGGACACATTAGCCGGCTAGCCTCCCGAGCCCTTTACGACTGGCAACTAAAATCTTTGTCTGACCGTTCCAGTGGTATTTCATAAACATTGGATAGTCTTGCGTTCAATTGCAAACGCTCTGGGTAGCTATTCCATAAACAAACAACAAATTGTGTAAACTTAAATGCAGTGCACGTCTATGATGAAGTTACATTAGCTCTTTTCGAAATACTGGTCAAAGAAATGGAGAAAATGACTTAGCGTTAGCTTCCCAACTGCTGCACTGCCTACTAATGTGTACCGGCTAAGTGACCTGTATTCCCAGCTTCATACATAGCGCTGCCCGGACGCACTAACGCACACGACCACAGATCCAATGTTCCCTTAAAAAAGTCGGAAACACATGCGATGAAAGCAAAGTCCGTTAAAAAAAACAGAACACGATGGCGAGCTAGCTGCACAGGCTAACCTGGTGCATAAAGTTGGCTAGCTTTAACGCTAGCTCGCAGGCTACCTTGCCACTAATTTCATAGCTAGCTCGCCTTGTTAACGATATGAAAGCCGAATAAAAAGTGCACTTGATGAAAACTTAAGTCGTGCTGTTATTCCATTGCGTTCCTCGTGTTTCTTCAACTGCCGTTTCCTAGACTGTTTCCCCCTCTCCCGAAATCAGCTGGTGAAATCACCGAGTGCAGCAACGCTAGGAGGGGGAGGGGGATGGAGGAGAGTCGAGCTGCAGGAGCGGGGGGAGGGGAGAGCTCAAGCGCCGGTGTAAACAATGCCATGAACGGGCTCTTAACACTTCACATGCAAGTGCGACTTCCAGGAATCATACCAGATTAATTTAAAACAGTCTTTATGCTTTCTGGGTCTCCCTGGCTCTTGCTCCATTAACAAACACATTTGTGCGTCTTTAATAACATGACATCTTTACCTTTGTGTTAAAGGGGAACTTGGCAACTATTTCAATGTAATAAACCCGTTTAGAAATCATTTGGATGGTTAAATGACCTGTTCCGGTGAAAATGGTGACTTTCCCCGCTGCGCCTAGCGTCCTCAGGCGAAAAACCAACCTTGCAACATTGAGACTACCGTCCCGGAAAGAGAAGTGAGAAACAAGAAACTAGTTTTAAATCGTGTTTCTTACCTTGTAACATCCACATAGTTCTGCCAAACTTATGCTAACCGTTCGCTAGCTTGTAAACAAATCCATGTGCTTTATCGTTACCTTTTCCCACAGTTTGAAATAGCATAATGCACAATTTCTCCAGCAGAGGGAGAAATCCTGCCAAGTTTCCCTTTAAAGCAATGTGTTCAAATGTAGCATAAAAAAGACACGGCAAGAAGAATGGGCAAAAAGTTCATATTATTGGATAGAGAAACTTAGCTGTGCTGTTTGACCTCTGTTTTTAGACCTGAGTTGTGCTGTGTGAAAATTAAGATTCTAACCTAAGT
>NC_055980.1:29952169-29962169 GCF_018492685.1 Alosa sapidissima
AACGCCAGCAGCGCCAACACAATGCGCGCATAACCTGCACACACACACACCGCACACACACGCACGCACGCACACACGCACACACACCCACACACACACCACACACACACCACACACGCGCACACACACACCACACACACACACCCACACACACCGCACACACACGCACGCACGCACACACACCCCACAAACCACACACCGCACACACACGCGCGCACACACACACACCCACGCACGCACGCGCACACACACACACAAACACACCACACACACATACAGACACAAACACACCACACACACATACAGACACACACACACGCACGCACACACACACGCACGCACACACACACACGCACACACACACAAACACACACACAGAATCAACACTGGCTGGACACATTATGGTGTGTGAGTGAGTGTGTGTGTAAAATCCTGCACGATACACACATCTCTGCTGAAAAAAAACAGCTAGAAACCAGCTTATGCGGGTAGCTGCTTTTAGCTGGTCTTTACTGGCTTTCTTCCAGCTCTTGCTGGTCATTGCTGGTTGGGCCACCAGCTGGATATGCTGGTGTGACCATCTGAGGAAGCTGGTCATGCTGGTTTGACCAGCCTGTCGTGTGGGATACAGCTAGTGCAAGATGGTCATGCTGGTGACCAGCCTGTCAAGCTGGTCATGCTGGTTTGCTAGAATGACCAACATAAGTATAAGTATATATACTTTTTTAATCCCGTGAGGGAAATTTGGTCTCTGCATTTAACCCAATCGGTGAATTAGTGAAACACACTCAGCACACAGTGAACACACAGTGAGGTGAAGCACACACTAATCCCGGCGCAGTGAGCTGCCTGCTACAACGGCGGCGCTCGGGGAGCAGTGAGGGGTTAGGTGCCTTGCTCAAGGGCACTTCAGCCGCGGCCCACTGGTCGGGGCTCGAACCGGCAACCCTCCGGTTACAAGTCCAGAGTTCTAACCAGTGGGCCACGGCTGCCCAAGCTGGCATGGCCAGTTAAACCAGCACTATAGACCAGCAACACCAGCTAAAATGACCAGCTTGAGGTGGTACGACAAGCAAAACCAGCTGAATTACCATCATAAGCTGGGAAAACCAGCTGAAGGTATGTTTTCACAAGAGTTTTGCTGGTCTAGCAGGTCAGCCATCATAGGGTGGTCAAACAAGCTGGTTAACAAGCTGGTCAACCAGCAAACCACCTTCAGCTGGTCAGGCTGTTTTTTTCAGCAGGGATAGCTTACACCACCCCCCCCACCCCCCACCCCCCCACACACACACACAGTAACACTCACTGGCTCGACACATGACCAAAGTGTCTGTTCATTTGAGTGTGTGTGTGTGAGTGTGTGTGTGTGTTTGAGTGTGTGTTTCATTCATTTATACATAATGACATTTATACATCAATCAATCCTCACTGTAAAGCAGGTTTTGGGTTGTTGTTGACACAATGGGTCTTACAAGTTCTCATAACCTCACATCATATTTGCAACAAAAGATGATGTAATCCAAAGTATTCAAAATACATTACTCACTTTGAGTATCAGAGTACGTTACACAATACATTTTAGGGCATGTATTTAGTAATCTGTGGTGGAATACATTTTAGGGCATGTATTTAGTAATCTGTAGTGGAACATTTTAAAAGTAACCTTCCCAACACTGGTGATGCAGCACCGGATAAAATAAAAACAAATCAATCAACCGCCTACACAGGTCCAGGTGCGCGGAGGTAACTCTGACACACTCGGCTCGAGCCAGCATCCGGCCGCAGTGTTCTCTCGAGCGCAACTCCGCCTCACGCCCGTAAGCGCAGCTGTTCTCACTACTATCCTCATTTCGCGCGCCGTGCTCGAGCTGCCATCGCCGGCCCGGGGGGAGCGCGTGGGTGGACTAGATCTCTTTTTATAGAGTTAACGGTGACCTTGATACGCGCGTGAGTTTCAGCAGCTTCAACCGAACCCACTCCTCTCGAGAGGGATTCGCTCGAGACACAAACGCAACAGACGAGAAGCAGAATTGCACCAAATCCGATTCGCTCATGGAACTAACCACGGAAACTTACCGATCAGGTTCGGAACGAAGAGAAAAATATTTTCCTCAGTCATGGCCGATGGAAGGCGTTATTATATCGTCCGGAGAACTCTGCTTTCCTCAGGGATAAGTTGTGACAGTTGAATGTTTCCTTCTTTCCGAGTCTTCCGACAGCTAAGGATCTTGAGAGAAGCTTAAAGCGTGACGAAACATTTCCGGTGTGACGCACAGGTTCTAGGCGCCTCCCCTTTAAAGGCGCCCTTCCCTGTAAGCGCTTGTGGCTCGTGGGAAATGGCTCCATCTTGTGCAGCAGACCGGCGGCCCCGGTGGCGCCTGACAACACCGCACTGCCCAGGGCAAAGTGCTCGCCCACGCCGCATGAGAGTCTCACTCACAGTGGCAGCAGTTCAGATAACACACAGCACTGAGAACAACTCTGACTAAACCTGTCCAATTACCACACATTACACACTTGAACATATACCCTAGTTTGTGGCTTATTTTATATTGTAACAATCTTGCAAAGTTGTCTCAGAATGGTTTTATTGGTTACGCACCAAAACACACGAACGTGAGGTCAATTAAACAAGCACGATACACAAACAGGGTAGTCACAGACAATACACGGGGTAAACACGAGGTACAACATAAAGAAAGACTATACCAGCTAACGCATACATGACAAGGTAAACGCGATTACTCATACTAAAACCAACATCAACATTACACACACACACACATACACTGCACAGCATTATGGGAGTTCAGTCATGAACCAGCTAGGCTCAGTTCACTACACAGCCCCCCGAGACTTAGTCTATGTCCCTTTGACTCAAGTCTTACCCTACGTCAGTCCATGAGCCTGGCTGGGACGCGACGCTGGCGTTGTGGGCGCCCCGCTGTCGCGGCGGTGACTTCTGGGGACGGCTGCACGGTGACCGGTGTTAGAGCCACAGCTCCATTGTCACCAATGTCCACAGAATCAGTGTCCAAGTCTCCACGACCCTCAGCTGAGGCCAGGGGTCGATACGGGGCCAGTCGATCACGGTGGAGAGCCACAACTCTCCGACGCTTAATCAGTCTCACACGATAGACCACGTCAGACAGCTTCTCTAAGACATCGCACGGCCCGACCCACTGGCTAGTGAGTTTCGGGGAAATGCCTTTCTTTCTCTCCGGGCAGTACACCCAAACTTTATCGCCGGTTTGGAACTCCTGGCCGCGACAGCGCGTATCGTAAGCTCGCTTTTGACGTATTCCAGCTTCACTCATAGCCTGCCTGGCCAACTCGTGTACTCCTTTCAGTCTCTCGCGTAGCTGCTTGTAGTATTCCAGCCCTGGCTTACCTCCAATCTCCGCTTCCGGAGGCGAACCAAACACCAAGTCACCCGGCGTGCGTAGCTATCGCCCAAACATCAGAGCTGCCGGTGTGCATTTCGTTGACTCTTGCACCGCTGTGCGATATGCCCACAGCACCAGGGGCAAGTGTAAGTCCCAGTCCTTTTGTCGACGGTCGGCCAATATGGCCAGCTGCTCTGCTAGCGTCCGATTAAACCGTTCCACCAGCCCGTCGCTTTGTGGATGCAGAGGTGTCGTTCTCGTTTTCCGGTGCCCCGAACCGGCAGAACATCTGATCTGGCACTGCATACGCCTCCGGCCACTTAGTGAAATAGTCCATGGCCGCGAGCACATAGCGATTTCCAAGCTCTGTGACCGGCAGTGGGCCCATGATATCGACGGCTACCCGCTCCATGGGAGCCCCGACTACGTATTGCTGCAGCGGAGCGTGCGAGCGTTGCGTGGGGCCCTTCTTCGCTGTGCAGGCGTCACAGCAGTGAACATGCAGTTCAACGTCCAGCCTGCATCCCGGCCAATAGAAGTGGCCTCTCAGCCGACGAAGAGTTTTTGCAATGCTGAAATGAGCCGCCCCCACTGGCCCATGCACATGTTCCAGTACACAGGCTCGTAATCCAGCAGGAACCAGCAACTGGAAAATGTCAGATTGTCTATCGGGAGCTCGCCAGTGATAGTATATTTTTACTACCGTATTTCTCTTAAGACTCAATCAGGATGATGCAAGATCAGGATCCAGGCTTTATTATTTTCAATGAGGGGCGTGGCCCTCAAGGGAGAGAAGTACATGTTTGTTTCACCCCATCATGGATTTCACCAGATTCTCAGTATTCTCTGACTTCTCTGCCTATACAGAAACAGTCTACCATATTTAAAGTTACACACAAAGAGAAGGAGTGACCTCTAGGTCCAACCCAGTTTGAATATGCAATAGAAAGGGAGGATGAGGATTAGGCCTTCATCAGGTCTGGTCAGCTTCTATTGTCTTTTAATTAAAACTACCCCCTTTCCTGGGAAGTCCCTCAGAGGCTTGCACACATGCTGTTTTACAAACATTAACATTTCACACCTGGTGATAGGCAAAAGGCATCTAGACAAGCTTTCATTGAATTCAAGGATAAACAAAGTATGCTTGCATACAGACCAAAGACACACACAGGGTACACATGGGTACAAAAATCACAGATGACCATAAGAAGTACGCAGTATGTACATTTACAGAAATGAGGCTGATTCACAACACTTTCACCAGTGTCTATACAACAGTCCTTGACGTGCTACTATTCCCGGCCACTGTGAATAAATCGCTTTGGTCTCTGGATCGAGTGCTGATACGTCAGTCCATGGCGGTCGCTGACCGGCTTCGATCCATGACCACACTTGGCCGAGTGTGGCGTCCGATTGCGCCTTCCGGATCTCCTCCCTTGACATCCTGTCCACCGGCGACTGCGCGTCCATGGCCCCAGCTGCCGCTCTGCAGTGCTGTGTTGTGGCGTTGGGCTGCGGTGCGCTGTCTCTGGTCTCTTGATCACTGTAGCTGGTAGCGGAAGGCGGTGAGACGACCTCAGGGTGCTGCTGGCGAGCGTTGACTCTCTCGCTGGCATGAAGCTGGCGGGCGGTGGCTCTCTTGATGGCGCGGCGCTGGCGTGCTGCTGGCGAGCGTTGGCCCCCTCACTGGCGTGCTGTTGGCGAGCGTTGACCCTCACATTGGCGCGACGCTGGCGAGCGTTGAAAACAGCGACTCTCTTTCTCTCTGCCAGCGGTGATGCAGCCTGTAGCCGACGAGCGGGCTCCGGTTGAGCCGCGACCAGGCTCCTCTCCTCCCTCCGGTGGCAGTGTTGGCACTGGTCTGCTGCACACGGACGCCTGGACAGGGCGTCCGCGTTGCCGTGAAGGCGACCCGCCCGGTGTCGAATCTCCATGTCGTAGTCCTGGAGCGCCTCCAGCCAGCGAGCCAGCTGGCCCTCTGGTTCTTTGAAGTTCAGCAGCCAGGTGAGCGACGCGTGGTCCGTTCTCAGCAGGAACCGTTTGCCGTAGAGGTAGGTTCGGAAATGGCGCACTGCCACCACCACAGCCAACAGTTCTCTGTGGGTCACGCAGTAATTCTTCTCCGCTCGGTCCAGTGAGCGGCTGAAGTATGCGACCACCTGCTCGCCCTGCTCACCTGCTTGAGAGAGGACGGCGCCGACGCGGCCATTTCCTTGATCTTTTCTTCAGCTGCTTGTCGTTTGGCGAACGGTAAGCGATGAGGTTGAAGTCGGATGGGCCGGGCATTTCCGGTGTCGATATCGTGTTGGACCAGGCTCGTTCGGGTGTAGTCCTCATCTCTTGCGGCAAAGATGTCAGTGTACGCTGCTAGTAGTCTCCGCACCTGGCTACCCTGTGCTTCACTCAGCCCCTCACAGCTACGAGTGCAGAGTTCATTTACGGCTTCCACTCGCGTGGGCGGCGTTGTGGTGGCTGTGTCGTGGTCTGCCGCGTCACCTCCAGTTCCTCCTCGTCTTCCTCCATCGATGTCTGGCGTACACAATGCCTCGACTCTGATGTGCGGAAGATGTTTTCCACCCGTTCGGCTTCCGCAAGGGCCGCGGACAGCGAGCTGGGGGCGCTCAGGCGAAGGTGTTCTTTTAGCCGCTCTGGGTGGATGCCTCGCACGAACGCTTCTAGTGCCATCTCTTCATGCAGACCCTGGCTGTACGTTGGGTAGCCCCGCCGGGCATACAGCTGCAGGTCAGCCGCGAATTTGCCCAGTCTCTCGTCCTTGTATCGCCGTCTGGAAGCGAGTTGTTCTCTGGCATCGCTGATGAAGATTCTCTGGCCGAATCGTCGTTGCAGAGCTGCTTCGATTGCGGTCCAGCTTACTTGCTCCGCCGGTGGCAGGTCTTCTAATACTTGTAGCGCTTCCCCCTCCAGAGCCAACGCCACCTGTACGCCCGTTCTCTCCGCCGACCAGCCATTCAGCTCGGCTGCCAGCCGGACCTGCACCAGGTATGTCGCCAGCGGCCTTTCACCATTGCAGTGGGGCAACTTTACGCTGGGCCGCCCTTCTACCGCCGCCGTCGCACCGGGGACCGGCCGGTTTCCATCGCTCCAGTGTGGAGCGGGTTCAAGTGGCGGGATGCTGCCATCAGCCCGGTTCGTTTCCTCCTGTGGCCGGGGGCGGGTCTCTTAGTCACGGTCACGCTGCAGGCTGGCTCCGTCTGCTGGGCCCAGCAGGTGGCCATGGGCGAGCGCGCTGTCGAAGAGCCGTCTTGGCAGGAAACTCATCATCGCCAGGGCATCAGTTGCAGCTTTCTCCTCCCGTCCAGTAGGGGTCGTCATCCCACTTCTGACACCAATGTAACAAACTGCAAAGTTGTCTCAGAATGGTTTTATTGGTTACGCACCAAAACACACGAACGTCATTACACACACACATACACTGCACAGCATTATGGGAGTTCAGTCATGAACCAGCTAGGCTCAGTCCACTACAATATCAAGTTTCCATAAGGTTTCAAAAACAGAACCATCGATCTGCATAGGTGGTCTGCATGACTTGCAAACCTGAAACAGTTTCATTACCTAACCAGTTCCACACCTGTCCTGGTAACACCTGAGCCGGCTGGTCCCATCTGAGCTGGTTCTGTTCTCCCAGATGGCTGGGGGCAGATCCGTCGGTCCACTGGCGTTTTGTTTTGAGAATATATATATATATATTGTAATGATCTGAGCCTAGCTGTTCATGACTGTGCTCCCATGATGCTGTGCAGTGTGTGTATGTGTGTAATGTTCATGTTCTAAACCAGGTGGGTTGACAACGTTGTATGTCCTGTTTTTATGTTTGCAGCTGGTTACATTGTTCATAACTAGGGTTGATTGGTGTGTGTGATACAGCCTAAGATAGATGTTTAGTGCTGGAGCATAAGGGCCAGGTCTGGCCCGGAATTATGTGTTTGTGTGTTTGGGTGCGTAACCAATAAAAACCATTCTGAGACAACCTTGCAGTTTGTTACAATATGTATATATATTTTGTTTGGTGTGTGTGTGTGTGTTTGTATGTGGTTGGTGTGGATTTTTATGAAAAATGGCATGTCCAAAATGATTCATACCCTTTTTAAATATGGAATGGAAACATTGGCATTTTCCTACCAAGCCTCTCCATGTCTCCACAATGATTCTAGACCTTTTCTAGACACTAGACACCTTTTCTAGACACTAGACACCTTTTCTAGACACCTTTTCTAGACCGCACCTTTTTAACAGCCTTACCAAAGTAAATGGCAACACTAAAACAAGGGGCTAAATTAAGATTCTGGAGGAAAAGATCAGGCAGTGTGCCGAGAGACCTGCCCCTATAGGCGGCATTGGACCACAATAACCCCCTTCAGACCGTCGAGCCAAAGCCGAGCTAGCCAGGCTGTGTCGGGGCTAATTGCCTTCACAGCTTCAGCTGCTGGTGCCCTCTGGCGCCATCTGGGGGCTGTCTTGGTGCTACTGGCCCCTGTTTTCTGGCCCACCCTAAACGTTCGGCCACTTGGTGCTAGAGGTGGTGTCAAGGTGAAGGCAGGGATAACTTGTTGTTGTGTAAACGTGCGGCCACTTGGTGCTACAGTGGGGTCAAGGTGAAGGCGGGGATAACTCATTGTGTGTGACGTATGAAAACTCAGCAGTACACCGAGTTTAGAGATAGCACGCGGTTACGTCCGCAATAAAGATGTTGGCCTGCCAGTAGGCTAACTCTGTCCACAGGTCAGTAAAAAGTGAACTTATGAGTTAACTAGCATAGACAAGCATCCCACTAAATTATTCCTGCCAGTGTATGCTATATATCGATAGTGTGGAATACTTCAGAGAACTATCGTAAAAGCACCAATTCCTGCCCCTTTCGTTCGAAAAGACACAGCTGACAGCTGACAGTCTCTGTGATTATAATCAGTGATGTGGATCTCGATGTTTCAAAGTCAGCTGTCAGCTGTGTCTTTTGATATAAAATGAGATTCATACAAAAACCTAATATGGTTTACGGCCTTTAGGGGCTGATAGATGAAACATGGCCTGTGCACCATGCGAAAACAATGTTTTTGCGAATATCTCAAAAAGGATTTAGGGCCTATGTTTGTTCATAACACTAATATAAATGTGGTGTTTCCGCATCTTTTAAGCCCACAAGCAACTCTCTGCGACCTTCAGGAGCCGAGATACAGAATTTTGAGTCTTTGGCTCCTTGCATTTTTTTGTTTATTAGGCTCTAAATGAACAGAAAAACAATTGGCTCAAATGTTAATCATTTTTTGCAGCCATTTGCCTTAAACTAACCAGACTAATTTGTACACGCAGCCTTACAACACTGTTTACAGCTCTTCGAGTCACGGTAAAATATCATTTTTAGTACATAGCTCATTTAGATACACGTATGTTGTGTGTGCTTGCGTTTCTTTAGGAATCCGCCGTCTTGGTTTGTATAGAAATGGCTATTAAGTGACGTACACGTAAAAGGACAGAAATTGGTGACTGACTTCGATAGCATACAGGATAGGAAAGAGATACGTGACTTTCTGCTTATCCTGTTTGAAAATGGGTGGTATTGGTGACGTTTTCACAAGCGGGGGCATGTCAAGGTGTAATCCGGAGAGGCTAGTATAGCCTGACAGTCTGAACACAAAGGTCTCAGGGATATGAGGCTTGTAGACCTGGGCTACTACCACCAGGTGGCCCCCAAATTACCCTGGCCTGGCCTGACGGTGTGAAGGGGGCTATTGAGTCAACCAAGGCAAGAAATGGTTAACAGAGAAGAATATTAAAGCACCAAACACCAATGAACTTTCCCCTCAGTCACACACACCTTTTGTTTATCCAGCACCAGCTTTGCAAATAACAATGTCCAAAGACAAGGTAGAACATGTTGCATGATTTTATGAAAGTATGATGTATTGCGACATCAGATGCAAGTCAAATTTTTGTTTCATCTTTGTTTCTTATGTCTCATTCCATCGAACTACAGATCTGCTACCCGATCCGGCAAACTTACATAGTGCGGTTATAGCCGATAGAGGCCTGCGAAGCGAATGCAGAAAGTGTTGTTCACCCTGTTATGAGTTGATGAACCACTGAAACGATTTTGGAAATTATTTTAAGGTACAAAAAACTCTTTGGTGTTGCTTTAACATTCTAGAGTGGCCCAGCACGACTCCAGACCTCACTCCAATCAATCAAAAAGTGAGCACAAGGCCAGAGTGATGGCAAATAATCGCTCTTGACTCAAAACCCTGATTGCTGCTAAAAAGGTGCGGTTAGATTCAACTTAAAGGGAAACTTGGCAGGATTTCCCCCTCTGCTGGAGAAATTGTGCATTATGCTATTTCAAACTGTGGGAAAAGGTAACGATAAAACACATGGATTTGTTTACAACCTAGCGAACGGTTAGCATAAGTTTGGCAGAACTATGCGGATGTTACAAGGTAAGAAACACGATTTAAAACGAGTTTCTTGTTTCTCACTTCTCTTTCCGGGACGGTAGTCTCAATGTTGCAAGGTTGGTTTTCCGCCTGGGGACGCGAGGGCCAGCGGGAAAAGTCACCATTTTCACCGGAACAGGTCATTTAACCATCCAAATGATTTCT
>NC_055980.1:29967169-29979669 GCF_018492685.1 Alosa sapidissima
TTTAAGAGTAGGACAGGTGAGCCTCTGACAGGTGGGCGTGGCCCTTTAAGAGTAGGACAGGTGCGAGACATTGGAGATGTGGGAGGTGACGGACGTGCTGCGGCTGAGAGCCCCATCGCCTGGCCCCGCCCCTTGACCTCCCCCGGAGGCGGTCCTTCGCAGCGGCTGGGGGCTGTTCCTGAGCGCCAGGTGGGAGGGGCCTCTGGCGTAGGAGGAGGGTGGTGACGAGGCGCGCAGGGGAGGGGCCAGAGACTGGGCGGAGGCGTGGGAGGGCATGTGGTGGGGCAGGGGTGTGTGGTTGCCGTGGTGATCCCGGTACAGGTGTGGCGTGCTCTGGTGGTGAAGCTGCGGCAGGTAGAGTTGCGCCTGCAGGTGGGAGGAGCCAGACGAGGAGGAGGAGGAGGAGCCAGAGGAGTGGGAGGAGGCCACACCCCTGCCACTCATCATCTCCGCCTCCCTCTCCCTCTCCCGCTCTCTCTCTCGCTCGCGGCCGGAGTGGCCGGCCTCGCGGGTGAAGCTGGCGCTGCTGTGCTGACTCCTCCAGGAGGGCGGGGCCACTGAGCTGTGGACGCTGTGCGTCCAGTGGCTGCCGGAGCGAGGGACAGGGCGAGAGGGCCAGGCGGGGGAGGGTGCGGGCGCCGGGTAGCCCTGGCTGAAGGCCTGCGCGGGGATGCCCGACAGTGCCATGTTGCTGAAGCCCAGACGCATGCTCTCCGAGTCGAAGGCCTCGATCTCCCGCGCCTGCCGCTCCAGCAGAGCCCGGATACGCTCCGAACGCTCCGTATCCAGGGACAACATCTCCTCCTCGATCTGCAGCAGACACACACACACACACACACACAAATGATAATACACAACAATCCTCCAGCTATAGGGCAATAAACATCTTCTCGATCTCGATCAACCATCATGTAAACATGAGTGTGCCAGTGTGCGCACCCTGTAACCTTCTACACCCCTTAACCTTCTTAACCTTCTACACCCCGTAACCTTCTACACCCGTAACCTTCTTAACCTTCTACACCCCGTAACCTTCTACACCCCGTAACCTTCTTAACCTTCTACACCCCGTAACCTTCTACACCCCTTAACCTTCTACACCTTCTACACCCCTTAACCTTCTTAACCTTCTACACTTCTTAACCTTCTACACTCCTTAACCTTCTTAACCTTCTACACCTTCTACACCCCTTAACCTTCTACACCTTCTACACCCCGTAACCTTCTACACCCCAATAGTGTGCGCACCCCTTAAAGGGGAAACCAGGTGTTGGGTGGGTTTTGCATATGTTAAGTATGACCATAAGAATGCCCCACCATAGCGGCAACACTGTTGCTACCTACTTTACACCGCAAAAGAAGAAAAGTGAACAATACCAGAGCTGTCGGTAGCATTGACGTCAATGACAGTAGCGACTAAACTAAAGTAGCCTCTTTGATGATACTTCAGACTTGGATTGCTGCTATTTACCAACTAGGGGACATTAGCATCTCTCGTAGTTTCCAAGGTGTGTGCTGCTATTTATCAATTAAGGGACATTAGCGTCTCTCGTAGTTTCCGAGGTGTGTCCAGCTATTTACCAACTAGGGGACATTAGCGTCTCTCGTAGTTTCCGAGGTGTGTGCTGCTATTTACCAACTAGGGGACATTAGCGTCTCTCGTAGTTTCCGAGGTGTGTGCAGCTATCTGGCTAGGCTGAGAGATGAGTTTGTGTCATTTCCTACTGGGAAAAGAGATTTTTTTCAGGTCTTACCAGTTGTTACGGTCAGGTTGAGGGATAACACACACTGATGAATGGCTGCCTTGGGACCAGCTGACTGCTGGGCGTGGGAGGTGCGATGTTTTAAAAATTGATTACAGGTGGATACCTGGAGGAGCGCGAAAACGCCAGTCTCGCGCAGGAGTTTGGAAGTGTGCACGCTACTCGCCAACGCTGACTAGGAGTTTCTCCGACGTCCCTTCGGACTATTGTGACTATCTTTATACAATGTTTTCGTCTGGCACCCGGACTTTATTAATCAAAACTTGAACTCCCGAAACCGAACAACCGCAAGAGAGCTGGCCGCTCTCGGGAAAGAGCAAGACCTGTGCTGGCCCGGTACGCACGCTCGCCTGGGAAGTCGGTAAGCTGGTTCCTCTTGCAGTCTTTAGTCTTTACATATCAACATCTTCACCCACACCACTGATATAGACTCCGAACTCAAGTTAACACATACACGCAGGGCAAGTTGCACTGAGGGCTCAATGTAGCTAGCTATTGTTAAACCCCCTAGACTAACGAGCTATCTTGGTAAATTAGGTACGCTGGCTTTTGGTTTTCGCGTTTGACTTTGGCATTTGCGGAATTTGCGTTTGTGGGTCGCAGGGTGAACCCTCGGTTGTAACAGCAGTAGAGTACTTTGGTTGAAAATAAATATCTTTGTTACCTTTTGTTGGATTATTGCCATGTCCCTGGGTCCTAGCTCTTTCCTCTTAATTCCCTGTGTTACAACTCTCACTGGTAACTTTGTTAACTTCTCCAGCTGACTATTAAAAGTTCACGATTGTAACAAATCAGTCCTCCAAACTGCAACTGTCGCTGGTAGCCTAGCCAAGTTAACCCTCTCTTCTCAAACTTCATGACTACAGTCATTTTATTTAAACGACTCAGTTTATTTAATTTGTCTTAATCACACTCACACACACACACACAGTCTTACCCTCTGCTCCAGCAGGGCCCTGCGTATGGACACCCTCTGCTCGAGGTCCTTGAGCTCGCGCTCGTGCTGCGCGTCCGTGTGGATCTTGATCTTGCTCTGGTAGGCGTTGAGCAGCTCCAGCTCCTGTTGCAGCTGCATGCGCAGCACCTGGTACTCCGCCTCCTGGGTCTCATCTAGCCGCAGCTACAAACACACACACGTGCGCGCACACACACGCGCACACACACGCACACACACACGTTCGCACACACACACACGCACGCGCACACACACACACGCGCGCACACACACACACACGCGCACACACACACGCATGCGCACACACACACGCACACGCACACACAAGCATGAATCAGGTAATGCAGTCTATTAGGATTGTAATTGCATCTATGCTGTCAGGGCTCGTTGACTGACATGGTGTGTGTGTGTGTGTGTGTGTGTGTGTGTGTGTGTGTGTGTGTGTATGTGTGTGTGCGCGCGTGCATGCGTGCGTGTGCTGGTCTCCTTGCCTTACTCACAGCCTGAGTGGACAGCAGATCGTTGACGGAGTGGTCGTACTGCTCGGCGAGGATGTGTGTGTGTGTGTGTGTGTGTGTGTGTGTGTGTTAATCGTGCTTGCGAATTGGCTAAGGAAAATCTTGGCAGTAGTCAGAAACGAATGAAACAGCGTTATGATCAGAAAGCTGTACTGCGTGAGTTTAAACCTGGTGATAAGGTGATGGTGTTTCTTCCCATTCTCGGCTCTGCTCTTCAACCACGCTACACAGGTCCCTATCTTGTTGAAAGACGAGTCGGTGAAGTTAACTATGTTATAGCTACACCTGACAGAAGGAAAAGATCTCGATTGTGTCACATTAACATGCTTAAGGGCTATTGCGAACGAGATGACGCTGCCGACGTTAAATCTCTGTACTAAACGCTCGTCCGTGTCTGTTAAAAGAGTGATTGATTTGGCAGTGGCGCTGTCCAGTTCATCTGGTGCTGAAATTGTCACCGCTCTGCCCTTGACCTGTCAATCTGCTGACTCTACTTCAGCACCAACGCAGCGTGGACCTGCTGCGTTGCTGCTTGATGAGGAGGGTGTTCGTGGCCCTGCCACAGAGGTGGTTGAGGGCAGATTGAGAAATTCTGAAATTCTCTCGGATTTGAATTCTTTTTTTACACGTTTGTCTAGTTCAGAGCGTTAAGATTTAATTGTTCTTTTTTCTTCTAATTTGAATTTGTTCTCTGATGTTCCAGGTCGTACCCTAGCCATCGCTCATGATATTGACGTTGGGGATAGTAGACCCATTAAGCAACATGCTTATCGCGCCAACCCACTTAAACGCCTTCAGCTTCAGAAGGAAGTTAAGTTTATGGTAGACCATGGTATTGCAGAGTCGAGCTTTAGCCCATGGAGCTCACCTTGTCTCCTCGTGCCAAAACCAGATGGCACTTCCAGATTTTGCACAGATTTTCGAAAAGTTAACGCTGTAACCAAATCCGATAGTTTTCCATTACCACGCATGAATGATTGCGTTGATCGCCTTGGCTCAGCAGTTTTCGTTAGCAAGATTGACCTTCTTAAAGGCTATTGGCAAATTCCGCTGACCGAACGTGCGAAAGAGATATCCGCCTTCGTTACACCTGATAGCTTTTTTCAGTACACTGTTATGCCATTTGGCCTGCGGAATGCGCCCACAACATTCCAGCGGTTGGTCAATCATGTTCTTGCTGATCTAATTGTGAGGCCTACCTTGACGATTTGGTTGTGTATAGCGCCACCTGGTTTTCACATGTGGAACATCTTAAAACCGTATTTGAAAGGTTGTCTGCTGCAAATCAGACCATCAATTTAGCCAAGTGTGAATTTGGGCAAGCGAAAATCGTTTACTTGGGCAAAGTGGTTGGTGGTGCCGAAGTGCGTCCTGTTCACTCCAAAGTTGAGGCCATCCTGAACTATCCTGTCCCCACAACTCGTCATGAGCTTAGACGCTTCCTGGGTATGGTCGGCGGCCTGGAACATCCTGTTTGTTTTTTTTTCGAGAAAATTTAACTGCCATCAACGCGCATACTCCACCATTGAAAAAGAAGCTCTTGCGCTAGTGTTAGCACTTCAACACTTTGAGGTCTACGTTGGTGGTGCAGCATGTCCAGTGACTGTGTATACAGACCACAATCAGTTAACTTTTCTGGACCGGATGTGCAACAGCAACCAACGTTTAATGCGCTGGTGCCTCATATTACAAGCGTTTAATATTAATATTAAGCATATTCGTGGACGTGAGAATGTGGTGGCAGATGCGCTTTCTCGCGCATAGAAAAATGTAAATAAATTGTGGGTATAATGTTTAATGTTCTTTTTCTCTCCTAGTGCTCTTCCAGTGAACCGGTCTAGGTTATTTTCATCCTTGACCTTGGATGAGTATTTTTGCTTACATTTATCCACTTTTTGTAAAATATTGTTGTAAATAGTTATTGTAACATATAGCTTTTTCATACTGGTTAATTCAACCCCCAATTTATTTCTTTAAGGGAGGGGGTGTTACGTGGTTGAAGTTTTGTGCTTCTCTTGGCCTGCTCGGTCCCTATCGTTTATGTAGGTGGAGACTGGGCGTGTTGCTTTCAATTGTGACACACGGATGACTGTCTGTCTAAGGGCCCACTGGTATAAATACCGGCACACTTCCAAGATGGCTCTCTCTCTCTCTCGTCCTCGCTCCTGACGGACGCTGGCTGGCAATTTTTAGTTTACTCCTTCTCTTAGTTAAACTTTGTTAAATTATAGTTTAAAGCACATTGTTAATAGTTTTGGTATTGTAACTCTTAGTTGAGCGGTTGTAAACTTTCCTGCACGTTTTTAGTTATAGGTTTAGGGAGTATAGGTAAGTTAGTTTTCCGGAAGACTCACGTCTTTCTTTTCTTGGGAGCGGCCTGTGCTCCAGGAACGGGAGGCAGGCAAACACCCTTTTCCACCAGTAAGAAAGATTGGAGTTTTCCTTTTGACTTTTCCTGTTCTGTCTATTTTGCCACCGTCTCATGTTTGTTTTGTGACCCATACGCTTTATCACCGGGAAAATCCCTCTTATGCGTATACCATCAAAGCATATAGAGAAATAAATACTTTTTCCTGTTAACACCGAAGCCTGTGACTGAGTGTGTGTGTGCGTGCGTGTGCTGGTCTCCTTGCCTTACTCACAGCCTGAGTGGACAGCAGATCGTTGACGGAGTGGTCGTACTGCTCGGCGAGGATGGCCAGCTTGCGCGTCTGCTCGTCCTTGAGGCGCTTGAGCACGTTCTTGTGCTCGCTCTTGGGCGTCGCCTCCAGCAGGTGGTTCCGCAGCGCCTTGTACTGCCGCGTCTGGATCTTACACGTCTCCTGGAACTGCCGCTTGATCTGCAGCTCCTTAGCCTGGAGGACAGTCACGCGTGAGTGTGTGTGTGTGTGTGTGTGTGTGTGTGTGTGTGTGTGTGAGAGTGTGTATGGGGTCAGTGCGCATAAAGCAATCTATTGCTAGAGGTGTGGGAATTGACCCTTCGCTAAGTCCCGCCCCCCAGTTACTGTTGCTAGTCCGACAACCTCAGACCGGAGTTAACTGCAACTTCAACGATAGGTAGATTCAACCTCAGACCGGAGTTAACTGCAACTTCAACGATAGGTTTGAATTTTGAATTTCCCCTAGGGATCAATAAAGTATCTATCTATCTATCTATCTATCTATCTATCTATCTATCTATCTATCTATCTATCTATCTATCTAGGTAGATTCAACCTCAGACCGGAGTTAACTGCAACTTCAACAATAGGTAGTTTCTAGCTGTAATGGCTCTTTTGGAGAGCCACGGACCTGGGCCCAGTTCCCCGAAAGCATCGTAAGCCTAAGAGCGTCGTAAAGTCCCTCTTACGAACGTCTTAAGATTTGCCGCCTGTTTCCCGAAACCATCGTAACTTAAGAGCGTTGTGAAAACACTCGTAGATCTACGAGTGCTCCAGAGTTCTCGTTACTGGCTAAGAGCCTCTTAGGGGCGGCCGTGGCCTACTGGTTAGCACTTCGGACCTGTAACCGGAGGGTTGCCGGTTCGAACCCCGACCAGTAGGCACGGCTGAAGTGCCCTTGAGCAAGGCACCTAACCCCCTCACTGCTCCCCGAGCACCGCTGTTGTTGCAGGCAGCTCACTGTGCCGGGATTAGTGTGTGCTTCACCTCACTGTGTGTACACTGTGTGCTGTGTGTGTTTTACTAATTCACGGATCAATGCAGAGTCCAAATTTCCCTCACGGGATCAAAAGAGTATATATACTTATACTTAACAGGTACTTCTCACTGAAGGGCTCAACATGCTTCTGCGTCAACTCCACGGCGTAGCTACGCCGGCACTCCTACGGCATCGTGACCCTTTTATGGTTCTGCGTCGGGTTGCTTTGCATCGCGGTGCATTTCACCGCCATAACGCTCGGTGTCGCTTGTACTCACCACCGAAACAAGATCTGTCTGTATGACCTAAACGGTACTCAGAATGGCTAACCCCATAGACTGTCGTGCCAAAATCTTATTTGTTTGACCCTCTCTTGCTTAGATTTTGTAGCCTACAGTAGTATCAAGTATCAAAGTATCAAGAAATAGACACCGTAAACCAGCAAATAAGTCTGAGGTTATTTGCGAGGTGTCTGCCAGCCAGTTTAAGTTATGTTAGCAAGCAAACTTCAACTGCCCACAAAGTACTGCTTGCTGGCGAAGTGCTAATTTCAAAACGTTAGTGACATAGACACTTTACAAACGGATAACTCCGTCATTGTAACCAAAAAATGTCTGAGTTTATTTGCAAAGCTTATGTCAGGGAATTAGCATGTTGCTAACTCCCCACTGTAGGCTGCTTGAAACACCGACTATCAACACACAGGACGTGTTGACCATTCACAGTCCTTGCGGTCTGCGTCGCTTCAACGCAAAGTTACAATTTTTCGGAGGTGCACGTCGAGCTACGGCAGAGGGGTCTGCGTGGGGTACGCCGTCGATTCGACGCAGAAGCATAAAATAGGCTTGAGGTCACCAAGAGGACATACAGGGGCATTAAAACTTAGAATACAATTATCCAACTACGATCCTATTCTTTATTGTATTAACTTGTGATGAATCACCTTTTAGTGTACAAAATAGCATACATTTAATGGTCATAATAATGTGATTAAAAGCAGACAAAAATGCAATGAAGTTATGAAACGAGACGTTGCCAAAATAGTTTGCCATTATCTTTGTGTAAGTGTAGGCTCTTTTATTAGGCCTATAGGAACATGTGGCTTAGTCTGTGCTGCGTCAAAATGACCAAATTTCCCCCATGGGATCAAGAGTATATATACTAAGCCTAGACTTATGTTATTTAAGCATACACATTTCCATGTGTGGTGTGTGTGCATGTGCGTGTGTGTGTGTGTACCTTGACGCTCTTGGGCTGCTGCCGGGCCTGGGCGGTGTGTTTGTGGCACAGCTCGTTGTGTGTGTGCGTGCATGTGTGTGTGAGTGTGCGTGCGTGCATGCATGTGTGTATGTGCGTGTGTGTGTGCGTGCATGTGTATGTGTATTTGTGTGTGTGTGTGCCTTGAGGCTCTTGAGCTGCTGCCGGGCCTGGGCGGTGTGTTTGTGGTGTGTGTATGCATGTGTGTGTGTGTGTGTGCATGTGGTGTCTGTGTGTGCATGTGTGCATGTGTGTGTGCATGTGTGGTGTGTGTGTGTGTTGTGCATGTGTGCGTGCATGTGTGTGTGTGTGTGTGTACCTTGAGGCTCTTGGGCTGCTGGCGTGCCTGGGCGGTGTGTGTGTGTGTGTGTGTGTGTGTGTGTGTACCTTGAGGCTCTTGGGCTGCTGGCGAGCCTGGGCGGTGTGTTTGTGGCGCAGCTCGTTGTGTGTGTGTGTGTGTGTGTGTGCGCGTGTGTGTGTACCTTGAGGCTCTTGGGCTGCTGGCGGGCCTGGGCGGTGTGTTTGTGGCGCAGCTCGTTGTGGCGGCGCTGGTTGTAGTCCATCTGATTGGCCAGCTCGCTCTGGTGCTGCGTGCGGATCAGCTCGGACCGCGTGGCCTGTAGCGCCCCCAGCTGGTGGAACTCCAGATCCTGAGTGGACTCATGATGTCGCCGCAACATCGCACACTCCAGATCCCGCTGGGTCTGACGCTTATTCAGGTCCTACGCCAGGGAGACAGTTACACTGGGTGTGTGTGTGTGTGTGTGTGTGTGTGTGTGTGTGTGTGTGTGTGTATGTATGTGTGTGTGTGTGTGTGTGTGTGTGTGTGTGTGTGTGTACCTACCTCTCTCAGCAGGTCCTGCTCCAGGTTGTGGCGGGCCAGCAGCATCTTCCTCTTGTACTGTCGGCACTGCAGCTCGTAGTACTGACGCTGTCGCCGTAGCAACCCTGCCTCCTCCTCCGCCTGGATCTGCTGCAGGTTCTCCTTCTGCCGCACCAGCCACTCCTGCTTCTCCCGCTTAGGGGTGGACTGGTTCTCACTCAGCTCCTGCACACAGGGGGAAGACTTTTAGTGCAACACCATTGCATTTCTGTGTAGTGTTGCACGGTGTATCGATACTAGAAAGGTATCATGCTCCTTGCACACATCTAAGCAAGGGGGCGTGTCAAGCAGGCAGCTCTAAATGAGTGAGTGCAGCAACGTCAACATAGTTCTTTGCCGACAGTCCTCGGCTTGTGGATAAAACAAAAAGGTGAAGTGAAATTTGGAACTATTTCGGACACATCGCGTATAGTGAAGGCAAGCCATCAGGTACACAGAGGCTCGTTTGTAAAATATGTTTCAAAGTCATTCAAAAGCAATAGGCTACGCATAGAACTTGGTAAGCACCTCACAGACATATCCCAACATTTTTAAAGAGTTCAAAGAATGACAGGTTAACGAATAGGCTATAGAAATCCTCACTACATGATAAGTGCCAAGTTCATCTCCTCAGTTTTAGTCTAGCCTAACTGAAACGAGTATGGTTTTCTGGGATAAAGCAAATCTTCCTTCATCAGTGAATTTTGACGAGACAGAATTTTGACTAGACATAACAACTGATCATATGCTAACGCGATGAAAACGCAATGTTCACGCTAGTATAACTTGCAAACGATCTATTTAATATTACTACTGGTAATGTTTGTCATGTGGCATGTAGACTGCAATTTGTTCAATAATTATTGCCCAGATGTAGGCTAGGCTACCTGAAATGCTTTAATTAAAGCCCACAGCATATAGCCTAATACCACTGAAGCGCTAATAATAATAGCGGCTTATTGTTACGTGGTAGCAAATCATGTTATCAAAAAAATATACGTAATGTACATAGATACATTGCAACAGGTAGCCTAATGGTGTAGGCCTATCTGAGGAAAACCTGGTTGGAACGTCGTACTTGTACACTGGTACCCTCTGCAACTGTCAAAGAAATCCCATAAACACGGGAAGGCCTAGGGTAGCCTACATCAGATGGCCTAAAGGTTAGGCCCCTCTGCATAGCATTCAGTGATTTGCATGCAGTAACACTGACCTTGATCTAGCCTAGTTTGGCTATTTAAAGCTACTTTATTGCCAAAACACAACACAATGTAAATGAACTATAACAAACAATAAAGGACACACAAATTACTATTTTACTGACTAAGTTTAGAAGTTTAGAACCCAGAATTGACCTGCACACTACAAAAGTGCACCAAATTCAACATAAATGACTCGATACACTTGGAGGAGGCCTGCGTCCTTCTTTTCCAGATATTTTAGGATTTCGCCGTGGTATCGTTTCAGTATCGAGCATCGAGATATTTATGGCAGGTATCGTATTGTACGTACATACGTATCGTATGTATGTGTGTGTGTGTGTGTGTGTACCTCTTTGAGCTGCTCCTTGCGTGTCCTGTACTGGCGTTTCTGCGTGTCCAACAGGCTGCTAAGCTCCTTCTTCTGCTGGGACAGGATGTGCTGCTGGAACTTCCTCTCCTCCGCCTGAGCCACCTTCGCCTGGAGGGGTCAGAGGTCAAGGGTCAGGGTCACCAGACACACCAGGAGGCTGACGCCCCTTTAGGCTACCGCCCCTTAGGCTTTAGGCCGACGCCCCTTTAGGCTTCCATTTTTAAAGCCCGCCCACACCCCCCCCCTCCTCCTCCAGGATGGCCTGGTGTTCTTACACTCTATATATATATCTGATGTTCTTACTCTCTATATATATATATACACCTGGTGTTCTGACCTGGTTCTCTCTCTCTCTCTCTCTCTCTCTCTCTCTCTCTCTCTCTCTCTCTCTCTCTCTCTCTCTCTCTCTCTCTCTCTCTCTCTATATATATATATATATATATATATATATATATATATATATATACACACACACACACACACACCTGGTGTTCTTACTCTCTCTCTCTCTCTCTCTCTCTCTCTCTCTCTCTCTCTCTCTCTCTCTCTCTCATATATATATATATATATATATATATATATATATATATATACACACCTGGTGTTCTTACTCTATACATTTATATATACCTGGTGTTCTGACCTGGTGTTCTTACTCTATATATCCCTGGTGTTCTGACCTGGTGTTCTGACCTCCTTCTCCAGGATGGCCTGGTGTTCTAGCGTGGTGTTCTAGCCTGGTGTTCTCACCTCCTTCTCCAGGATGGCCTGGTGTTTCTTGTTGAGCTTGTCCGTCTCGGTGCTGAAGTTGTTCCTCTGGTTCTCCAGCTCCTTGTCCAGGCGGAGTTGGTGCTCGTCCATCTCCGCCTTCAGCTTGTTCTCCATGGCAACCAGCTGCTTCTGGTGCTGCCGCCGCATGCGTCTGTAGACCGTCATTTGCTCCCGCAGCGCAGAACCCTGCTCGTGCTCCTGCATCTGCCGCGTCACCTACACACACACACACACACACGGTTAACCCTGCTCGTGCTCCTGCATCTGCCGCGTCACCTAAACTGTAGTTTCTTACAATAGAGGTATATAACCCTAGCTTCTTAAGGTAGCATGCTAGTAGTGAAGTTATCTGATGTTTGGGCATTGTAGCCAATAGCAGTATATTACCCTAGCTTCCTAAGGTAGCATGCTAGTAGTGAAGTTATCTGATGTTTGGGCATTGTAGCCAATAGCAGTATATTACCCTAGCTTCTTAAGGTAGCATGCTAGTAGTGAAGTTATCTGATGTTAAGGCATTGTAGCTTCTTGAAAATAAAGACGGCTGCCCTGTGTTTCTGTTAAGTAGCTGTGCTACTTTGCTCTTCTTTTTGCTGCTTAGCAAATGTGAATGTCCATATCAATTACTCGTACACATTCCAATGTCTCAAGGGTATGTGTTGTGTTGTTTTGTTGTTCATGGAATATCGTAGAAATTGTGTTGTTTATCCGTTGGTGTTGGTAAAAGCGGCTAGCACTGTTGCTGTGTTGCTAAAAATAAACGCTCCGTTACTGGAGATGAATACCATGTTCTCTGTGTTGCTAATAAACGCTCCGTTACTGGAGATGAATACCATGTTCTCTGTGTTGCTAATAAACGCTACGTTACTGGAGATGTGTGTTGCTAATAAACGCTACGTTACTGGAGATGAATACCATGTTCTCTGTGTTGCTAATGAACGCTACGTGATGAATACCATGTTCTCTGTGTTGCTAATAAACGCTACGTTACTCTAGATGAGATGAATACCATGTTCTCTGTGTTGCTAATAAACGCTACGTTACTCTAGATGAGATGAATACCATGTTCTCTGTGTTGCTAATAAACGCTACGTTACTGGAGATGAATACCATGGTCTCTGTGTTGCTAATAAACGCTACGTTACTCAAGATGAATACCATGTTCT
>NC_055980.1:29986601-30176601 GCF_018492685.1 Alosa sapidissima
GCCCTCGTCCATCGCCAGAATCACCTCCGGAGCCATCCTACACACACACACACACACACACACACCAAATCACCTCTGGAGCTATCCTCAAGGCACATTAACCACAGTCAAGACATGCCCGTGTGTGTGTACGTGCCTGCATGTGTGTGTGTGTGTGTGTGTGCACGTGTGTTCACGTGTGTGTGTACGTGCTTGTGTGTGTGTACGTGCTTATGTGTACGTGCTTGTGTGCGTGTACGTGCTTATGTGTGTACGTGCTTATGTGTGTGTGTGTGTACTCACCAGTATGGAGTTCCCACAAAGGAGTTGGCAGGAGAGAGAATGGAGGCGGAGCCAAAGTCACCCAGCTTCACCTGACCCGGTTCCGTTAGGAGAATATTACCTGCCTTCACATCCCTACACACACACACACACACACACACACACACACACACACAGCAGAATAGAGTGACCCGGTTCAGTTAGTGCACACACACACACACACAGCAGAATAGTGTGACCCGGTTCAATTAGCGCTGTACCTGTGGATCATGTTGTGTGAGTGGAGGTATGCCAGGCCTAGCAGTGCACCATGGGTAATAGCAGCTATTTCCACTTCCTGTAACGGCTTTTTGTGCACTGAAAGAAAATATATTTAAAAACAAATTAGGGATGACACACAACACTGGATTTTTAGCTGATATTCAATATCAAACTCATTTTGGCTGATGCCGTGATGCCGATACACACATATCTATTTGGCCGATGCCGATACACACATATCTTATTTGGCTGATGCCGATACACACATATCTAATTGGCCGATGCTGATACACACATCATTTTGGCCGATGCCGATACACACATATCTATTTGGCCGATGCTGATACACACATATCTATTTGCCTGATTTATTCTGAGAAAAAAGAAAATCTCATAAAGAAATAAATATTTTTAACAAAAACATTTGCTCACAATTATTGGCACCCCCCTACACAATGTAACGGAGGCATTTTCCTATCTAATTTCAGCTTATTTAAGTTAATCAGAGTGTGAACTTTCAGAAGTAGTTCATGACTTCCCTTTTCACTAAGGTAGTAAAGTAAAGTGACACAGAGGTTAAATCCGCTTGGAATTTTTCAACATCAGAAGGAGAAGAGAATACACTAAATAATTTTTTTTTTTTTTAAAGTGTACATTTGTAAGAGTTACTACTACGATGTTAACTTCCGACTCTTACTGTTGCATTTTCAAATATCATTTTCTTTTTTAAATCATGACATTTGTGTGAGGCTTTCTTCAGAATCCCGGTAGTTTGTGCCGATATAATGTATCTGCAGAAGTGTTCATATCTGGTGATGCGGATTACACAGTTCTGACTGGTTAACTGGCGATACTGATGTCCAGTTCTGACTGGTTAACTGGCGATACTGATGTCCTACCGAATATCGCACATCCCTAACAGACACATTCATATACATATTCATATATTTATATACACCCTCTCTTTCTCTCTCTCTCTCACACACACACTCTCTCTCTCTCATATACACTCTCACACACACTCTCTCTCTCTCTCATACTCACACACACACTCACTCTCTCTCTCCCTCTCATATACACTCTCACACACACACACTCTCTCGGTCACGCTCACGCTCGCTCACACACACACTCTCACAGACAGATTGCTCACCTTCCAGGAGGTCGGATGCAGATCCCAGGCAGTACTCCATTACCAGCTGAAAACACACACACACACACACACAAGCATCAAGACATCGGCTCTACTAGTGCAGTTATCATATCCTGGTGCTACACACACACACACACACACACACACACACACACACACACACCCAGGCGGTGTGTTCTCTGAGGTAACATCCTCAGTACTCGATGATGTTTGTACACACACACACACACACACACTCTCTCTCTCACCCAGGCGGTGTGTTCTCTGAGGTAGCATCCTCGGTACTCGATGATGTTTGGGTGACGCAGCTTTTGGAGAAACTTCACTTCCTTTATGATGTCCTGCCATTTCTGAGAGAAAGAGAGACATGTGAGCCTACAGAAAATGTGTGTGTGTGTGTGTGTGTGTGTGTGTGTCAGTGCCTGCATGTGAGTATCAGAGTGTGTGTGTGTGTGTGTGTGTGTGTGTGTGTGTGTGTGTGTGTGTGTGTGTGTGTGGCAGTGCCTGCATGTGAGCATCAGAGTGTGTGTGTGTGTGTGGCAGTGCCTGCATGTGAGCATCAGAGTGTGTGTGCGTGTGTGTGTGTGTGTGTGTGTGTGTGTGTGTGTGTGTGTGTGTGTGTGTGTGGCAGTGCCTGCATGTGAGCATCAGATTGTGTGTGTGTGTGTCTGTGTGTGTATGTCTGATTGTGTGTGTGTTACCTCATTGGACTGCTTGCCACCGTAGGACATCTTTTTGATGGCCACCACTTCATTGGAGCGCACATCTCTTGCCTGGCATGACAAGAGACAACATCAGCCACAGCCACTCAAACATAAACACACACACACACACACACACACACACACACACACACACACACACACACGGAACTATACTCTCATTTAGGGATGTAACGATTACCGGTATAATGGTAAACTGTGATAAAAATGTTGACGATAACAATTATCGTTTTCATTTCAAATATCATGATTATCACGGATGATTACCACGGTGTGGAAACCATGTATTTAATCCTTCCCAGCTTCATCCAAGCCTGCTTTTGACATACAGTAGGCCTGGTACAATTAAACAAAACTGGTACCCTACTGATTCTGTTATCTACCTGATGGATTTAACTGTAGCACAAAGCCAATTAAACATGACCAAGGAAAAAGTGAATGGGACAACACACAATGCCACGGTAACGTTATGCTATGAATTAAGAATGCTCAGCTCAGCCAGGTTTGTTTGTGCACTCAGGATGTAGGCCTATGAATGTGAATGAAAATAAGCCCTTCTCCAGTAGCAATAGGCCACCTTAAAATGCACCAGAATAAAAGAATCACATCTACTCAGTCACAATGTTTTACCCTCCCTCAGCACCCCCTCTATGAGCACCCCAAGGTGAAAATGAGTTCCAGCGTCCCTGGTTAAATGTTGCACTTTTGATAAGGTTTTGCCTATATTTTGGGTTAGTAAATGCTGTCACACTTTTTGAAACTATATCAGCTTGTGTAGGCCTATTAGTGCTTTCTGAATATATTGAACACACGTTTAAAAATATCGCGATAATACCGAAAACTGTGATCGTTTTGGTCACTATAACCGTGAGGTTAAATTTTCATATCGTTACATCTCTACTCTCATTCCAGCGTAAAAATCAAGTAACACGATGGGCGCAGCAGCACAATGATATCATGCAGCAGCTGAAAATAGTCCCTGCAGGCTAACTTCCAGCAATAAGGTTGAGCTGCAGCAGACGAATTGGTTAGTGACGATTATAACGCCTAAATGAGAGTAGGCCTACAGTTCCATTTAAAATCAGCCTAGAAAAAAACTCTGCTGCGCGTCGGGGTCCGGTTCGCCCTGTCGGGACCTATTTCCCGATAATGTCAGGCGTTCTATACATTATCCATTTCATAATATTGTAATAATAATAACAACAATATAAACAGTATAACAACAGTATAGCCCAATATGCCTCCCCTATGTATCTCTCCCCGTCAGACACCTTAACTAACATATAGCCCAATATGCCGTCAGACACCTTAACTCACATATTTCCTTATTGCATCTTGAGAAAATTGCATCTTGAACTTAAAATCGTGAATCACATGAAGTTGAGGGTATCGTTACATTCCACACACACACACCCAAACAAACACGATCCATTCCATTACACACACACACACACAATCCATTCCATTCCACACATACACACACACAATCCATTCCATTCCATTCCATTCCACACACACACACACACACACACACTCTATTCCACTCCACACACACAATCTATTCCTCTCCACACACACACACAATCTATTCCACTCCACACACACACAATCTATTCCACTCCACACACACACACACAATCTATTCCACTCCACACACACACACACACACAATCTATTCCACTCCACACACACACACACACACAATCTATTCCACTCCACACACACACACACACACACAATCTATTCCACTCCACACACACACACACACACAATCTATTCCACTCCACACACACACACACACAATCTATTCCACTCCACACACACACACACACAATCTATTCCACTCCACACACACACACACAATCTATTCCACTCCACACACACACACACAATCTATTCCACTCCACACACACACACACACACAATCTATTCCACTCCACACACACACACACACAATCTATTCCACTCCACACACACACACACAATATATTCCACTCCACACACACACACACACACACAATCTATTCCACTCCACACACACACACACAATCTATTCCACTCCACACACACACACACACACACACACACACACACACACACACACACAATCTATTCCACTCCACACACACACACACAATCTATTCCACTCCACACACACACACACAATCTATTCCACTCCACACACACACACACACAATCTATTCCACTCCACACACACACACACACAATCTATTCCACTCCACACACACACACACAATCTATTCCACTCCACACACACACACACACAATCTATTCCACTCCACACACACACACACAATCTATTCCACACACACACACACTTACAAAGTAGACGGCTCCAAAGCTCCCGTGTCCGATCTCCCGGAGGTCGGCGAAGAGCTTCTCGGGGTCGTCTCTGTAGAAGAGATCCGCCACATCCTTCAGGTTCCCTGCCCTGACGCTCGCCGGCATGGCCCGCTCCTGCGCGCACACACACACACACACACACACACGTTTTAAAACTGGAAGGCTGTGAAGTCTAGTTCTGTACTAGTCTGTACTGCTGTCCAAACCCACATTCAACATTCAGTGTTCTAGAGCAGCGTTCCGTGCTCAAGGTTCTAGTGGCCAGGGCTCTAGAGACAAAGCGTTCTCGTGCTCAAGGTTCTAGTGGCCAGGGCTCTAAAGGCAAAGCGTTCTCGTGCTCAAGGTTCTAGTGGCCAGGGCTCTAGAGCAGCGTTCTCGTGCTCAAGGTTCTAGTGGCCAGGGGCCGTATTCACAAAGAATTTTAAGGCTAAAAGTAGCTCCTAAGTGGCGAATTTAGGAGCAACTCCTAAAAATAATAGCCGTGTCACTCCTAACTTTAGGACTCCTAATTTTTCTCACTAAAAGTAATTCACGAAGCATTTTAGACCTAAAAGTAGCACCTAAGTCTGGGACAGCTTAAAAGAAGTCGAGAGGACTCCTAACTCACTAAGACCTATTCACAAACAGCTTTTTGTGGCATTTCACGTTGCGATGTTTTGAAATGCGTAGCCTATGTGGCAAAAGGAGCTTCCAAACGTGAGGGAACAATTTTGCATTCATAAAAGGGATGCTATAACGCCATCAACAACAACCAAAACTACTCATTGTTAACATGTAAATTAAATGTAACGTTTCATTGTGAATCAAATTAAAATGTTCTCCTCTTTGCAAACGTAGGCATATGGTGACAGATTAGCCTAATTTAATAATGTTGCAAAGGTAGGCTACTGCATCAATCCGTAGGCCTATGTTTCATTAGGCTACTAGGCTATTTGTTTTGCCTTACTCTTTATTCATTTAGGCTAGGCCTTTTTATTCAGTTATTAATCATCTTCTGTCCTTCGCACTACTTGTGTAGCGCACGCATTCTCAGACCTGTCACCTGTCAGTCATCGTAAGGGAGGTGTTTGGAGTCATTCCCGCGTTACATTCATCAACCAATCAAGGTGGTCACTTCAGTCAAGCTTGTGCATGAGTAATGACGTCATCCATAGCAACGAAGACTCACTCTTAGTTTAGGAGTTGTCATTTTCTGAATTTTCTGAAGGTCTGAAAGGCTTTGTGAATAACTTAAGAGAAAACTCCTAGCTAAAATCTTTTAGTGGGATTTAGGAGTACTCCTAGCGGTAAGATAAAAGGCTTTGTGAATACGGCCCCAGGGCTCTAAAGGCAAAGCGTTCTTGTGCACAAGGTTCTAGACACAGCGCACACACACACACACACACACACACAAGACAGCACACACACACACAAGACAGCACACACACACACAAGACAGCACACACACACACCACACACAAGACAGCACACACTCGCTCTGAAAACTCTCGTCTAACACATTAATGCAACTTGGTCGCATTCTGGTGTTTCTGGAGTCTGGTGAACTGTCACAACACCAGGCTTTAAAAGTAGCCTACAGCTAGCCATTAACAACACCCTCCGGCAGCCCCGTCCCCATGTCATTAAGGGACCCCCCCTCTCCTCACAGAGATAACCTCCTTACTTACTGCGGCGACCAGACATGGACTAATCTTACATCACTGTACCATGATCTAACGACAGCTAGACTAACACGTTTAGCGTGTCATACAAAGAGCAGAATGAAACGAATCTCACAAATACTGACACGTTAACCATTTTAATATTTACTTGGTAACGTAGAACTGTTAAGATTGCAAAGTTGAAGTTACTGGCCTAATGTAAGCCGTTAGCTAGCCGATATAGCCTAGATAAGTCGGCAACAGTTGCATCAATGTAAACAAGGGGAAGTTTCATAGAAAAATGCAAAATGCGACAAAGGGTAATACAATGTTGCTGTAACGTTAGCCGTATTGACAACACTGTCCATTCATTAATGTGGTTGCTTAGTTTGGAAGCAATAATTCTTCAATATTCTTGCAAGATGATAACCTGTTGGCAAGCCAGCTAATTTCCTAGCATTAGCAAGCTATCAGACAGAATGTCTAACCATCCTAGATGAGGAGAATACAGCACCCATTATAACAGGAGAATAACGGCCTTCACAATACATTAGTAAGCTTGAACACGTAGCCTGTGCGTCCGCTGGCGGTACATAGCAACAGATCAGTACACAAAGGAATTATGGTTGCTCTTAGCTTGGTGACCTACCAGCGCTTACGGTGATCCTTTAGCCAGCTACGAATTAAGCGTTCCCAGTGATTGGGAGGATCCGCAGCTTCGCAGCACTGATACTAGTTTACCACCGCCTCAGATCAGAGAGCTAACGTTAGCTCGGTTTCCCATTTCCCCGACGTCGTCCACTGCACCACTCAGACACCTTTATTGAAACGCTGGCAAACCAATTGCGCCACTACTGCTTCTGCATTGGCTATCTAGCTATTGGAACAACCATAGACAGTAAGGGGAATATAAGCAGCCAGAGAAAGCTAACGTTATTCCTTGATGGCAGCTCCTTGTTAGTGAGCTAACTGTAACGTTAGCTCACTAGCTAGCTGTTTTCAGTTTGAATGCGGGGCGCGGCTGCAGGTCCTCGTCACCCAGTCCACCGTCTGTCATATTGGACCTTTACATTTGTTCAGTCGTTGCCGTCAGTTGAGATGTGTATTATCAAGTCTGTTGTTTGCATTGACGCCTTTCTCTATCACCCTTTATGTCCAGAAAATATAAGATGGCTACATGGGGCGGGAGCCAACCGGAAACGGGAAAGAGGTCAAAGCTATAAAAATCTCTTTCCTGTGCACGAGAGACGGGACGCCATTATTCTAAGATCAAGATCTCAGACAGGCTCGGGAATGTATTTTTGTAGTCTGGCTGTTTGCATCGTGGCATCACCAAAGGTTGCACATAATCATTAATGCGTAGCATGTGTGGAAGAAGGAGAGATTCGATTCCATGTCCTTAAGAGTTATGTTTTTGTTTTTACGCTACTTCACCCGAGGGTGGCGCTGTTGCTTTTCTTTAAACTGCACAAATACATGTTATGCTGTAACCCCAGAACTGTGTGATGCATGCTAGTGATGGCGAATTTAAGCTTTCTGAACCAGTGAATCTTTCAATCCAAAAGGTTCAGTACTCGAAGCTTCAGAACTCTATAAGAGCCTTTGTTGGTGAAAGTTATGGAAAGCATTATGCCGCGGAATCTTCCACAGGCATTAGCCATGAATGTCTTTGAGTCGAAGATGAATAAATGTTGAGTATGAATGAATGAATGAATGAATGAATGAATGAATGAATGAGTAAGTAAGTAAGTAAGCAAGCCTATTTGGGACCCTGCATAAATACAAGTAATACAAGTGTGTGGTTTCTGAAAGGGAAACAGAAATGACAAAGAAGAGAATAATTACTCCTAAATACAGTGCTATAAGAAATTAGCATCCATAGCCTAACCAACATACAAATATGAAATAGCCTGGCCTACAATAAGCTAACACAAAATGCTCCATTAATAGTTATGAAGATAGCTTGTCAAAACAGTACTGTTTCCCCTCATAATATACCAAATGACGATTACAAACATCCATTTTACAGATATCTCAGCACCATAAGCATGATTATACAAGATAAGAAGACGGCAGATAAATATAAAGCACTGTAACCTCACGGGTAAAGTCGCGCAAAATAAGTTTACCTCCACGATTGAAATCAAGCAAAGTTGAGACATAAATCCTGCCTAAATGTACACCATGAAACATATAAACAACAATAAGGAATCGTACTTACAGTTCTGGACGCACACAAGACACAAGATGCATGAAATAACTACAAACTAAGCATGTGAATTAAACAGTGAAACATGGCGACCTCTCCCCAAACTTTCTGGAATATTACTGTACACGCTTCATTCACATGCGTGCACGGGAGGAGGCGCTCTCTGATTGGCTGATTCTATTATTACTAAATGTCAATCTGGCACTCATGTCAGACCCTTTGTCACAGCCGCCCCCAAATTTGTCCCATCAAATTTGTCACTTGCGGAGGGGCTGATAAGTGTCAGGAAGGTCAGGAAGAGCGACGAGGCGTGCCACGGGCCTGGTGTAGGTCTTCTCCTTCACCTTGATGACAGCGGTGCGGACTCATCCGTCGGTCCCTGGGATGACGCTGGTGACCCGACCAACAGGCCAGAGGGCCCTTGGCAGTTGCGGGTCCACCACCATCACGACGGCTCCCGGCTGCAGCTGCGATGGGTCCTTGTGCCACTTGGACCTGGTCTGCAGTGACGGGAGGTAGCGCTGGATGAAGTGGCTCCAGAACTGATCTGCTAACACCTGAGCATGCCTCCAGCGGCGGCGGCTCAGCAGATCAGACTCTGTGTAGATGGCTTGAGGGAGTGAGGGATCCAGCCGCCCCATGAGGAGCAGATTGGGTGTCACGGGGTCCACATCAGCTACATCTGTGGAGACGTAGCCTAGAGGTTTCGAGTTTAAAACCCCCTCCACTTCTATCAGCACTGTCCTCAGGACCTCTTCAGGGACAGGCTGAGTCTGAATAGTGGTGTACAGTGCGGCCTTGACAGATTTCACTTCCCGCTCCCACACGCCCCCAAAATGTGGAGCACTTGGAGGGTTGAACTGGAATTGGATCTGGTACTTTACGAGGTGATCTTGGAGGGTGGGATGCATGGCTTTGAAGTCTTCTTGCAGCTCTCTAGAACCACCACGGAAGTTAGTTCCTTGATCCGATAGGAGCTCTGCAGGTTTGCCTCTCTGTGCAATGAACCTGCGGAGGGCCATTAGGAAGGAGTCTGTGTCGAGGCTGGACAGAATGTCCAGGTGCACTGCCCGGGTTGTGAGGCATTTAAACAGGATGCCCCACCGCTTTTCATGACGACGACCCACTTTCACTGTAAATGGGCCAAAGCAGTCCATTCCCGTTGAGAAGAATGGGGGCTTCATCGGCCGTAGCCTTGCTGGTGGGAGGTCTGCCATTTTGGGCACGGAAGGCATAGCTCTCCACATCTGGCAATCTGTGCAGGCATGCTGATGGCGCTTGACAGCTTCACGGCCTTGCAAGATCCAGTACTTGCGACGCAGCTCCGCAAACAGGCGCTCTGACCCTGGGTGGCGTAGACACTCGTCGACATCCTGGATGATGAGCCGGGTGACTTTGTGCTGAGGGTCCAGGACCACTGGGTGGATGGCATCCAGGTCCAGTTGGTCGCTGCGACGAAGCCTCCCTCCAACACGGATAAGACACACAGTGTCATCGTACTCTGGGGCTAGAGCACGTAGCCGGCTGGTCGTTGACACTGGCTTGCCGGCACGTAGCAGGTCAAACTCCTCCGGGAAGCTCTCCTGCTGGGCTTGTCTCAGAACTTCTCGCTCCGCATCCCTGTAGTCCTCGGCCGAGACACTGGCCTGGTTGGTGGCCGCCCCATGGCGGGATCGCACAACAGCTTCGACCATGTCTTTGAGGGAGGAGAACTGGTGAGCAGTAGGAGACGATGAGCTCTGAGTAGTCGTGTTGAGGCAGCAGACTGTAGGTTTACGCAGCTCAGCAGTGTCCTCCAGCTCCACTGTGGCAGGTGTCATAGGCCAGAACTCTGGTGATTGCTGCAGGAACCCTGGGCCTTTGTTCCACCTACTGTCGTGGCTCAACTCTAGCAGTGTCTTGCCTCGTGTGATGTCGTCAGCTGGGTTATTAGCCGAATCCACGTACCTCCACGCATGGACATCAGTCAGGTCCTGGATCTCGGCGACTCGTGTCCCGACAAATACTTTATAGCGGCAGGAGTCAGAACGGAGCCAGGTAAGGACTGTGGTGGAATCGGTCCACAGCATGACTTCACTGATGGGCAAGGTGAGCTCTCGCTGCAGAAGGGAAGCCAGCTGGGCTCCTGTCAGTGCAGCGCACAACTCGAGCCTGGGCATTGACAGCTGCTTCTTTGGGGCCACTCGCGATCTTGCAGATAAGAAGGACACCTCTACCCGGCTGTCGGGACTCTTAGTTCTGAGGTAGGCTACAGAACTGTAAGCCTTTTCGGACGCATCTGCAAAAACGTGCAGGTCTCTCTTGCAGCTTGAGATGTCCAGCTCATGGCTCACGTAGCACCGGGGTAGGGAGATCTCTGAGAGATGCTGCAGCTCCTCTTCCCATTCCAGCCAGGGTTGCAGCACATCCTCAGGAAGTGAGGGATCATCCCACTCTCTCCGCTTGTCCCACAAGTGCTGCACTAGGACTTTGGCTCGGGTCGTGAAAGGGACAATGAATCCCAAGGGATCGTACAAGCGGGCCAGGACTCTGTAAATGTTCCTCATGGTGGGTATAGGATGGTCTGGCATCCGGTACTTGTACCTCAAGGTGTCCGAGTTGCAGAGCCAACGGAGCCCTAGAGCTAGCTCCTGTGGGTCAGCACTGGACTCGTTGAGCCATAGCTCGCTGCTCTCGGACCTGGCTTCCTTTTGCAAATGGCTGATTGAGTCAGGGATGTTGCTGGCCCATTGACGCAGCTCGAATCCTCCAGATGCCAGGAGTAAGGTGATCTTGTCCACGAACCGTCGAGCTTCGTCCACAGAGGAGAGACTCTGGAGGCAGTTATCGACATAGAACGACCTCTCTATGGCCATCCGTACATCCTCATCTTGCTGGCTGTGGTCAACAACGTGTTTCTGTAGCGCGAAGGTAGCACAGCAGGGGCTACATGTTGTGCCGAATGGCAAGACCTGCCAGACGTAGGTGTTTGGTGGTTTCTCTGTCTCCATGTTGCGCCACAGAAAGCGAAGCAAGGGCCTGTCTTCGGGGAGTAGCCTCACCTGATGGAACATGCCCTTGATATCGCTGCTTACTGCAACGGCATGTTCTCTGAAGCGCAGTAGGACACCGATGAGGCTGGAACTCAGAGTAGGGCCTGGCAGCAACAGCTCGTTCAGGTTGTCTCCTTTGTACACGAATGAGCAGTTAAAGACAATCCTGTTCTTGCCATTGTGGGACACCATGTGGTGTGGGATGTACCAGGATTCTGCTGCACTCTTGAGCTCCTCTTCTGGCACCTTGACTGCATAGCCGGCCTTCTCCAGCTTGTTAATCTCTGCACAGTACGCTACTGTGCGCTCTGGATCTTTGGAGAGGCGTCTCTCTGTGCTGCGGAGGTTAGCCAACACAGCCTCTTTGGGTGCATTCAGCTGTGGCATATTCTTCACCCGTAGGAGTGGAGTAGCGTATCGCTGGATACCATCTACGTCGATGCGTGTGGTCTTCTCTTCCAACAGGTGGATAGCATCCTGATCCTGCCTGGAACGAGTGACCAGCTTCTCACTCCTATAGGGGAGAACATCCAGCTGCCACAATCTCTCCACACTCTGCAGGAGCTCCGCAGTCGGGGAGAAGGTTGACAGGTGCATGCAACTCTGTTCAGTGGTCTGTGGCTTCCTCTGCACAACTGGCCCTTGTAGTGTCCAGCCTAACCTCGTCTTCACCGCTGCTGGAGTCCCGGGGGGTCCCAGGCGCACTGGTTCCACTGGTGTGACGAGGTGAGGGTGGTCAGACCCAATCAAGAGCAGAGGGCGCACGCCATCTAGATCCTTGAGCGGGATCCCTCTCAGGTGTTTGTGCTTCCTTTGAAGCGCCTTCACTGGGTATGAGTGTTCGGCCAGACTCAACTGCTCGTCTGTAAAAGCCCGCAGTATCTTGAAGGACTTCTTCGGCTGGTCCATTGGCGAGATGGAGAACAACACAGTAGTGCCATGTAGGACTCTGAGATCTTGACGGACTGTCCGCAGGGCCAGGTCCTCGGGCAGGCCTTCGAGCTTGAGACTGTGGGCAGCTGCTGGGAGTAGAATGGTCCTCTCCGAACCATCATCTAGGATGGCATACGTCTCTAGGGCATGAGGGCCATTCCGCAGCAACACTCTGCTCACTTTCAGGAGTACCTGATTGCAGCCTGACCGCCTGTCCAAGTACAAGACGTCGTTGACGGTGGGTGTGCTCACAAAGCAGGCTAGGTTCTCTGTGGCAGGCTTCGCATTCCCATCATGCGGGGCAGACTTGGCGTTCACGTCATGCAGTGCCTGCAGGTGTTTGCCTTTGCACTTGTGACACAGCATCTTCAGACGACACTGGGCGGCCTGGTGCAGTCTGCCGCAACACCAGCATCTTTTGTTCGTCTTGATCCACGCCGTCTTCTGCTCCACCGTGAGCAACTTGAAGTTAGCACAATGGTCAAGGAAGTGCTGGTTGTTGTTGCAGTAGGGGCAATAGGCGGTTTTCTCGGCCTGCTTGGCATTGGAGGTTGGCGTGGCTGCTGCTGGGGCATTCTCAGGCTGATCCGTGGTGTGTAAGATGCTAGTGACTTTGGCACCCTTGCTGTCTTGGCGACGGTCAGTCCTGGACTTTGCCTTGCCCTTCTCCTCATGCTCCCGAGGCTCACACATTGACTGCTGCATCTTCAACTCGTAATTGAGCCAGTCAGAGAAGTGCAGGAGGGTTGGTATTGTGATGCGCTGCGGGTACAGGAACCTCTTGAACTCCGCCCTCATGTCGTGAGGCAACTTAGACAGAAGCCTGGATACGTGTGAGCCACAGCAGAGTTCGGTCTGTCCGCTCGTCCCAAGCTGATTCAACAGGCCCACCAGTGATCTTACTTGAAGTGCGAACCTCTTGAAGCCTTTGGTGTCGCCATGTGCAACGCTCTGGGCATCCATCAGGTCCGCGATGTGCCTGAGAGCCAGCTGGTGTGGCTGTCCGTAGTGCTCTGTTAGGCTGTCCATGGTATCCGTGTAAGGCTGAGGGGAGTTGGTGTATGAATCGGCGATGAGCAGAGCGTCTTCATGCTTTAAGTGATCGACCAGTATCTGGAACTTAAAACGCTCCGTTGCGTCCTTTGGCAGCAGATTCTCAAGTGCATCCTTCAGCCTCGCGAACTCCCTTGGGTCACCTTTAGTGAATGGAGGGATTTTTGCCTTTGGCCCACGGTACACAGTCTCCCTCTGGGGGGCAGATATTGGCTCACCAAACTCTGACTCTGATGGCGTGTATGGTTGACAATACCCTGGGGTTGGTACCCTGGGTACTGGCGGTGGAGGTTGAGGCAGCACTGGACGCGACTGAACGGGGTGCATTTCCCTCAGGCGCGTCGTAAGCTCTTCAATTAAGTCCTTTGCCGGAGGGGCTAGCTGCTCCGCTTCCTCTGTTATCGGAGGTGGAGGCAGGGGCCAGTCACCGCCATCTCCTGGAGGCAACACATATGCACTGGGTTGAGCAGGCGGTGGTGGTGGCGGTCCAAAGGACTGGGACCAATCATTTTCCTGCTTAATAGGACGTAGTGTTGGATATGGGGCAGACCACTGAAGAGAAGGAGGAGGAGCAGATGGCCATTGAGGCGGTAAGTGCGGCAGTGCAGCGCTGGCGTCGAGGCGCCGGTGCAGGTCCAACATCTGTTGCTGCATTCGCTGGTTATCCTCCACTATTCTATGCAGGAAAGTCATGACGTCAGGAACAGCTTCAATGATGGGCTGACTTTGTGGCGCCGCAAGTGTGCTCTGGTAAAGGGGGGCAGCTGGTTCAGGTAAGTAGACAGAGTGCTGTATTCTTGATGCCTGTGCTGTGCCACACTCTTCATCCAGAGCTGGAGGTGTGAGAGGCGTCATCCTGGCGAATCTCTCTGAAGCTCCCTCCATGCTATGATAGCGCTGTTGCCCTGGTAAGTAAGCTGCATCATGAGGGGGGTAGTTGGACCGCTGTAGGGCTGGAAGGGAGACAGCATAATCCTCCATCCAGGCTGGCTGCCTTACTGTACGGCGGGGACGCACATCTGCAGGCGGCGGCTCCTTCTCTGGACTGGAAACATCTTCAATAATCCTCGGTGACCACACTATCCTCGCTGGAGCCTCCAATTTGTTATGATGAATGATAAGTTCTTTAAGGAATTTTGTGGCCACTGAAGGGCATCGGTAAGAATGCACTCTTGAAGATGTTCAAGGGGGGTCTTTGGTATTTATTAAATAATAAATCAGTAATTACATTATAATTGTATCTATTGGTGTGTGTGTGTGTGTGTGTGTGTGTGGTTTCTGAAAGGGAAACAGAAATGACAAAGGAGAATAATTACTCCTAAATACAGTGCTATAAGAAATTAGCATCCATAGCCTAGCCAACATACAAATATGAAATAGCCTGGCCTACAATAAGCTAACACAAAATGCTCCATTAATAGTTATGAAGATAGCTTGTCAAAACAGTACTGTTTCCCCTCATAATATACCAAATGACGATTACAAACATCCATTTTACAGATATCTCAACACCATAAGCATGATTATACAAGATAAGAAGACGGCAGATAAATATAAAGCACTGTAACCTCAGTCGCGCAAAATAATTCGCAGTAAAAGTTTACCTCCACGATTGAAATCAAGCAAAGTTGAGACATAAATCCTGCCTAAATGTACACCATGAAACATATAAACAACAATAAGGAATCGTACTTACAGTTCTGGACGCACACAAGACACAAGATGCATGAAATAACTACAAACTAAGCATGTGGATTAAACAGTGAAACATGGCGACCTCTCCCCAAACTTTCTGGAATATTACTGTACACGCTTCATTCACATGCGTGCATGGGAGGAGGCGCTCTCTGATTGGCTGATTCTATTATTACTAAATGTCAATCTGGCACTCAGGTCAGACCCTTTGTCACACAAACAATACAATTAGTATTTTGGCTGTGAACATTTCTTGTGTTTGTAAACAAATACTTACATTTGGGAGGGAGATGAATGAAGACTGGGCATGCACATTGCACACACATTTCTGAGATTATATTGAGTGCATAGCCTAGCAACATTGTCTCCTCAGCCAAACAGATAGATAGATAGATAGATAGATAGATACTTTATTGATCCCCAGGGGAAATTCAAGGAAATTAAACAGGTGAGATAGGCAGTGCAGTAGGCCTATAGGCTATATGAGCAGTGCAGTGCAGTAGGCCTATAGGCTATATCAGCAGTGCAGTGCAGTAGGCCTATAGGCTATATGAGCAGTGCAGTAGGCCTATCGGCTATATGAGCAGTGCAGTAGGCCTATAGGCTATATCAGCAGTGCAGTGCAGTAGGCCTATAGGCTATATCAGCAGTGCAGTGCAGTAGGCCTATAGGCTATATGAGGAGTGCAGTAGGCCTATAGTCTATATGAGCAGTGCAGTGCAGTAGGCCTATAGGCTATATGAGCAGTGCAGTGCAGTAGGCCTATAGGCTATATGAGCAGTGCAGTAGACCTATAGGCTATATGAGTAGGCAGTGCAGTAATAACTGCTGTAATAATCTCTACAATAACTGCTGTAATAATCTCTACTTGCTACAATAACTGCTGTAATAATCTCTACTTGCTACAATAACTGCTGTAATAATATCTACAATAACTGCTGTAATAATCTCTACAATTGTCATGAATTATGTGACTGTTGTTCCTTTTTTGGCCATGTGAGGTCCTCAGTGTTTTTGTTTGATGCCTGTCACATGTTCAGATCACATGTTCACCTGAGCCTTGTTAAGTTGCCTATTTAAACCCCCTGTTGTTTTGAGTTCTTTGCACAGTCTTGAGTTGACACTGGTGCAGTCCTGTAGACTAAGCCGTTCTGTGAGGTTTTCCTCAGAGTGTTTCCCTGTGATTGTTTGCTTGTTACTGACCTTGCCTGCCTATTTCTTGGATTACGAGGTTGCCTGGTGCTTATGGATTTTTCACTGTTTGCTGACTGTTTTTGGATTTTGGACCTGAGCTAACGTGCGTCTCTGCATTCTGAGAATCAACACACCTCCTTGTGGCACCGAGGTGGGTCTCCTGCCTGCTATGCAGGAGACCTGGGTTTGGTTCCTAGACCAACCTAACAACAATAACTGCTGAGATCATCTCTGCAATAACTGCTATGATCATCTCTAATAATCTCTATTAGCTATGAACTCTGCTGACTCTCCTTCTTCAACCACCCCCAAAGGCGCCAAGTGTCGCACAGCTTTGAATTACATTTGGAAGCAGTCACGTGGGTGTGTGTGAAGCGAAGCTTCGGACGTCACTGGTCACGTGATTATCACAAAACGAATCAAACTCCGATACAAAGCTTCACTCCAAATTGGTTCATGTCTTTGATACACGCCTCGAAGCAGGGTGTTCATAGGTAACATCACCATTAGTAGATAAATACTATTATTGATCCTGAAAGCTTTTCTCTGCATTTAACCCATCCATGGTTAATGAACACACACACACACACACACAATGAACACACAATGAACACAAACCCAGAGCAGTGGCAATGGCTAATGAGCACACACACACACACAATGAACACATACACACAATGAACACACACACACAATGAACACACATTGTGTGTGTGTGTGTGTGTGTGTGTGTGTGTGTGTGGACATGGAAGAGCAATGTTTCACATCCATAAACATTCATAAATGTTTTCCTTTTGTGTGTGTGTGTGTGTGTGTATATAAGTATATATACTCTTTTGATCCTGTGAGGGAAATTTGGTCTCTGCATTTAACCCAATCCGTGAATTAGTGAACACAGCACACAGTGAACACACAGTGAGGTGAAGCACACACTAATCCCGGCGCAGTGAGCTGCCTGCAACAACAGCGGCGCTCGGGGAGCAGTGAGGGGTCAGGTGCCTTCAGCCTAACCCTGGATGTTATGGTTCTGATGAGCACAGAGGAGTTCCCGAGAATGAGGGATGTGTCCAGGTGTCCAGGTGATTTGTCCAGGTGTCCAGGTGATGTGTCCGCGTGATGTGTCCGCGTGATGTGTCCAGGTGACGTGTCAAGGTGAGTCAGGTCTGAAAGATTAGCAGGTAAACAAGAGGGTGTTTCTTCAGCACCATGCCAAGCCTCATTCCTCCCATGTTTGGCCTACTTTCCTTGTGCTTGTGTGTGTGTGTGTGCGTCTGTGTTGACGTATGTATGTGTGTGTGTGTCTGTGTTGACGTATGTGTGTGTGTCTGTGTTGACGTATGTGTGTGTGTGTGCGTCTGTGTTGACGTGTGTGTGTGTGTGCGTCTGTTGACGTGTGTGTGTGTGTGTCTGTGTTGACGTATGTGTGTGTGTCTGTGTTGACGTATGTGTGTGTGTCTGTGTCTGTGTTGACGTATGTATGTGTGTGTGTGTGTGTCTGTTTTGACGTATGTGTGTGTGTATGTGTGTTGACATATGTGTGTGTTTACACGTTTGTAGATAGATAGATACTTTATTGATCCCCAAGGGGAAATTCAAGGTCCCAGTAGCATACAGACATCACACACAACATGCACTAACAGCAGAAAAAGTAGTATCTAAATATATAAAGAAAAGTATCTAATATAAAAAACACAACTAAGTAATAAGGACAGTGTGTCTGTGTTGACGTATGTACAGGGTGCGATTTGTAGGGGGGGATGTTGGGGATTTCCCCCCCTCTGGTTTTCCTATCCCTACCTCTGCTAAATTATTTTTATCGTCGGGGGGGACAACATTTATCCCCCTCTGCCCCTCATATTGATTAATGCTACTTCATATAAGTAAAGCGCTGCAATGTGAGAACAGTCTAGTAGGCTAGCCTACATAATAATCTGACATCAGAAACGCACCGTCACCGTCAGCACTCCTGCTGCTGACACAGTGGCTGCGTGATAACTTAACTTGGCCTTGATCGTGCAGGACATTTCAGAATGTCGAGTGTGTAATCCATCATAAATGGCTAGGTTCAATGGTAAAGTTAGCTGGACAAATGAAAGAAAACGAGAAGGATTCAGTGAAGCATAATAATGTTTTAGAACCTTCAAAATTAGAAAACTGATGCAACTGAGATGGAGGACAACTGCACGTAGAGTAGAACGTAGGCCTATTGTCCGAAGGAACTTACATCAAATGAGGAGATATTTGCTGAATGTCACAAAAAGTGTTACAAAAATGGCTTGGCATCGCTTATTCAATGGCTCTCTACCGAAACACCTGTAGTTTGCGGAGGACGAACGAGAAAGCACTCGTTTGATAAATCAGCCAGTAGTAGACAAATAACTTTTAGAAATAATCTGTACTGCAAAAACGAATGTTGGTGGGTATTTAAACTATCTAGCGGGTGTTTTAACAGCTGCAAGAAATAGAAGCTTCATGGTCTTTATGTTCTGGTTCGTAAATTATTTTCATAAAACTTCAAGTTGCCCTATAACTTTACTTTCCAAACTCTTCACTGCACTGTAGGCAATTAACTGACAGTATGATAGGCTATTTATTTTCTGTAGGCTACAATAAACACACTTATTTTTTCAACTTTTGCAATTTTACGCACTTGGCTACTGAACGCAAATCAGCAGGAGAGAGAATGCACGTAGCCTACGCAGCGTGTAGCGCAATGTGTAGGCTATCTGGTTACCAAATAACACTGTTAGCCAATTCACTAACTTAAGACTTCAGTGCCATCATATACGTTTTTTTACAAAACAAATACAGAAAGGATGGAGGCAGCAAAAGTAGAGAAGTCATTTCAGATGGGGCAAGAACAAGGTGAATTTGTATGCTTGTCAAAACGTAGTCCTACCCTGCATTAGAGGAGCTGATCATCATACCAAGCCCACTCCCTGTTTAAAGTCATACACCATGGTAAACTAAAACTAAAATGTTACAAAGGTGGCAAAAATAATATAGGGTATTATTAGCCATGACATTACTAGGCTATGAATCGTTCGTTCATTTTTTTTTTTTTTTGGGGGGGGGGGTTACAAACTTATTCAAAATCATCCCCCCCCCTCTGTTTTTTACACAAATCGCACCCTGCGTATGTATGTGTGTGTGTGTCTGTGTTGACGTATGTGTGCGTGTGAAGAGGCACATTCCGTTCTGCATACTTTAGTGATGGGTGTGTGTACTTATGCAACTGCCCTGTCATCTGCCTCTGCCCTGTGTGTGTGTGTGTGTGTGTGTGTGTCCGTGTCTGTATGTTTGTGTGGTTCTGTTTGCTGCTAACTACCCCTGCTACTACCTGCCCCAGCTGTTAATTACCCCAGTTCAAAACTACCCCTGCTGCTAAATACCCCAGTTCAAAACTTCCCCAGTCCAAAACTACCCCAGTTCAAAACTACCCCAGTTCAAAACTACCCCTGCTGTCTTTGTGTGAGTGTGTGTGTGTGTGTGAGTGAGTGTGTGCGTGCGTGTGTGTGTGTGTGTGTTTGTGTGTGTGTGTGTTTAACCTTAATCCCACTATCCCCAGAAGACGGTTGGATTCACCACACCCGTCACGCTGTCTGGAACCTGAATCATCAGAGTCACTGGATCTTGTTGTCACCTGAACTACCCCAGTCCAAAACTACCCCTGCTGCTAAATACCCCAGTTCAAAACCACCTCAGTCCAAAACTACCCCTGCTGCTAAATACCCCAGTTCAAAACCACCCCAGTCCAAAACTACACCAGTCCAAAACTACACCAGTTCAAAACTACCCCAGTCCAAAACTACCCCTGCTGCTAAATACCCCAGGTCATAACTACCCCTGCTGTTAAATACCCTAGTTCAAAACCACCCCAGTCCAAAACCACCCCAGTTCAAAACTACCCCTGCTGCTAAATACCCCTCTTACTACCTGCCCCAGTCCACACTCCTGCCGGCTGAACCCTGAGGTGCTTCTCACACACACACACACACACGCACGCAGGCGCACACACACACGCATACACACACACACATGCACAGGGCTGGCATGAGGTGCTTCTCAATGTTAATGAACACACACACACACACACACATGCACACAGTCATCTGATCAAGTGATGTCATAATGAAGTGTTACCAGTGTAGAGACAGAGCCCTCAGAGCAGTGTGTGTGTGTGTGTGTCATTCATCCACATAATACCCTGTGACATAACAACAAAAATACGTTGCTCACGTGCACAAAAGACATTTGTTTTTTCGTCAGCAGAAAGTGAAGAATTCTGAAAGGTTTCGGCACTAATATCTGTTCAGATTAAGTTTTAGATTGAAAAGTTATGTTTTATTTTCATAATTCTGGTTCAACCGTCAGTTTGTTAGTTAACAGAAATTTTGTGAATATGACGTTCAGGCCTATAAACTATAAGTTTACCTGCAAACACAATCAACTTGTGGAAGAGGATAGTGCAGTGGTCACAGACATGGGATAGCATGCCGGAGACTGGGGTTTGATTCCCGTGTGATGCGTTTTGGCAGAGTGAGTGTGCATGTGTACCAACGTCTCTGGAGAGAAGGTGCGCAATGTGAACAAGAAATCGGTTCTCAAACGGAAGTTTTGATTGCAACAATTAGCTAGTTCATGCACTAGGGTGTAAATAGCATCCAGTACTATATACACCAGGGTACGAATAGCATTCTAACTATACATTGATGCAAACAGCATGAGACCTTATTCAGAGCGTCTATTACACAGCTGAGCTATTCACGCCCTGTTACGTAACAACAAAAAAACGTTGGTAGTCCAATGGTAGTCCAAAAACCTATATTTTACTGTCTATGCCAAAAACACATTTTAAAAGGCGCGGCCATCGACTACTTCCTGTCTTCTCCTTCTTCTTCTTCCTGTCGCGGTTGGTGCATTACCGCCACCTACTTCCGGTTTTGTTAATGTCATTGTGGTTTGTGATTTGCCGTTGGGTTTTTTTGCCGTTGTGGTTTTTAATTTGTCGTTGTGGTTTGCACCTCAGGGCCACCGTAGGGTACGATGAGGATACACTGATATTTGTACCAGACGGGGTATTAATAGAACATATTGCTGGGTACACCGGGGTACAAATAGCATAAATTGATATTTGTACCAGACGGGGTACTAATAGGACACATTGCTGTGTGCACCGGGGTACGAATAGAATTCACTTCTAATTACACCAGGGTACGAATAGCATATACTGCTAATTGTACCAGGGGTACAAATAGCCTTACGCTTATCAATATCGATGCCATTGTCGAGTCTGCTTATCGATGCGATTCCTTATCGATTCCCATATCGATTCCTGTACCATTTGCTGAACATGTATAGGATGGCTTTGAGAGTTATTGGCTTTGAATGTCTAATTTAAAGTGGTTTTAGAGAATGAATACCAAGGGTGCAATATCAATACAGTGTTTCCCTTAGAAATTAGTGCTGTTGATTGTAGGAAGTCATGTTTTTCTTTCACCTTTTTCATTTACATTATTAGTAATTACTTACATTATTATTAGAAATTGAAATGAAACAAAAATGAAATGGCACAACACACACAACAGAAAAATAATATTTACAATTAATTACAAAAAATAAAGCTTAATCACAGGCCACTGTACAAACTATTACTATTTAGAATGTACAATGCTGTGCATAAGTTAAGACATTTATTTATATAATAACATTTATTTATTTACGATACATCATACAATAACAAAGTGACGGTTTGTGAGGCTTGATGATTCTCACGGTTTTAAGCTAACTGTTAGTAGCGTTGTTGTGCATGGTGCATAAAGATATGTGGATAAAATGAATTGTGTTTTCAATGTCATTTGGTAAAATAAATGCTCAAAAGCCTAACAACTCGAAGAAAATCTATCTTGGACTATAGGAGATAAGTGTCTTGTATCATTTCTATGATTTTGGTGAGCTCTACAGGAATTACAAACTATCTCCAGATGTAAATGGTTGCGTATCCTATTACTCAAATTCAGTTAAACCCACCAATAGGCTAACTAGACCTTAGTTTCACAGCCTAGGTATTTTAGCAACACAGGGCTTGAAAGCATTGACTGTATAACAAACACAAACAAAACAATGCGTGGATTTATCTGGGAATAGGCTACTGAAGGTAGGGGCGAGCGATCTCGCTGGCGTGTTTAATTTGGTTCCTTGGTTAACATAATGTAGGCTACGTTTTTTTGCACAAAATTGCATCTGCTAATAAACTTAAACATAAACACAAACAAGCGTGATCTCCTGTGGAATCCCTGACTGCGCCTTCAACGTTAGCTTACTATTATTTGTTGACATCAAACCTGAACAAACGGCAGCTGTTCCTGAAGTTCACTTGCGTGTTTTTTTAAATTAGGAAACGTTTTTGCAACAGCAGCTTGAATTCTAGAGGCGGCGCTGCGCCTGGGAATCAATAAAGTATCTACCTATCTGTCTATCTATCTATCTGTCTGTCTATCTATCTATCTGTCTATATATCTATCTGTCTGTCTGTCTGTCTGTCTCTATCTATCTATCTGTCTAACTATCTATCTATCTGTCTGTCTGTCTATCTATCTGAGGATTGATTGGATGCTCAAAGACTTGAGACTCCACTTAGACTTCCAAAAAAATGAAGGATGTATTATAGGGTGTGTGGGTGTGTGTGTGTGTGTGGGGGGGGGGTACATATATATATATATATATATATATGAAGAGCTCTTTTCCAAAACGCGATAAACGCCATTTTTAAAAAAAATTAGTTTGTCACGTCATTCTGTTGTATACCGAGCCTACTCACTGCTCCATAAATGTTTCTAACCAAATCGCTACATATCCCTGTTTAAATTGTACTGAAAGGTGTCGTTTTAGTCCAAACCGCGACAGGCGCTACACTCGTTTCGGGTCATAGTGCGACATATTCTCTCGGCCAATCAGAGTCTTCGAATAGCTGTCATGTGTGAGGTGTGCGTGAGGCGTGAGGTAAACATTGTCAGTGTGAATTAAATACGTCGGAAAAATGGATGTGTTGACTGTGATAAACACTTTTGATCGGTCCGAAGAAGCTGTTAAGCCCACGCCAGGTGGAAGACGACGGCGTTTAAACGAAGACAACCACGAACGTCAACAAACTAAAAAGATACGCTACTCTGGTGGAGGACGGATCCCCACCATTGGATGTAAACACACCTCAGCTAAATGCTTTTGCCAAGCAGATAGATTGACACCCGATAACCTTGTCATGAATTTTCAGAAGTTTCATGACAAACCTAATAAGGTGGAACAGGACGCGGCACTTCTTCACCTGATGAGCGTATCTGAGGTAAAACGGCAGCGTCAGAACGACGAAAACCGACAGAAGGGGAGGAATGTCACAGTGAAATACAGCCTGCTGTGGGATGAGCACCCCAACAAATTGCCAGTTTGCAAGGCCACATTCCTGTCAGTTTTGGGTGAGTACAGTTTTCATGTTTGGAATAGTTGAAATCCGTTTTGTATGTGATTTTCCTTTGTAGTTACACTGATGGGCGTCATGTTTCATACTATTAGAAGGATTGTTTCTTGGCTACTTATCAGAGAAAAGTAATGATGATACACAACCCTTTATTTGTGTAGTGGATGGCTAAAGCCATTTCTAGACAAAGCGGTGCTAACTGTTTGTAAACTCCAGGGGTGGAAGTGTTCATGTCTTACTGGTGCTACTGGTCAGACGCTTTATGAAATGTAGTAGGAAGGTGTGTGTGTGTGTGTTTATCTGCTTGTCTGATGTGGATAGTGGAGGAGACTGGGGCTGTAAAGCGGTGTTCAGGGAAGGAATCAAGGGGCAGGGGGGAGTGCACACACACACTGTGTGTGTGTGTGTGTTTGTTTATTTGGTGACAGTCCAGGAGGCTTTAAAGTGGTGTTAAGGGAAGCAAGGGGAAGAGGTGTGGTAAAGGGAACGTGTGTGTGTGTGAGAGAGGCTTTAAAGTGGTGTTGGTGGCAGAGGGGGCGGTATCAAAGTCAAAGTCAAAGTCAGCTTTATTGTCAATTTCTTATAATAAAGCTTTATTTGTATAGCACCTTTCATACACAGAATGCAGCTCAAAGTGCTTTACATTTGAAGCATGTAACACAATAATAGTCAGTCAGTCATTATCAATCACTTTTCTTTGCTGTTTATGATCCACTCAGCAACATATCAAAAATATAGAAAATTACGTCATAAGACTGGCAGCCTTAACCCTCTTACCCCCCACAAGCACGCCATATGGCAACTGTGGCAAGGAAAAACTCCCATATTCCAGGAAGAAACCTTGAGCAGAACCTGACTTAATAGGGGGAGCCCATCTGCTTCTGGCTGGCTGCGCCCTCCAATAGCAGCAGATGTAGAATAATCTGAAAAAGTAGTCTACAGGATAAGATGAGTTAACTAAAAGCTTTCCTGTACAGGTATGTTTTCAGATCTTTTTTAAAAATATTTACTGAACTCGCCTGCTTGATGTACAGAGGCAGGGTGTTCCATAGTTTGGGGGCATAATGGATAAACGCAGCTTCTCCACTTTGTTTGTGGAGCACTTTGGGTACGATTAAAAGATTAGAATTGGATGATCTAAGTTTCCTTTGTGGTTGATAAGATATTAAAAGCTCAGAGATATATGAAGGTGCTATGCCATTCAGAGCTTTGTAAGTAGTTAACATAACCTTAAAATCAATTCTATAGGAAATAGGGAATTTCTTCACATGTTCCAGACATACAAAGAGATCGAAATTACGTTTCTCACTATCCCACGGTGAAGACAAGACATATTTTACCAATTTAAGTCCACAGACAAACATAACATTCAAGTAAACAAAAAAGTAAGTAAATAAGTAAATAAGAGGGCACATATAATAATGAAAAAATAAGAGCAGCAAAATTTGGTTGAAATTGTGCATAGACAGTCAATAAAATACTAGTGCAAAGTCAGGCCAATAAAAGGCTTGGGTAGTTCTGTTTGACCTAAGTAAGAAAGAAAGTGGCATAGTGGTGCAAGTTATGTAAGAGCAGCAGAAGTGTTGTGTTTTCAGGACAACAACAACAAGTTGTAAAGTGTACAAGTGTGCAAGTGGAGTAGTGCAGGCGGCCATTGTGGGTCCAATGTCCAGGATGTTATGTAGCTGAGGGTGGAGGGGGGAGAGGAGGGAGAGAGTTCAGCATCCTTACAGCTTGGTGTATGAAGCTGTTGGTGAGTCTGGTAGTGCGGGAGCGCAGGCTTCTGTACCTCTTCCCAGAGGGCAGTAGATCAAACAGATTGTGAGCGGGGTGACTTGAATCACTCACAATTTTGGTCGCCTTGCGGGTGAGGTGGGTGGTGTAAATGTCCTTCAGGGAGGGGAGTGAAGCACCAATAATCCTTCCGGTATGGGTTAGGGCAGGGGTGGGGAACCTATGTTTCGAGGGCCGGTCCCCGGTATAATTTTAATGTTGTGCAGCTTCACATGAAATGACATATTTTGTAAAGAAATGACATTTGCAATACAATGAAGTTCTATTTAGGGATCCTACAGAATGAAAAAGGTTCCCCACCCCTGGTCTAGGGAGTATGGGGAAGGGGAAGTTTGGGATGTGTGTGTGTGTGTGTGTGTCACGTGTCGTCAGCAGAGCAGAGCAGTGGTGCAGTGTGTGTGTGAGTGTGTGTGCGCGCGCGCATGTGTGTGAGTGCGAAATCTACATTATTGGGTGTCAAAAAAGGTTGCGAGACAATGCTCCAGACTACTTGGCTAAAACTAGGCTACTTGGAACATCAAGAGAAGTGTTTTAAGTTGATTCTGTACTGGACTATGTGTATAGTGTGTGTAATGATGTGTATGCATGTTGGTTTTACATTGAAGTCGATCTAATTCATTAATTTACCTTCACTTTACCACAGGAATCAGCAAAGACCGGGCCTCCCGGGTTGCCCAGTATTATGCTGAGACTGCAGAGGCTCGTCCGGAGAGAAGAGGTGGTGCGAGAAACATCGAGGGGAACGACAGTAGAAGGCAACTGATCATAAATCACATCAAGACCTTCACGTGCAGGGCCAGCCACTATGGGCGGAGGGGAGCACCTGGGCGCAGGTATCTGCCAGCTGACCTCAGTGTGCGCAAGATGCATGAGCTCTTTGAGGCTCTAAACCACGCACACACAAGCTACTCCCTCTACTACTCTGTTTTTGCCAAAAATTTAAATCTTGGCTTCGGCCACCCAGCAACAGATGCATGTTCTGATTGTGCCAAATACAAATTCAGAATCACAGATCCGAATATGACAGAAGCAGAGAGGCAGATAGAATCTGCATCATTAATTTTGCATCGTCGTAGAGCTCGTGTTTTCTATGACCTACTAGGCAGAGTTGCGAAGGATTCTGTGTCTGTCTGCTTTGACATGATGCAGAATCTGATTCTTCCCAAAACTCCAATAGGGCAGGCCTACTACTCTCGTCAGCTATATCTCTACCTGTTTGGTGTTGTAAGACACCATGGAGAGAATAGTCGGCAGCCAAAAGAGGATGTCCATCTCTATGTGTGGCAAGAAAATCAGGGTCCCAAGGACAGCAACATGATTGCATCTGCTTTGAATGACTGCTTCACAGTTCGCCTTGCCAAATTCGCAGATCCAAGGGGCTTCGGCTCTTCAGTGACTCGTGCTATGGACAAAACAAAAATATGACCATGGTCTCCATGCTCATGGAGCTAAGGCAAACCTTCCCCAATCTTTGCATCGAGCACACATTTCCAGTCAGGGGGCACAGCTATCTCCCCGCAGATAGTTTTTGGCAGGATTGAGCAGAAAATCAGAAGGATCGACACAATTCTCCTGCCACAAGAATACCATGCAGCAGTTTGGTAATGTGTACATTTACGGCACAGACTGGAAGGCTTTTGATTACAAGTCAGCTACAAAAGAGTGCGTGAAGGCGCAGAGAAGCTTCAAGATCAGTGAAGCACGCATGCTGGATTTGAGTACCAACAAGGTTGGTATAAAGGTGGCATACAATGGGGAGTACTGCTTCCACAGTGTGCTGAAACGGGGCAAACGGTGGGCTGACCTGAAAGCCAAACCACAGTGAAGAAAGCAAAGAAGCAAGATGTGGTTGCACTCCTGAAAGCAATAGGTGTGTCTGAGGCAGTGAGCGCATTTTATAGTGATGCACTATCTGATGTGAATGAAAACGCTCACCAGAGTGACGAAGACCCAGAATAAATTCATACAGTGTAGTGAATGAATGTAATGCAGTATGTAATGCAGTATTAAATTTAATCTTTGTTTTATTGTTATAAAGGTTATGCACTTCAAGCAACAACATTTTAATTGGTTTCGCACTTAATATTGCACTAATTGGCCATTTGTTTTGTATGTGTATTATGTTTTACTGTGTCTCTTGTGGACAGTCTTAATGAACTTAACCCTCTAGGCGCCACAGGCGACTATAGTCGACAAGATGCGGTACTGAATAAAACGGCCGATTTAGTCAAATAGGGTGTCATATTTCGTTCGACTTCCACTCCACTAGATGGCAGACATGTCATACGTCATCCCCGAGTCGAAAAAAGGACACGCTTTAAACAAAACTTTCTAGCTACAGCGCATTGAATCAGTGTATGAAATACCGGAGCTAGTGTGCGTGTGAGCCACTTTGTCAGAGCGATATTGTCAACGTCAGCGAGTATTTGCATTAGATTATCGTCTAATGGCATCAAAAAAGTTTACCTGAAATGAAGTGTTGGGTCTTCTATTCGCGGACCCTGATTCTGAAGGGGAATATCTGCCTTCAGAAAATGACGGTGATTCGTTTAGTGAGGCTTCAGATGCGTCCCTGCCTTGCAATGATGCAGCTGGACAAAGTGAGAGTTTACTCCATAGTTTAGCTTACACCAAGCACAAACGTTGAATCGTTTGCCCAATGTCACTGGTGGGAATAATGTTTCACAGGTTCGGAGTGTTCATCGGGAAGTTAGCAGGGTGTTAGTGGTGTGGCGAACGAGGCTGGAGGTAGCCTAATATCCATAGCGCTAGCTTCTGTCTTCTGAACGTGTGCCTCTCCACAATCGCGGCGACAGTAACGTGGTGGAGCCTTTGTCTAATGCCACTGGGTATGTTAGACGAGATCGAAGTGCTCATAGGACAGTTAGGGGGGAACGTAGTGGCAGTGTGGGGTCGCAATGAGAATGACAGTAGGCCTAGTCCGAGCTGCGCAAATTCTCTCCACTCGGCGCGCGCGAGGCAGATCTGGCCATGCTGCTCGCATGGTGGAGGTGGTGACACGCTCTCTCCCTCTCCCACACACACACACACACACATTAGGTCATGCATAGTCTATCACAAGATGATGGGAATGCCGGCCCTGTATGGATAGGGATAGGGAGTCATTATCTCTACAGCAAAAGGCCTGCTACATAAAAAAAAAAAAGTCAGCCATTTAGTAATGATTTACACTGTTGATTTGCTATCTACTTCCCTGATCATTTAGGACATACAGTACACTATGTGTTCCTTTTTGTGTGTTCATGTCCTTGTGATGTGTGTGTCTTTGTCAGCTAAGAAAAAAAACAAAAAAACATCAACAAAAAGAAAGAAAATACTAACATTGTCTCTTGTCTTGTCTCGTCATCTCACTCCTGATCTGTGCCTTGCCGTGGCAAATGAGCTTTTGAACTAAACAGGTCTTGTCTACTTGTGTTTGTGTGTCATCTGAATAATATATATGTGCCCCATACATGGAATCAGAGTGCCTACTGTATGTAGTAAATGGAAAATCTCTACAGCAAAAGGCCAGTCTACCGCTACATGCATTTGGTTTGTTTCTGCCATTTATTAGTAATGATTTACACAGTTTGTTCACTACTTACTATTTACCTGAGCATTTAGTATTGTGCAATATAGCATACAGAAGGTGAGGGACATTTTGGGGGGAAAGAAGTGGTGCATTTTATCATTCAAACATGCAACTTTTCATGAAAATTCTATAATCCAAGATGGCCGCCACCATATGACGTCATAATATGCAAATTAGATATAAACATTTAATCTCTACATACACTTTGGGTCATCCTTAATATTTCTCTAATTTACAGAAAGTCTCTATCTCTTATCACTTTTAAGATATAGCCTTTTGAAATGAAGATGTCAAAATTGATCGTTTCGGAAAAAAACCTCTGGCGCCTAAAGGGTTAAATGGCAAAAGGAAAGAATAGCGAGCGCTCTATAGTCTCATGTAGTCTCATATAGAGCTCATGATATTGTATGTTAACTTGTTTTAAAAACAGACTGAAAAAAATGAATGGTTTTATACAATTTTTGAGCAAAGAACACATGGTGGATATATGTAGTGGAGAGTGGATATATAGCGTTTTGAAAAGAAATATAATAAACTTTGGATTTATAATCATTAACATTCTTGTTTGATTTCTCAATTATTGTTGATGGTGTTCAGACTGACTCAAAAATGATTTTTAACTATATAAATTAAATACTTACAAAATATGTAGGTCTGGGTAAATAATTGTCCTTTATCTCAAAACAATCAAAATGGATATATAGCGTTTTGGAAAAGAGCTCTTCATATATATATATATATATATATATATATATATATATATATATATAGTATGCATGTGAGGGTGAGAAAGTGAAGTTGAGAGAGAGATGAGAGAGAGATGAGAACAGAGGTGTGTGAGTGTGTGTGTATGTGTGTGTGTTTATTTAACCAGAGGAGGGATGCAAAATAAAAATTCAAATGTGAATGTTTGACTGACAAATCAACAGTCATTGCACAGGTGGCAGATGTGTCACTTAAAGAGGCTGTGGACAATACACACACACACAGATCTCAGACAGACAGAGGAGCAGCATGAGTGTGTGGAGTATCGTGTGTGTAGCCGTGGTCTTACTCCTCAGGACTCAAGGTTTGTGTGTGTGTGTGTGTGTGTGTGTGTGTTTATGTGTGGCCGTGGTCTTAGGTAGAGTCAAGGTTTGTGTGTGTGTGTGTGTTTATGTGTTTATGTGTGGCCGTGGTTTTACTCCTCAGGACTCAAGGTTTGTGTGTGTGTGTTTATGTGTGGCTGTGGTCTTAGGTAGAGTCAAGGTTTGTGTGTGTGTGTGTGTGTTTATGTGTGGCTGTGGTCTTAGGTAGAGTCAAGGTTTGTGTGTGTGTGTGTGTTTATGTGTGGCTGTGGTCTTAGGTAGAGTCAAGGTTTGTGTGTGTGTGTTTATGTGTGGCTGTGGTCTTAGGTAGAGTCAAGGTTTGTGTGTGTGTGTGTTTATGTGTGGCTGTGGTCTTAGGTAGAGTCAAGGTTTGTGTGTGTGTGTGTGTGTTTATGTGTGGCTGTGGTCTTAGGTAGAGTCAAGGTTTGTGTGTGTGTGTGTTTATGTGTGGCTGTGGTCTTAGGTAGAGTCAAGGTTTGTGTGTGTGTGTGTGTGTTTATGTGTGGCTGTGGTCTTAGGTAGAGTCAAGGTTTGTGTGTGTGTGTGTGTGTTTATGTGTGGCTGTGGTCTTAGGTAGAGTCAAGGTTTGTGTGTGTGTGTGTTTATGTGTGGCTGTGGTCTTAGGTAGAGTCAAGGTTTGTGTGTGTGTGTGTGTGTGCGCGTGTGTGTGTGTGCATGTGTGTGTGTGTGTGTGTGTGTGTGCGCAAGGTAAGAGCTACTCCTGAGGCGTCTGTACACAGCAAATGCCAGAGTGTTATTTTCCCAGAGTATGAGGTCATAGAGTATGAGGTCATAGAGTATATTTTTTTACACTTTATCTTTATATTTTGGTGCTAAATATTATGTTTAAAGTGGTGCATTTTACCTCATCATGCGTTGAAAGGACACTGAATCAGAGTTTAATTTTATCATTTCGGTTTTGCATAAGTTACTATTACAGGTGCTGAAGTTACTCAAAGTAGTGTCAAATGATGCCTCTGAACGAGTGCATTTGAACACTCGTGGTGTTAGGAATTTAACTCTGTTATAGTGTTAATATTTTAACTCTGGTGTCCAGTGTTGGGAGGACCCATATACACGCCGAAAAAAGAGTGTAAAATGTACTCCTATAGAAGTATCATTTACACTGTCCAATTTGCTGTGTGTGTGTGTTTCTGCCATTAAAGGTACACTCTCAGAAGAAAAGGGTACGGTGGGGTCCATTTCTGTTCTCTAAGGTTCTCACATTTAGACAATGTACCTGGCAGGGATCAAACTCAAACCCCAAGGTACTGATATGTACCATCTGGAACATTTATGTACCTTTTCTAAATAAATTCACAAAAGGACCATATATTTTACCTTTGAGCAACAAATTTGGGGTACAAACAGTGGCATGTCACTCAAAAGTTGTTGGGGGAGGAGATTTGGAAGCAACCGTTATTTTTTCTTTAAGGTAACTTTTCACTCACCAAGTGATGGAGCAGCTTTTAGCAGAGGAGCTTCTGAAGTTTGAGAAAACACGTGTGCAGGATGGAATGTTTTTGGAAGAAGAGGTATGCTTTTCAGAGGTAAGGCTTAGTTGAAATGTAAGGAAATTCGGCTGGTAACATTAAATACAGACTGTTAACTGAGCCAAATGAGTGGCTAAAAGGCTTTAACTGCCACTAGCAACCTAGCCTCCCAATGGTAATCAGGCTTTCTCAGTGTTGATTTTAGCATTGCGGCCCGCCACGGCAAAATGAATTAATTTAACAATAAACAGCAATGCTAGTCCGAGGTACCTGTCTAGTTTTATTCCATAAATATTGTTTTTATAGACATAAAGAGCTACGCTACGTTTTTATAGTTGATCAAGAGGTATGTTTGTCAACATCGCAAAAACTACAATTTTCGCACAACTTGGTGGAAAAGTGTAGCACAGGCTAGGGAAAACCCTTTCATTTCTGGAGCTGATCGTATTTGAAGTATTTCTCATATCATAGCCTATTAGCTCGCAACAACAGCGGAGAGGGAGAGGACAGAGGGAGATTTTAACCCATAATGATATCTAAACTGTTTCCAAATTTTCAGTGAAGAGAGAACAACAGGATTATTGGTGTATCCCAATACCGTAGGGCCGTAGAGGAAGGGGTGCAAAGAGTAATGCAGGGAGTGAAGTAGAAGTGCAAGAGTTAGCTTCCATGGTCACTTGCCAGCCCAGATGAAAGTCAAAGTCAAAGTCAAAGTCAGCTTTATTGTCAATTTCTTCACATGTTCCAGACATACAAAGAGATCGAAATTACGTTTCTCACTATCCCACGGTGAAGACAAGACATTTTACCAATTTAAGTCCACAGATAAACATAACATTCAAGTAAACAAAAAAGTAAGTAAATAAGTAAATAAGAGGGCACATATAATAATGAAAAAATAAGAGCAGCAAAATTTGGTTGAAATTGTGCATGGACAGTCAATAAAATACTAGTGCAAAGTCAGGCCAATAAAAGGCTTGGGTAGTTCTGTTTGACCTAAGTAATAAAGAAAGTGGCATAGTGGTGCAAGTTATGTAAGAGCAGCAGAAGTGTTGTGTTTTCAGGACAACAACACCAAGTTGTAAAGTGTACAAGTGTGCAAGTGTGCAAGTGGAGTAGTGCAGGCGGCCATTGTGGGTCCAATGTCCAGGATGTTATGTAGCTGAGGGTGGAGGGGGGAGAGGAGGGAGAGAGTTCAGCATCCTTACAGCTTGGTGTATGAAGCTGTTGGTGAGTCTGGTAGTGCGGGAGCGCAGGCTTCTGTACCTCTTCCCAGAGGGCAGTAGATCAAACAGATTGTGAGCGGGGTGACTTGAATCACTCACAATTTTGGTCGCCTTGCGGGTGAGGTGGGTGGTGTAAATGTCCTTCAGGGAGGGGAGTGAAGCACCAATGATCCTTCCAGCTGTGTTCACTATGCGCTGCAGGGCTTTCCTGTTGTATTCAGTGCAGCTTCCGCCCCACACAGCGATACAGCTGGAGAGGATGCTCTCAATGGTGCCTCGGTAGAATGTGGTCATGATGGCTGGTGGAGCACTTGCTCGCCTGAGTTTCCGCAGGAAGTACAGGCGGCGCTGAGCTCTCTTCGCCAGTGATGCAGTGTTGGTGGTCCAGGAGAGGTCTTCACTGATGTGCACCCCCAGGAATTTGGTGCTGCTCGCTCTCTCCACCACAGCACCGTCGATGGTCAGTGGCAGGTGTTGGGTGTGACCTCTCCGGAAGTCAACAACAATCTCTTTGGTCTTGCTGACGTTCAGCAGGAGGTTGTTGTCCCTGCACCACGTGGTCAGATGGTCGACCTCCAACCTGTATTGAGTCTCGTCGCCCTTGGTGATGAGACCCACCAGAGTTGTGTCGTCAGCAAATTTCACTATGTGATTGTTGCTGTAGGTTGCAGTGCAGTCATGCGTCAGCAGGGTGAAGAGCAGCGGACTGAGCACGCAGCCTTGGGGGGCCCCTGTGCTCAGTGTGATGCTGCTTGAGGTATTGTTGCCAACACGTACTACTTGGGGCCTCTGACAGAGGAAGTCCAGTAGCCAGTTGCAGAGGTAGGTACTGAGTCCCAGTTTGTCCAGTTTGCAGATGAGTTGTTGTGGTATTATGGTGTTGAATGCAGAACTGAAGTCTATAAACAGCAATCTCACATATGAGTCTCTTTTTTCCAGGTGGGTGAGGGCTGGGTGGAGGGCAGAGCAGATTGCATCCTCTGTAGACCGCTTGGCTCGGTATGCAAACTGGAAGGGGTCCAGGGTGGGGGGGAGAATGGCTTTGATATGTGACGAAAGGCAGCATAACGGATCCAAATCCAAATGATTTGGGAAGAACCCTAACCCTAACCCAGATGAAAGGCAGCATAACGGATCCAAATCCAAATGATTTGGGAAGAACCCTAACCCTAACCCAGATGAAAGGCAGCATAACGGATCCAGATCCAAATGATTTGGGAAGAACCCTAACCCAGATGAAAGGCAGCATAACGGATCCAGATCCAAATGACTTGGGAAGAACCCTAACCCAGATGAAAGGCAGCATAACGGTATCCAATGATTTGGGAAGAATAAGAGGGAGGGTCTGGAACAGAAATGGGACTCGAGGTAGAACATTCATTTTGAAACAGAAATGGGACTCGAGGTAGAACATTCATTTTGAAACATAAATGGGATTCGAGGTAGAACATTCATTTTGATGGTTTCAATTCGGCCAACAAGTGAAAGGGGTAATGTGCGCCATCTTTGAAGGTCTGATTTGATGTTTTCAGTCAGTTATGAAGGGAATTGAGAGAGTGGGAGATATTGACACCTAAATACTTAAAACCGTTGGGGGAAAAATAAAAGGGCAAAGCCCCTGGGGCTATGGATTTGGCTGGTTGATTAACAGGGAAACAGAGACTCTTAGAAATATTCATTTTGTACCCTGAAAAAGTACCAAATGTCTTCAGCAGATTCACTATTCCATCAACGCAGTTCACAGGGTCTTGCACATATAGCAATAGGTCATCGGCATACAATGACACTCTGTGTCCCATGCCTCCTCTGACTATACCTGTGAATGCTAAAGAGCCTTGAAGGGCTATGGACAGGGGTTCGATGGCCAGTGCAAATAATGAAGGTGACCGGGGGCATCCCTGACGTGTGCCACGTGTGAGAGGGAAGGGAGAAGAGATTTCAGAATTGGTTTGAGGGTATGAGATGAGTCAGGGTATGAGATGGGTCGGTAGTCAGGGTATGAGATGGGTCGGAGATCTGTGGTATAAAGCGGGAGGCGCATTGATGCCTCAGTTGTGAAGCTAAAAGGCAGCCAGCCTTATCCCATGCTCATAGTAAGTTGCTGTAAGGCTGCCACCATTCTCATAGTCAGTTGCTGTAAGGCGGCCAGCCTTATCCCCATGCTCATAGTAAGTTGCTGTAAGGCGGCCAGCCTTATCCCCATGCTCATAGTAAGTTGCTGTAAGGCGGTGCTGCCAGCCTTATCCCCATGCTCATAGTAAGTTGCTGTAAGGCGGCCAGCCTTATCCCCATGCTCATAGTAAGTTGCTCATAGTAAGTTGCTGTAAGGCGGCCAGCCTTATCCCCATGCTCATAGTAAGTTGCTGTAAGGCGGTGCTGCCAGCCTTATCCCATGCTCATAGTAAGTTGCTGTAAGGCGGCCAGCCTTATCCCCATGCTCATAGTAAGTTGCTGTAAGGCGGCCAGCCTTATCCCCATGCTCATAGTAAGTTGCTCTTGTACGTCTTAGTAGATATTCTGCCTTCCCTGTTGACAGTAAATCAAAATCAGTTTGTATCTGCAGACGTTTGGTTGTTAAATCTGGATTAACTGTCGAGGCCTGTTGTCTGTCTATATCCAGTATTGCGTCCAATAGTTCCTGCTGTTTTAATCTCCTGTTTTTAGTTAAATGTGCACTGAAAGATATGATGCCCCCGCGGAGAAATGATTTCAGCGTTTCCCACAAGAGCGATGGGGGATCTGTCGTGGAAAAAGTATCCACTTCCCGAACCTCCAACTCAACTAGCACTCTGATGTCAAAGACCCGCAGGAGAACACCAAGACAAGAGATGTTGGAGACTGTTGATCCTTTATTCGCCGTATTGCAGTGAAAATACAATCCAAACAGCGTCAGGACTGGACCGTAAGGCAATAAGCGATGAGTTGCAGCTGCCACCCCGATGAGATCTGATCTGAATGTGCCTGAGTTCTTTCTTTTATGCTCTCAGGGGCCTGGGAGGCGTTCCTATCCCCAGGAACGTCACCAGGCCCCCTTTAGCCAATCAGACCGTTTTTGGACTTGAGATATTGGTGGAAAACCCTTCTCATTTAAACATTAAAAAATGTGTGTTGCTAGGCAGAATACATGTGACCAGGTTCTATGTGTAAGCTGTTGCCAGGCAGGGTATGTTTTCGTTTGGTTCTATGTGTTGGTTTCACTTCCCCTTTTCTGGAAAGTCCCTGCATCTCCTCTTCTGCTAGCTTCTTCTATTTATGCCCTTCTGGTAAGTACCTTTCTCTCCCAGGCCCTGTTTTGTCTACTTTCATTCTTAGTTTCTGACAGTCCAGTCCCATGACTTCCAGCAAATGTCACACAGTTGCACAAACAACAACATTCTTATGATAAATGGAATTACTTCTGATAAACCAATACATACAAGCATGATGTCTTAATAAAATCACCACAATACCTGATCAGGTCTTTTTGTTTCTAAGAAAAAAATCTATATTTGTGGACACAAAGTCACAATAATCTGTGTTAGCTAGTAAGCCTAAATTAAGTCTCCATCCTCCTTGATATCTGTGCGAATTAGAGGGGAGACAGAGGTCTAAAATGTGAGGTGCATGGTCAGAAATGACAATGGCAGTGTAGTGTGCAGAATTAACTAAAGAAAGTAGAGCCTTGTCAATGAAAAAGTAATCAATGCGAGAATAGACCTGGTGGACAGTGGAGTAATAAGAGAAATCTTTAGCATTAGGGTGAAAGAAACAGCAGGGATCAACACAGCCAATTTGATCCATATATCGATTTTCCGAAGTCGCACCGGAGTATAAGTCGCACCAGTCAAAAAATGTGTCATGAAGAGGAAAAAACCATATATATAAATATATATATATGTTGCACCTGAGTCGCAGGACCAGCCAAACTATGAAAAAAAAGTGCGACTTATAGTCTGGAAAATACGGTAAGCTGATAGTGCCTAGACATTGCAGTAGGGTTGACTGATTTAGAGTGAGCGCGATCCAATGCAGGGTTTGTAACACAGTTGAAGTCTCCTCCCGAAATTAAATTATGGGTATCCAAATTTGGAAGATGAGAAAAGATTGTGGACATAAAGTTTGGGCTATCCCAGTTGGGAGCATATATGTTTGCTAAAACAACAGGTGTTTGGAAAAGCTTTCCTGAAACTATGACATAGCGACCACCAGAATCACAGCGCACATGGTCTGGGGTGAACCTAATTCGTTTATGTATTAAAATGGCAGTGCCTCTGGATTTGCTATTAAATTTGGAATGAAAGATTTGTCCAACCCAAGGCTTATGAAGTCTCGTATGATCATCCATTCATCTCCTGTAGAAAGACGACATCAGGGGAAAGACTTTTTAGGTGTGAGAAAACTTTGGAACGTTTAATTTGCCCTCCTAAGCCGTGCGCATTCCAGGGAATTACCATTGCATGTAAATGCAAAAAAGCTGCTGTGTATAACATTAAATTACTTACAGTATGATTATTCAGATTACATAGACGTGTCCAGTATTCTTGAAAACCACTTACTTGATTAGATGTTAGCTTAGAGTATATGACAGTCAGTAAAAATAAATTGTTAATTCAATATAGATCAACATTCTTTGTTTTAATACAGCAGAATGATACTCAGAATAGACTAATGAACACTTAACAACCAATGTAAGCTTGAAGTCAAAAAATCACAGTTGTGTGTGTGTATATATATGCAGAACTTGATACAGTAATGCCAATCATATTATCCTAAGACAGATCTATTTATCAGTGGTAATTCTGAAATGGCAGCAAGAGCTAGAGGTCTCAGTTAATTGTAATAAATAGGTCACTTTTAGTGGTGATATAGACTGAAGAACAAGATTCAGCCCTTCAGATGATCAGTTTTAGACAGAACTTAGGTTAGACTCTTAATTTTCACACAGCACAGCTCAGGTCTAAAAACAGAGGTCTAACAGCACAGCTAAGTTTCACAGATGTCACAGCACAGGTATGATTCAAATGTATGCATGCTTCATATAGTTGTCGGCATAGTCCTGCAACAATATAATACATATGGTCACATGTTTTTAGGAATTAATGTTAGTGTTAATGTCAGCGATGTATGGTTGGCAGGATGTGCACACAGACAGGCACACACGTAATGTAATACACGGTCATCACCACACTGGTCTGGTCTGGTCCCTAAAAGACAAAAGCAAACAAGTTCGAGTTATACCAAAAACATGGAATGTGTACAATTGTTCAATACAACTTAGATATTTAAGTGAGGTTGTTGCACCATAAATCTGTAATGGTAGTTAAATATACTAGCCTATAGTATTTCACTGCAAACAAAGCAACATTTTGTGTTTTATTAATTTCTGTTCCAAGGCTTATGCTTTAATTTATAGGCCAGAATAATGCAGAAATGAGTATCCTAGGCCAAGTAAACATACTCTGTAGCTATGTTGACAGCACAAACGTTATACCTCAACTTCTCTAGTGTGTTTTAACAATACTTTGGTCATATGGTCCGTTTCCAAACAGTAAGGTTTTCATCAGGTCCCTTTCCACAGGTTATCAAGAGCCAGATAGTATAACGTTAGTTAAAACGCTACTGGTTAGTGAGCAAATGTAACGTTAACGTCAGTGCTTAGCTGGGAGCGATGTTAGGTTTGAATGTCGTTAGCTAACGTTATCGAAACCTACAGCTAACCGGTCAATTTAAAGTGACGGCTTATTAACGTTGATTAGGTGGGTTTCATAACTTTCCTTACATAATAAATATCAACGGATAGGGTAAGTGCTAACGTTAACTATTCCCCTAACATTAGAACTACCGAGTTTGGCTACTTGTGACCTATCATTTCATACATAGCCTATAATATAGAATGCTACATAACATAATGTTTGACGACATAAATGAGTCAAATACCTAAAATTGGACCTACCTTGTCTGTAGTTAGAGAAATGTGCCTCTGGAGGAGAGTTTTACGAGCAAGTAAAGTATCACGGCAGGCCAAAAAGTTTCACAGCTCCAGTGGTAGAAAGATTGCAGCGGACCAGCTGTTGATTGCTTTCAGGTGCAGGTCACGTCATAATGCTAAAAGTTGCCGCCAAGGCGGTCCCAATGGGAATTTATTGCTATTTTAGCGTAAATATCTCAAAAAGTATAAAGTTCACAAATGTAAAAAATACATTGTACAATTGTCCGTTACAAGACCTTTGTAGGAGTGTTTGAATGACGTCAAACGGTTCAGTGGTTTTAGTGTCATTAAACGTCAAACTTGGTCGGAAGAAGATATGAAGAAGAACAGTGATAATAGTCCACTGCATTTACATGCAATGCAATAAGAACAGTGATAATAGTCCACTGCATTTACATGCAATGCAGTGATGCCCGTTTAAACCGCCTGGTGTCATATTGGCATTTGTCATTTGTAATACCCCAGGTATCTGTCAGTAAGATATTGTGTCATGGTATAGTGGGTGCCCTGCCATACGTATTGTGTCAAGGTGTAGTGGGTGCCCTGCCATACGTATTGTGTCATGGTGTAGTGGGTGCCCTGCCATAAGTATTGTGTCAAGATGTAGTGGGTGCCCTGCCATACGTATTGTGTCATGGTGTAGTGGGTGCCCTGCCATAAGTATTGTGTCAAGATGTAGTGGGTGCCCTGCCATACGTATTGTGTCAAGGTGTAGTGGGTATAGTGGGTGCCCTGCCATATGTATTGTGTCATGGTGTAGTGGGTGCCCTGCCATACGTATTGTGTCATGGTGTAGTGGGTGCCCTGCCATAAGTATTGTGTCATGGTATAGTGGGTGCCCTGCCATAAGTATTGTGTCAAGGTGTAGTGGGTGCCCTGCCATAAGTATTGTGTCAAGGTGTAGTGGGTGCCCTGCCATACGTATTGTGTCATGGTGTAGTGGGTGCCCTGCCATAAGTATTGTGTCATGGTATAGTGGGTGCCCTGCCATACGTATTGTGTCATATGGTATAGTGGGTATAGTGGAAATACTGTAGGGGAAGAAGAGGGAGCAAGAGAAAAAAATAAACAAAACAAAAATAAAAATAACAACACCAAAAAAAAAAGACATAGGACAACTTACCAACCCGGTCGCCCACCCACCCACCCCCACACCCAAATTCCCAACATTCCAACTGGAACCTTCGAACACACGCCTGATGCTCGTCTGCAAAAGGCAGCGAGCAGCCATAGTACATGTACATACAACCGATTTTTCATGTAGTGTTATCTGCTACTAATTTGTACTTATGTTATACCCTAGGCAGTGGAGAGACCCAATAAACTGATAATATGCACTTTTGCACTCTGAATAAGAGCCTCAAAATGGTATGATAAATAACTTGTGGAAACAAAACGTCCAAAAAGTCCAGGAAATGACATTAGAGAAAAATAATAAAGAGCTAATGCTAGCCGCTGACTGTAGAAAAAGAGAAAAAGGAAACCCTCATCACGGTTGCAACAGCCACCTCAAAACAGGTCGCATACATTTTAAAGACAAATTTAAATAAAGGACAAGCCTACAGACTTTTCTATTGAAACGAAAGTGCAATCAAACCAGTTCAGCTTGTTGATAAACATTCAGCCAGCTAGCCAAGAGCAACAGCTAGCATTCACCTAAAATTAGCAATGTGGCTCTTTAAGTAATTCAGCGTTCCTCCGTGATAGAACTTGATTTATCCGGGGTAAAGATGTGTTGTTGGTAGAAGTTGGTAGGAGTTGAAGACATGTTCTCTGTTGTCGTAGGTGACCCTGAGACGGGCTGGATACAGCATGCCAAATCTCACTCCTCGTTTGTAAAGAAGTCCTTTGATCTCGTTGAATGATGAGCGCTTCTTTGCCACCGCCACGCTAAAATCCTCGAATATACGGATTACATTATCGTTGTAAGAAATGTCCTTGTGAGATTTCGCCCACTTCAGCACAATCTCCTTCTCGATGTATCTGTGGAATCTGACGATAAAAGGTCTCAGTGCATCTTCTGGTCGTGGTTTGGGCTGTAAACTTCTATGGGCGCGATCCAGCTCAGGAGGCTCATGAAGTAATCCACCAAGCAGGGTAGAAAACATTTTAGCCATGAAATCCCTACGATCTTTCCCCTCAATATTTTCAGGTAGTCCCAGTACTCAAAGGTTTTGACGCTTTGATCTCGACTCCAAATCTTCCACCTTAGCCATGAGCGCAGCATTCTCCTGAATCACCGACTCTAGGTTGGATTGTAGCCCACCCACATCGTGTTCTATCTGGGTTATCCGATCGCTATGATCAGATAGGCTGGTTTCCATTTCTCTAATTGTGGATGCCTGGGTCGATAATGTCGCCTCAATCGATTGAACTAATGAACGGATTGTGAATTCGCCTGTCATCGTTTTTCTAAGTTTTTCTAGTTCTTCAACCAACCTTTCAGTGGTTAGCAGTGATGGGCTATCCACCATGTTGCTAGCCCAACTTTTAACACTTGTGGTTGAAGTTTGAGTCGACGTCTTGTTGGTTTTCGACGACCTGCTCATTTCTGTCCTTTTTGAATGTCGATATCATAGGCTACGAGGCACTTGAAATTAAATGGGGATATAGGGTATTTTGGTACAAATTGTCTGAAAGTAATCGGAGCACAGACAACGCATGTCTTAACACCACATTGCGTTAACCGGACGACTTTTTCATTTCTCCCTTCAGCACCTGAGAAGTGTTGCCTGCAAAGTTTCACGAAAATAAATGACCTGATTTTGACCTGGCGTGCATGTCACTGATAGGCTAAGAGATAGGCTAATAGCGGCTAAAACACACCGTAAACAGGCCTTAACCCTTAGAACCCTAAGCTGTTTTTAGGGCATTTTCACTACCTTTATTCATAAGGATTTATTCTAGTCATTGTAAGTGCCACACACACATATTATATATTATTTCATGTATTAGTACTAGCATTGATTTTATTTTGATTTTATTTTGATTTTTAAAGAATTAAAATATAAAAATCATATTATAAAAATTCTTATATTTTGACCTGTATCTCACCACAGCAAGCTCATAGCTCTACATGCATTCTATGTGTGTGTAGGGCAGACTGTCCTGAATCGGGCAATATAATTCCCATGTTGGAGGGATACTCTGGGGCTGAGCAATTTACAGAAATATGTAGTGTGTGATTTACGGAAATAAATGACATTTTTTATTTAGCGATGAAAAATGACCTTTCTGCGCTCCATATCTGTGACACGAACTGATTTGACCTGACTTGACCCAAGTTTGCGTTGTCATGAGCTCTCTCTCTGCCTGGTAACACACGCTGATTGAAGTCTGATGACCTCCACCTGTTCCTGCTCTGCTCTGCCTCACCCTCGTTACCTACCAGCTGCACTGCATTCACCACTCATCATGCCCTGTATATAAAGCCTTGCTTTTCAGTCCACACTTGTCAGATCGTCTGCAACCAGCACCAGTTACCTGCCTGTTTTGGAAAACGCCTCTGACTCTTTGCCTGTGATCCCGGACCCGCTCGACTACTTCTGTGTTCTCCAGCCCCGGTAATCTTGACCTGCCTTCCGTCCCTCTTCTACGAATACCGCCTAGTCCTTGACTGTACTGCTGCTTCGTTTCAATTGCTGTTGTGTGTGTGTTTCCCCCAGGACTTCCCGGATCACCCAGCTCCTGCCATCGCTGTTCGGCTACTGGGGGAACACACACACGCAGACTCTTGGAACTCCTGTACCCCCCCCGGAACCCCTGAAACCCCCTTAACCCCCAACCCTTAAATAAACTTTTGAACGTGACGCTTTTGTGGTCCTCGTCCTGTTTGGTGTCTGACATGCGTGTTAGCATGTGTTACTATGGTGTATGCACTCATGATGATTCTTAACTTTTTACTGCATTGCCATGAACAAAGTAAAGGCAAAAAAGGTGGTTCTTTGTTGAACAAATTGGGATGCAATGTGAGCCTTGAATTGGATGCCATGCAGGAATTTCAGGATCTCAAAACCGGATTATGAACATGCTTTGCCATAGAGAAACACACGATAGCGTTGGATTATAAACATGCTTTGCCACAAAAACAGGGGTAAGTCCAGCTATATGAAGTTATTATTTTGCTGTCACTTCGTCTGTTTTATAACCCAGAAGGATGTACTTGGTATCAAATGATAGCTGTGTCTCCTCTTTCATCTGACATACGTGGCATATCTATCCGATCACGGGTCCGCGAGTAATCCAAACGAGAGTAATGCAGGTGTGCAGCGAGGTGTGCAGCGTTGGTTTGTGTACATGACCTTAATATTTTGCAGTCACTTATTCTGTTTTTTTAATTCAAACAAGAGTAATGGGTGTGCAGGTGAACGCAGAGAAGTATAGACTGTAAATATGATGCAATTTAATTTCATGATTTTTTTACATTTTCATACTCGATCGTACAGACAAGTGCGTAGTCTCTTTGGAAAGCCCCACTTCTTCTCTGTTATGCAATGAAGGTGCGATGAACAGTCTCTGAGTAATGTAACAGAGAGAAAGGGTGTGTTTTTTGACGCACTTTGTGTCTAAGGGTTCTAAGGGTTAATATGTAACGGCTAAAACACACCATAAACAGGCCTTAACCCGGCTAAAACACACCATAAACAGGCCTTAATATGTAGCGGCTAAAACACACTGTAAACAGGCCTTAACCCTGCTAATACACACCATAAACAGGCCTAAATGTGTAGCGGCTAAAACACACCATAAACAGGCCTTAATATGTAGCGGCTAAAACACACCATAAACAGGCCTTAATATGTAGCGGCTAAAACACACCGTAAACAGGCCTTAATATGTAGTGGAAAAAACACCCGATCTAGCAACGCCAACCACCAGTGTCGCACCGCCGCATGCGTCATCAAAACAAAAAGCAGCATGGAGGCGTCATATGATCATTTAAATTAAGTTCATAACAAGGTCGGTGAGGATGGGAAAAATCGTACATTTCTATGCAGACTTTGCCCGCCGGATTTCAAAAAGAAAATCCGCACTTCAGTCACATCTACAGCAAACCTGAAAAGGCACATTGAACTAAAGCACCCTGCTAGCCCTTCAAAGTATGTGCCAATAAAAAATCAAAAGACAGCCAAGACTGTGTCCAGGGCCAATGATGTTGTGTCCAAGTGCTGCACTGATAATGAAGGCATAGCGCATAGCTCTCTGTGTTATCTGTGGTTGTATCTGTCCAAACCTACATCATGCTTGTATGTGTGTGTGTGTGTTTGGTCATATCTGCCCAAACCTCTATCATTAGAGGTTCATCTTCCACTAATGTTGTAAGGTCGTCACCCCCAGTGTTATGAGCTGTCGTGAATTTACTTTAGGTATTTAAATAGTAGGCTACCTTATAGTAGGCTAGCTTATAGTAGGCTAGCTTATATATAGTAGGCTAGCTTATAGCTTATAGTAGGCTAGCTTATAGTAGGCTACCCTGTAGTAGGCTATCTTATAGTAGGCTACCTTATAGTAGGCTACCTTATAGTAGGCTAGCTTTAGCTTATAGTGTAAAATATCACATATATTAGTCCTTTGAGGCCACGGCTATTTTCAGCTCTTAAGCTCTGTGTTATATCTGCCCAAACCTACATCATGCGTGTGTGGTGTGTGTGTGTGAGGCCAAGGCTATTTTCAGTGCAATGTTACTGTTCAGCTCTTATCTTGGTCATTGCAAGGGCCACATAAGAAGAGTTTGGCTCCAAAACGCTACATCCTCCATTTTAATGCATTTTCATAAATAATTTTTTAAAATTTTATTTTAGTTTTGCAAGTAATTTCAGTGGAAGTGTAATTGTTATTTGATTTGTCTTTACTCAATCAAAACAACACAACTGCACCTTTATTGAGTACCTGAAATACGCAATTAAATAACGTGACTTATTGATTACCTGAAATACACAATTCAATAACGTGACTTTCAAAAATGGATTTATAGCGTTTTGGAAAAGAGCTCTTCATACAGTATGCTAGGCTATAGTCTAGCCTACCCTTATCTGGGAAAGTATGGTGTGATCATTTGACCAGGCTGCATATCAGGCATGTCACTATCCTCCCCTCAGACAGGTTCTGCAGGTAGAGCGGCTCTGTCGGCTCGGGGTGTGTGTGTGTGTGTCTGTATGTGTGTGTGTGAACGACTCTGTCGGCTCTTGTTTACTGTTGCAATCTTGCTGCCTTCAGGAGCACCGCAACTCTGCGTCTCCAGGCTGCCATGGCAACCCGCTGCCTGTAGACAGGACAAGCACACAGCCACTCCATAGCAAACAAATTCAAATACCCCAAATGTGTCAAGTCAAGTCAACTTTATTTCTATAGCACATTTAAAAACAACTGAGTTGAACCAAAAGTTGAAAACAAAGTGCTTACAAACAAACATAAAACAATGACAATGGTACAACAACAATAATAACATAACATGGGGGGAAAATAAATAAATAATTGAAATAATAAACAAATTGGTCAAAAATAAAATAAAGAGTGTGTGTGTGTGTGTGTGGGGGGTTATTAAGGTAGATTAAAAGCTTGGGAGAAAATGAAAGTCTTTAAGTTAGACTTAAAGCAGTCAATGGTTGGAGAGGACTTGGAATACAGGTAGAATATTCCAGAGTTGGGGGGGAACAACAGAGAAGGCTCTATCACCCTTAGTTTTAAGGCGTGTTTTGGGGATATAGAGAAGATTCTGAGATGAAGACCTAAGTGATCTTGGAGTGCTGTAAGGAATTAGTAGGTCACCTATGTAACTAGGTGCCAAACCACTGAGGGCTTTGAAGACAAAAAGTAAAATTTTAAACTTAACTCTGTGCTCCACAGGTAACCAGTGCAGCTTAGCCAACACAGGAGTTATATGCTCACGTTTCTTAGAGCCACTTAATAATCTAGCTGCTGCATTTTAAACTAGCTGAAGTCTGTTGAGAGTGGAGTGGGTCAGGCCTGCATATAATGAATTACAATAATCTAGTCTAGATGTTATGAAAGCATGTATAAGAGTTTCAAGATCGGAGAAGGACAAAAAGGGCTTCAGTTTTGCAATGGTTCTTAACTGGAAAAAGCTGCCTTTGACCACACTATTTACTTGCTTATTAAAATTTAAAGAGGAGTCAAAGAAAACCCCAAGATTCTTTACTTCACTGTGGCAGTTTGCAGAGAGAGGTCCTAGTGCATTTTTCAAGATAGAAACATCACTTTGAGGGCCAAAAATAATTATATCAGTTTTACTTTCGTTCAGTTGAAGAACATTTCTTGCCATCCAGCATTTGATGTCACTGAGACAGTTAAAAATATTCTCCAAAGAACAAATGCCATTAGTGTTAACAGGCAGTGATACTGAATGTTATACTTTTTAAAAATTGAGCCAAGGGGTAGCATATAAAGAGAGAATAAAAGAGGGCCCAAAATGGAACCCTGAGGAACACCACACTTTATAAGGGCAGAGGAAGAGGAGAAATTGCCTAAACTAACTGAAAATGATCTATCACTAAGATAAGAAGAGAACCATTGCAAAACAGAACCCTGGAGACCAACTTCATCCTCCAAGCGTTTTAATAGGATGTTATGGTCAATGGTGTCAAATGCTGCACTCAGATCAAGAAGCACCAAGAGGGCGCAAGATCCAGAATCAACTGCTAAGAGGATGTCGTTTTGGACTTTAAGCAAGGCCGATTCAGTGCTGTGCAGAGATCTAAAACCTGATTGGAATTTATCACATATATTGAACTCACTCAGATAAGAAGAAACCTGAGAGAGGACAACCTTTTCTAGTATCTTTGACAGAAAAGGTAATTTAGAAATAGGCCTATAATTCTTCAGGTCACTGGGCTCAAGGTTAGGTTTCTTAAGTAAAGGTTGCACAATTGCACGTTTAAAACCTGAGGGGACCACTCCATTGGTTAGTGAGTGATTAATTATGGCCAATACAAGAGGGCAGATGATGGTAAAAACTTCTTTAAAAAGGCGTGCAGGTAAAACATCTAAGTGGCAGGATGTAGATTTCATATGGAGACAACCTCAGAAAGCTGGGAGGAAGATATAGCCTGAAACTGTTGGAGGCAGCTAGGTGAAAGTTCTATCACTGAGGGATCCGAATCTGGAGGTGAGATTTGAGATTTTATTTTGTCAATTTTATCAATTAAGAAGTTGAGGAACTTCTCACAGATTTCTGTTGAAGGGGCAAGAGTAGATGACGCAGAGGCAGGATTTATAATAGAGTTAATGGTGTTAAATAAAACTTTTGGCCTATGAGCATTATTGTTGATAAACTGAGCATAATACTCAACCTTTGCTGCCTTAACAGAGTTTTGGTAGGTCTTTAGAGAATCTCTGAAAAGGTCATAGAAGACCTGAAGCTTCTCTTTTTTCCATTTGCGCTCTGCTTTCCTGCAAGATTTTCTGACAGAACGGGTCGTGGCATTTAACCATGGAGTGGTGATAGTTTTGACACGCTTTTGTTTTAGTGGGGCAACACAGTCTAAGGTCTCAAGACAGGATGCATTAAAGAGAGTGACTAATTCTTCAATGTCAAAGCAGGTGGAAATAGCAACAGAGATAGTAGGTGAGTGAGAGAGGATGAAAGTATTAGAGAATGTTGTGGCTGTGGTGGAATTAATAGAACGGGCAAAGGAATAGGACTTAGGGGGAGATACAAGGGGACAAAACAAAATAGATTCAAATAAAATCAAAAAATGATCAGAGACCCCAACATCCATAATTTCTAAGTTGGAAACATTGAAACCATAAGACAATACTAGGTCTAATGTGTGGCCTTTCTGATGCGTCGGGGCCATAACAGATTGCACAAGATTGAAAGAGTCCACAAGGCATAAAAAGTCCTTAACCAAAGGTTTTGATGGGCAACAGATGTGAATGTTAAAATACCCTAAAATCATGAAATTGTCAGAGCGAGAGGCCATAAAAGATAGTAGATCAGCAAATTCTTGAATGAAATTACAATTAACCTTAATTTTTGGTGGTCGGTAAACTAATGCACAGAGGAGGGTGGCATTTATCTTTACAAGCTGTACCTCAAAAGTGGAGAACATATCAATTTGTACAATTCTACATTTAAAGTTGTTATTATAAACAGTGACCAGACCACCTCCACGACCAGTAGCCCTAGGGGAATTCATGAAGCTGCAGTGAGGAGGGCCAAGATGTTGTCGAAGTTGTCCAAGATGTGAGAGACAGATTCTCGCTGCGTTGTTGGTCGCTGTAGATTCTCCACTGACACTGTATGAGTTGTTTGCGGGAGCGGACTGCTCTGGAAAACTGAGTTGATTAGGCAAGAAATCCCATGGAGATGATTGAGGGATGCTTTCGTCTGTCGCACGGATGATAGAGCGACGTGCGCCTCTGTGCAAGTAGCGTTTCCGCCGGAGGATCCCCGCTGCCCGGCAGAGGTGGAGCACCTCGATGTTGATGGTGTCGGTGGAGGCGAACTGTCGAAGTTCAAGGGGTGTGTACTGAAAGCCCCCCATAGCCAAAACACAAACTCAGACACGGCTTGATGCATCAGCCAGTCCAAAGTGTGCAATTTAATCACCTTGCTAGCTAACACGAAGCCTCAATCTCCAGCTGGTCAGTCAACCGACTAAACCAGCAGCTGGACAGTCAACCGACTATATGAACCCAGCGTATTCAGGATAGAAAAGGAGAGAGACACTAGCAAGCTCGAATCCAGCACAGCTTCCACCACACAAGCAGACAGCAAGTCCAATAGCAGTGAAGGCCTTGCTGATGGCAATCGGCAGTGGAAAAAAAACCAGCTGATCACCAGGCGAAAAAACAGCGCAGGTAGAACTCGGACTAGAGGCAAACTTCATAAAACGCAATAAAAGTGTGGAAAAACAAAATAAACAGTTTAAATAAAAAAGGCTATCTATAACTGTACAGCTAAATTAACGAATCTACAATAATTTAAGAAAAATAATCAGGAATGAAATAGTAAAATATAAAAAAATCAGAATAAAAACAGGTCAGACGGAGCGGCTTGCAGCCAGCGTCCCCGTTGCTAAGCGACCAGTCGTGTGTGTGTGTGTGAGAGAGAGAGGTAGAGATACAGAGAGTGTGTGTGTGTAAGAGAGAGAGAGGGTGAGTGTGTGTGTGTGTGTGTGCATGGCCGCACTGTATCATCCAGGCTACTCAACGAGAGAGAATTTCCCCTGTGTGCGTGTATTCACACCAAATTGGCCTAGGCTACCATAACTTCTCAACTCTGCACAGTAGCCTATTCCATTAACTGCATGCCAGTAGGCTATTTACAATTTTCTGTAAAGTAAAGTTTGTAACGTTATCAAAATCAACTTAATGCAGAACTATGCACGCGCGCACCTTTTGATTGAGCAGAAGAGATACACAGGCATGCTACAGAAGTTGTAGGCTAGCTTGTTGTTTTCTATTACTATCTATGCTGGTTATCAGCACACAATGGTATAAGCTAATTCATTAACTCAAAACTCATCATGGATATAACACGTTTTTTAAACAACGAAAACAGAAAGGATGGAGACAGCAAAGCGAGAGGAGTTATTTCAAATGGGCAAGCCGCAAGCACAAGATAGGCAAGATTATTGCTTGTCAAAACGTTAGGCTAGCATTACCACTGTTTAAAGCCATATGTGAACGTAGCCTTCGCTAGAACAAAACTAGGTAACTTTAGCCTTTATAGTGCTATACAAAGTTGTCCAAATAAATAGGTCGTTGTTAGGCGTTGTTATAAAGATATTGCATGTGGATGTTATTAGCGTACTACCTAACTGACCAATGCAGGAACCTAACCGGGACAAATATTATCAAAGCGTTGAAAGTTAGGTGGGTGTGTGCGTACCATTGCATTCATTCCTGCAGGCGCCCTGTCCACTTTTTTCAAAACGAGAAACAAAATAGTGATAAGTCCACGTCTAGGCATACTACCCCTGTCCCTGACAACGTTACCGTTATCGGCTGCGACACCCCCCTTGTTTGTATTTGATGTGGTTGGGCTGTGTGTGTGCGCTAGACTGCGCGTTTCAATGTATTTGACGTCGTGGCTGGCTAGGGCTGCGTGTTACAGTGTGTTACAGACAGCGTGTTACAATGCATCATGATGTGGCTGTGTGCGTGCGCGCCAAACTCTAGGCTACAATGTTTCATGAGTTCGGGAGTTGCACATTTTAGTCTGACCTGGGTACCACTGGCAGTTTTCAAGCCTTAGTTGAAGTAATTGATGGTAATAATGTAATATTTCATGGTTGATTTTTATTTGTGTGCATTGCCCCATGTTTGTAGGCTACTTGTTTTTTGTATGTTGGTACAATTGTATGTTGGTCATACGGTTCCACAAATTAAATTTTTACATTATGTCTGTCATAATTGAATTGCCTCTCTCTCTCTCTGTCTTATGTATATTGATAATAATAATAATAGTAATATATATTAAAAAATGGGGGGGGGGGGGGGGGGGGGGGCTCGGGGAGGCCTCTGCCCCGGGCCCCATATGACCTTAACCTGCCCCTGGATGCAGCCTATACTTCTCTGCGTTCACCTGCGCACCCATCACTCTCGTTTAAATCACTCGCGAACCCGTGATCGCATAGATATGGCAAGCATATCAGATGAAAGAGGAGACACAGGGCTATTCATTGGTATCATGTATATCGATCCTTCTGGCTTATAAAAACAGACGAAATGACTGCAAAATAATAACGTCATGTACACAAACCAACGCTGCACTCCCATTACTCTCGTTTGAATTACTCGCGGACCCATGATTGGATAGATATGCCACACATGTCAGATGAAAGAGGAGACACAGAGCTATCATTTGATACCAAGTACATCCTTCTGGGTTATAAAACAGACGAAGTGACAGCAAAATAATAACTTCATATAGCTGGACTTACCCCACATTTTTGTGGCAAAGCATGTTTATAATCCAACCCTATCGTGTGTTTCTCAATGGCAAAGCATGTTCATAATCCGGTTTTGAGATCCTAGCAAATTCCTGCATGGCATCCAATTCAAGGCTCACATTGCATTCCAATTTGTTCAACAAAGAAACACCTTTTTTGCCTTTACTTTGTTTATGGCAATGCAGTATAAAGTTGAGAATCATTATGAGTGCATATACACACAGGCTAACACGCAAACTCGGGTCAAGTCAGGTCAGATCAGTTCGTGTCACAGATATGGAGCGCAGAAAGGTCATTTTTCATCACTAAATAAAAAATGGCATTTATTTACATAAATCACACACCACATATTTCTGTAAATTACTCAGCCCCAGAGTATCCCTCCAACATGATTCAGGACAGTCTGCCCTACACACAAATGAAATGCATGTAGAGCTATGAGCTTGCTGTGGTGAGATACATGACAAAATATAAGAATTTTTAAAATACGCTTTTTTGTATTTTAATTCTTTAAAAATCTAAATAAAATCAATGCCAGTACTAATACATCAACTGATGATCTGGATAGCCTAGACTCTGCTGAAAAAAGCAATATATAATATGTGTGTGTGGCACTTACAATGACCAGAATAAATCCTTATGAATGAAGGTAGTGAAAATGCCCTTAGGGTTCTTCACAGACATCTTTAACACAAATAATTCAGTGGTTTCTTTCAGTAGCAGCAACTGGAATCCATGCATTTCCACTGAATTATTTTTGGAATCTGATCCCTTATCATACCTGTTCATTCTTACTCGTTGCTCGACTTATCGTGACTAAATTCAAGATGGCTGCAAACGCTAAACTTCGTGAAGATACTGACTGTATAAATCGTCTTGTAAGTAAACTACCAGTGTGGAGATACATTGAGCCTCGTAAATGGGTGTAAAACAGTGATTTATTTGCATGGCTAGCCCGATGCCGAACACCACTATTGAAAAAGCTGTTGGTAGCATCGGCTAACTAGCGCCAGATTTTGGAGTGCAGGGGACAAGCCGAGATGGGCTATGAGACATACGTTCACACTCGGTATCATGTTTCAATACACTTTAGGTCAATATCACACCGAAATTCTCCTTTAAGTGCACTTTTTGTGTGAAACCGAAAGATCTCTATACCTCGCGAAATAGCACAATTATTTTAATGACACATCTAGAGCAGTGCCATGCTAATCTTTTTGATTCTTGATAAAGCATAAATGCTCTTCATGTCAGCTTCGTGCTGTGAACTTGAATTAAAGAGAATGAAGGGATAGAAATGTAAAAAAGATGGGGACTTGGACTTAGGTCGCAAAAACAGTGACTTCAGACTTGACTTGCGACTCCACTCAAAAGACTTAAGACTTGACTCGGACTCGAGCTTCGAGGCTCCTGAACAAGCTGTATTTCATGCAATTATTGCTTTTTTAATCTAAATTTATTCATGTATTTCTATTTTATTTTACTGCTACATATACGAGCAACATGGCCCCTTTGCCATAATGTGCAATGTAACGCATGCGCTATGTGCGCACACTCACAGATATAAATGCATTGACCATGGCGACAAGAAGTCCTCCCGGAGTTGTGCCTTTTATCATTACTTTCGGTTACAAAAACTGCACAGAGGAAATAAGCGAACAGCTACATGCAAGGTGTGTGGCACCAGGATAAATTATGCCTATTCAACAACGTCTGATTTCATCAGGCATCTCAAAACGCACCCAGATAGGTCAGTCACTTAGGCCTAGCATATCGTCACAGATGTATTTCAAAATAAAATACCTAATACTCTCATTTTTAATGTATCAAAATAAACTACAAAATACAGTAACCATATTATGTATCAAAATAAAATACTGTATTTTTGTATTTAGAAAATACTCAAAATACTTTTTTCAAGGAAGTATGGAAGCACTGCAAAAAAAGCTTTTTAATATCCCAAACATTTAGCCTATTAAAACTATATAGTAAAAACAATACAATTTGGCCCGTCATACCAAATAGTATACCATATGCAAGTTCATGTAGTGTGATCAGAAGAATAATTCAAGAATTTACATTTACATTTAGTCATCTAGCTGATGCTTATCCAAAACGACTGACAGAGCTTTCAATTAACCACATTATAATCAATAGGCCATAATTGTGTATCTGTGCCGAATTTCGTAATTCAAGTCCAGTGCAGAACTGAATAAGAAAATCATAAGGCTATGTATCTTGAAGTTCCAGTATGTGAGAAACTTGATATGCCTTAATATCTCCAACCTCAAGTATACAGCTAATAAGGACATAGAATTGTTATTTAATTAAAGGTGAACTTGTCCCCACTGTAGAATGCAGAAATGGATGCTACAAGGAAGGGAATTTAAACACACTCACAACACCATCTATTGATCAGCAAACACGGCGCTTTTCACGTCAGTTTGGGTGACTTGTGTGAATCGTGCAGATCCAAAGAGTTCTTTTTTAATGCGGGGGGGGGGGTCTGATCATCAATGATGCTTTCCGGCGACTCTAGCTTTTTTCACGTCATCTACAGCAGGCTACAAGAGGAACCAGAGCGTTTCTCATATGGGCCTGCTGGTAAATGTGCTTCTGATAACCTCCACTCATCTTTGATCATGTAGCAAAGGAGCTGTAGTCTATCGTTCTGATAGCAGCTAAGAAAGTATGCTCCGTTAGGAGGCAACTCTCTCAGTTCGCGCTCTTACCTCCGCAGTATAGCTAGGCCACTTCAGGTGGAAGTTTCAACACGCAACACGCTGCCATCTGACTGATCATCCGGAACCGTGCAATAATACAATTATTCCTGTCAGTGACCTAGGCCTAGTATTCAATGTTATGTGGGAATTGCAAGAATACGGGTAAAAACAATCCCTTACTTCAACCACGGGATTGCGTGTGTCATTAATTAAAACGGTAGTAAAACTGAATGAAAGACGGCGCCGTTCATCAACAAAAACAGCACAGAGTCAAAACGTAGGCCTAATTTAAAGGGACAGCGATCACTCAAGACATAAGCCTACACCACGAGTGATGAACGTGAAATGCTTTGAATAGCCTACTACAAAACACTGCATTTATATGAGAACTGCGTATAGAACCATTTTAATCTAGCTAATGGTAAATTAAGTATATAGCATTCACATATAAAGCATTCAATAGCCTGATGAAAACTTGTTCAGTCAGTTAAATTGCTCTCATAAAAGGAACAGCAGGCCTATAGAATATTCCAAATAGGCTAGTGTCCTTTCACTTGGACTGCAACATATGAGTGAAACCATGTTCAATTCTAAAGCATCTGGCAAGTGAAGTGACAGGAGGTTTTTGGGGAGGAAAAGAGAACAAAGTGTGTTAGCTGATTCCACAGTCAGTGTTCAGTATTTGGCCTGTAATTAATAATTAATAATTAAGCCATAATCATATTAATCAGATTTGCCATTTTTGAATCCATGAAAATTAATCAAAATCTATCATTTCCTATGAACAACAGACCCCAGTAACACATGGAATTGCTAAACATTTTGAAGGATCGAAAATAATCAAATCATTGGCTTAAAGAATCAATATTGTATTGAATTGTGATTAAACTTGTGATTTACACCCCTATATGGCATCCTTATAATTAGGGAAGGTTTTTGGGAAGTATTTCTCATGCAAGCACTGTGCAACCATGCTGAGTAATCCAATGAAATCATTGTAATAGTTTGCAATTTTGCATTAGTAAAGCAGTCCACCGATGTGCATGTTTTCACTTACTGCTTTAGTTTCAATTGTGCAACAAGACCATAACAATGATAATGGTTTTATATATCCATAAAGATACATTTCTGGAACTATCTTAAACTGTTTTTTTTTTTTTTTTTTTTTTTTAACGGGGGGGGTTGGTTGGTCATGTTTCTCTCTTTTTTCACCTCACATGTGTTTGCATCACTGCCAAGGAACTGGGACAGTGTATTTTCATATAAAGAACATTTTTGTGTGAATAGGGTGAGCCCTGGATGGCAGAGGTGGTGGCAAAATGTAATTATATGATATTTCCTGCGGGGGCGTGGGCTTCGATAATCTCACTCCTTTTTGACCATACCTCTGTTTGCATCCCTGATTGATGTCACTGTGGTTCATTGAGATATCTGACATTTTTTCTGTTAAAGTTTGGCATGGAGACAATAGGACATGGTTGCCTTTGTCAGTGTCCTTATGTGAACTTGCACAGGTGAACTTGCACAGGTGCCATTTCCTTCAACTCAATAAAATACAAATGACAAAATACTATTTTGTATTTGAAATACAAATACATATTACATGTTTCAGAAATACAGTACTACCCATCCCTGGGAACAGGCAGATTACATTTTTATAGTTGGCATATGATGACATACTTAGGTTAATACTGTATTTCACCAGTTAGGGCACCAAAATGGCCAGCAGCGGCACTGTGTAGCCTATCTTGACAAGTTTTGGGTTACAATATACAGGTAGTGGGCTCTCTGTTGATTTTAATGAGTAGGCCTAAGCTTAAAGTTACAGCATTTCTATCACAATTGACCAGACTTCGACCTTTTGTCTGCTTTTAACAAAATTCTGGCTATGATTGTTCCTTGTATTGCATCATGAGCCATCACTGCGCCTATTGCATTCTACTGTTGTTAGCCTTAAGCCTAGCTCAGTCATTATGTTATACCACATCGCCCTCCATTAGAAGTGCAATGAGCTGCATTGAGCATAATAAACTGCATTTAGAATTCCAAATCCATATTTCTAGATATTTTGGTAAAAGTAACTTAAAAGTAATACAATAGTAGTGTAATGCCTTACAATTCAGAGACAGTAATATTATAATGTAACAAATTACTTTGAAATTACATTAAAGCAACACCAAATAACTTTTCCTCTGTCGCATGCATATTTGTTTATCCAGCACCGGCTTTGCAAATAACAATGTCCACAGACAAGGTAGAATATGTTGCATGATTTTATGATAGTACGATGTATTGCGACATCAGATGCAAGTCAAATTTGTAGTTTCTCATGTCTCATTTCATCGAACTACAGATCCGCTACCCGATCTAGCAAACTTGCATAGTGCGGTTACAGCCGATAGAGGGCCGCGAAGCGAATGCAGAAAGTGCCGTTCACCCTGTTACGAGTTGATGAACCACTGAAACGATTTTGGAAACATTATTTTAAGGTACAAAAAACTATTTGGTGTTGCTTTAATAAGTAAAGTAATACATAATACATTACGATTTTGAAGTAACTTGCCCAACACTGTGACTGTCTATGCACAATTGCACAATTTCAACCAAATTTTGCTGCTCTTATTTCTTCGTTGTATGTCCCTTCTTATTTACTTTTTATTGTTTACTTGAATGTTATGTTTGTCTGTGGACTTAATTGGTAAAATATGTCTTGTCTTCACCGTGGGATAATGAGAAACGTAATTTCGATCTCTTTGTAAGTCTTGGCATGTGAAGAAATTGACAATAAAGCAGACTTTGACTTTGTAAGAGAGAGGGAGAGACAGACAGATATAATGGCTGGTACTGTATTTACCTGTGGTAATGTCTGACTGTTGTTGTATTTAATTGTGTGTGTGTGTGTGTGTGGGATCAAGTGTGATGACCAGCAGTTAAGATCTGATGAAACACAGAAACCTGCCAAGCAGGCAAAACAACTGAAGCATAAACAAACACACACATACACACACTCATATACAAGGTCACACACACACAGACCAGACAGATCTCAGACAGCAGCACCATGAGTGTGTGGAACATTGTGTGTGTAGCCGTGGTCTTACTCCTCAAGAGTCAAGGTATGTGTGTGTGAGTGTGTGTGTGTGTGTGTGTGTGTAGCCGTGGTCTTGCACCTCAAGAGTCAAGGTATGTGTGTGTGTGAGTGTGTGTGTGTGTGTGTGTAGCCGTGGTCTTGCTCCTCAAGAGTCAAGGTATGTGAGCGAGTGTGTGTGTGTAGCCGTGGTCTTGCTCCTCAAGAGTCAAGGTATGTGAGTGTGTGTGTGTGTGTAGCCATGGTCTTACTCCTCAAGAGTCAAGGTATGTGTGTGTGTCTGTCTGTATGTGTGTATATGTGTTTTTGTACGTGTCAGCAAGACGGCATCATTCAGTCATATTTTGTCTAATCAGTCAGGTGTATGAAGGTACCTGCTTGTGTGTGTGTGTGTGTATCTGTCTGTATGTGTGTATATGTGTTTTTGTACGTGTCAGCAAGACGCCATCATTTAGTCATGTTTTGTCTAATCAGTCAGGTGTATGAAGGTACCTGGTTGTGTGTGTGTGTTCTCAAGAGTTGGTCAGTTTTAGAGCCCGACCGATTTATCGGCGGGCCGATATTAGGCATTTTCCAAATTATCGGTATCGGCATTTATAATATTTTAAAAATAAAATAAAAACGGACAAAACACCCTTCAACCATGTCATGAGTGTTGGCGTTGTATAGTTTTTCCACCAGAGGGCTCTACACCGTCCCTGCTGGCAACACTCATGTATAACGCGCCACACATCCTGCAACCTGCCACACATCCTGCAACCTGCTGATCCAGCCAGAGTCCGGTAGAGAGAACCAGTTATCCACGAGTGAGATCATCAGTGAAGTGTGTTCATGGTGATTTGGTCACGAGACATACATTGCTTGAAATAACAATTAAAAGAACATCCCCATCAGTTCTCTTAACTCAAATAAGCATGACAAAATTTGTGAAAACAATGTCCAGTTTTGCTGCTGTTAAATAAGCCGAGAGTGAAGCGGAATTAGCTAGTAAATATAGCTGCAAGCAGCAATGAGGGGGCCAAGCAGAGAGATCAGCAGGCCAGATTTGCCATGTAAGTCAATGCTGTTGCATCAGACATATAGCCTTAAGCAGTCACAGCAAGTTCCATGCCATACAACCCAAGATTGGCTGAGTTACAAGGTCAAGTTTCACATCAAAACATAACTGATTTTGTGGGGCTGAACCAGGGCTGAGTGTCGCCGCCCCCTCCCCCAGCCAGCCCACCGCCGCAACCGCCCCTGCCCATCCCACCCCGTCCCACCCTTGCACGCACACATATGAACTAGATGGAACTTGCTGTCATCAGTTTCACATCAAAAATAAAAGATTGACTGAGATATGATCACAATTGCTGTGATTTAAACATAGAGGTCAAGAATTGACGTCATAGGGTGTGTTGAACTCGGCTTGGCCCAAGGATTCCAATGATACCTCATTTTGCCATTCGGGTCAACAGGTCAAAAGTTACGTCCGTGAACACAAGTCCAACTTTGGCCTGTTGGTGGCGCTAGAGCGCTTGAGGTGCCGGTATGAAACTTGGTGAAATGAATTATTGGACTGTCCCCAATTAGTGTGCAAAATTTTATAACCTTTTACCAGACGGTTCTATGGGCTGCCATTGACTTCCATTGCAAAATAATGCGCATCAGCAACTACTGGCCAAAATGCATTTTTGTCAATTACGGTGCCCCCTAGAGGTCAAATGTCACCAAATTTCTTGAGCGTCCTCCCGATGGGGTCTGAGGTACATGTACTAAATTTGGTTTTGATACATGAAAGCGTTGCTGAGATATGAAATCACTTCCTGTTTGGCGGCTTCGCCACCAATTTCGATTGGCTGTTACGGGCGAACGCTTTTGTCAATCGTTCCAGAAAATTAAACACTGATAAGGCATGGTCTGAAGATGGTCTGAGCCAATTTTGGTTAAAGTCAGATGAAGTTTGTGACCAGTGAAAACTTTTTAGTGTTTTTGATTAAATTCAATATGGCGGCCGAATCAATTATGTTGACATCACAAGTTGTCCTGGGTCAGCCTAAGGATATCCAAAAGTACTACCAGACACCACTAGTATGTTTTAATTCCAAACACATCAACAGCTACAGGCCAAAATCCATTTTCGCTAATTACAGCGCCCCCTAGAGGTCAAAGGTCACCAGATTTTTTGAGTGCTCTACAGATGGGGATATAAGTCCAAGTACTAAGTTTGGTTATGACAGATGAAAGGGTTGCTGAGATATGAGCTCACTTCCTGTTTGGCGGCTTCGCCGCATATTTTGATTGGTTGTTACGGGCGAACGGTTTTAGTTCCGAAGACAAAAATCGATAACTTTTGTGCGGATTGGTCTGAAGATCATATGTATTAAGTTTCGTTAAAATCGGACAAACTATGTGAGGCGTGAAACTTTAGTTTCACTTTCGATAAAATCCAAAATGGCGGAAAATCCATCATGGCGGAAAATGACGTCATAGGGTGCGTTGAACTCGGCTTGGTCCAAGGATTCCAACGGTACCTCATTTTTCAAAATCGGATCAACAGGTCAAAAGTTACGTGCATGAACGCACGTCCAACTTTGGCCTGTTGGTGGCGCTAGAGCGCTGGAGGTGCCGGCATGAAACTTGGTGCAATTAATTATTGGCCTGTCCCCAATCAATGTGCCAAATTTCACAACTTTTTACCAGACGGTTCTATGGGCTGCCATTGACTCCCATGGCGGAAGAAAGTATAAATATAACCGCAAGCGGTGATTTACGGGGTCCGAGCAAAACGAACATGAGGTAGCATAGCTTTTTAGTTTTACATGTGCTTTGATTGTTTGGGCCCAATTGTTCAAAAGAAACGTGATCGGATTTCGGCTATCGGATTGGATCAAATCTTGAAAATGGCTTGTTCAAAGGGAAACAAGGATCCTGAAATTGGATTAGATCACATAATCTATTCTTGGTTTTGATCTGGATAAAACCTTCACTTTGTGTTGTTCAAAACTTTTGAGTTGGATTGGAATAAATTTGATGCATAAAATTAGGATTACCCTGTGCTGTAACGTTATAGTGTGCTAACCTCCACAACCTAATAGTATTCTAACAATACCCTATTCTAGTGTGCTAACCTCCACAACCCAACAGTATTCTAACAGTAGTATTCTAGTGCGCTAATCTCCACAACTCAATAGTATTCTAACAATACTCTATTCTACAGGACTATGCATTTGTCATGGATAAGATGAAGCGTCTGTTAATGGAAGGCAGTGTTTCCCACAGAATTGAATTGTATTTGTGGTGGTAGGTGAAGGGGGGTGGGGGTGGGTTCTGTGTTGGAGTCAATAAGATGAACAACCTATAATTATGCAGTTATACTTGCCTTGCACGACAAGTCCTGTCAAGTAGCTGTAACGTTATAGTGTGCTAACCTCCACAACCCAACAGTATTCTTAACAGTATTCTATTCTAGTATGCTAACCTCCACAACCCAGCTGAAGGAACTGTAGGGGGCGATGTGGGTCGAGGTAGAGTGAGTGTGTGGCGAGCAGGCAGAGCCTCGGTCAGAAGGCTCAATGGTATGAAGTGATGACACGGAGATGGCAGGTTTCGGTGCAACACAAGTGAACTTTATTTGAGTTTCAATTCATCTGTTCTTTTGTTCTTTACTTATGTGTGCTGCATCAAAGAGGAAACAAACAGAAAATGGAGTAATCAGTGAAATGGGGTAAATCAGTACAGATCCCAACTCACAAACAAACCAATTGACATTTGAACAATAAACTGAAATCATATGGCTATATAAGGTACAACTAAACAATACTTCACATCCCAAGTCAACCAACATCACCTAATCATCTCTCACATGGGACTCCAACACACCAAACCAACAAACAAAGACCTTAACTATACACATGATGGCAGAGCTACTCTACAAACTGATAAACATCACAAAAGTCATAGTGAGGGTCATTAAAGTGATGACTTACGTTAACTCAAAGACGCACACAAAGCAGGACACACTGGAGTGCTGGGTTGAGATGAACAAAAGAGTGAACTGAGGGCGAGCAAACAATTTATCCTGGTCTGAGCCCCTGCTCCGGAGCTACAGGGTTTCCCAGCAGGTAAACTGGGTGTGGTTTGGTGACAGAGCCAAACAATCCAGCAATTTCTCCACAGCACCTCCTTACACTGACAGACTTTGGAAAGATTTGCAAAGATTTGGAAAAGATTTTTGAAAGACTACAGTCTCAGACCCTCTCACATCTAAAGACAAGTAGTAGAGTTTTAAGTCACAGACTATGATTTTGCAATGACTAGGGATCTTGCAGGGTCACTATTTACAAGACTGCAACACGATTCCTTTAAATTATTACCCATCGTGCAATAGATAAACAGGAACTGAAAATGATAGCCTACTAAACTCAAAGTCGTATTTTCGTGTTTCTGCAGCATTGTTTCATGCGTGACATCCTTAACCGATACAGAGTTGTTCTGTCAAGTGGAAGAGCCGACTAAATATGTATAAGAAATGACAAATATTATAAGAATAACAAATAATTATAGGCTACAGCTGTGTCGGAGTCAATAAGAAAAACAGCCTATAATTATACAGTTACACTACAAGTCCATATTGACAAGTAGCTGTAATGTAATAGTGTGTTAACCTCCACAACCCAACAGCATTCTATTGTAGTATGTTAACATCCACAACCCAACAGTATTCTAACACTAATGCTTCAAGTGGGATTTGAACTCTCAACCTAAGGATCACCAGTACAAGGCATTATCTCACTGAGCCACTGTCAAGCCTACATGTTGGCCAGTCACATTCACATGGTGAAAATGTGTGTTGGTAAACACACAAGAAAAACTCCAAGCATACATTTGACAATAAAATGAAGGGCTTTCCTAAAAGAGTACACCTGAAATCTTTTTGAAATTCTGGGGCAATTAGACATTTGTAGAGAAGAACACTAATGGATGAAATATAAATATGATAGACTTAATGATGAAGGAAAAATAATGAACAAAGAAGTTGCCCTAAATGTCAGAGTGTCTCGGCGTTCTGACTCTTGGCAACTAATGACTGTGTATGTTGATTGCCTGATGTCATTCAGGTGCTGTTCAATGGTGTGAATCTTCAGTAACCAATAGCATGTGCAGCTTGATCCTGAAGTTCTAATGGGGATTCGAACACTCAACCTAAGAAACACCAGTACAAGGCATTATCTCACTGAGCCACTGTCAAGCCTACATGTTGGCCAGTCACATTCACATGGTGAAAATGTGTGTTGGTAAACACACAAGAAAAACTCCAAGCATACATTTGACAATAAAATGAAGGGCTTTCCTAAAAGAGTACACCTGAAATCTTTTTGAAATTCTGGGGCAATTAGACATTTGTAGAGAAGAACACTAATGGATGAAATATAAATATGATAGACTTAATGATGAAGGAAAAATAATGAACAAAGAAGTTGCCCTAAATGTCAGAGTGTCTCGGCGTTCTGACTCTTGGCAACTAATGACTGTGTATGTTGATTGCCTGATGTCATTCAGGTGCTGTTCAATGGTGTGAATCTTCAGTAACCAATAGCATGTGCAGCTTGATCCTGAAGTTCTAATGGGGATTTGAACACTCAACCTAAGAAACACCAGTACAAGGCATTATCCCACTGAGCCACTAACAATCATACACATTGGGCAGTCACATTCAAATGGTGAAAATGTGTGTTGGTAAACACACAAGAAAAACTCCAAGCATACATTTGACAATAAAATGAAGGGCTTTCCTAAAAGAGTACACCTGAAATCTTTTTGAAATTCTGGGGCAATTAGACATTTGTAGAGAAGAACACTAATGGATGAAATATAAATATGATAGACTTAACGATGAAGGAAAAATAATGAACAAAGAAGTTCCCCTAAATGTCAGAGTGTCTCGGCGTTCTGATTCTTGGCAACTAATGACTGTGTATGTTGATTGCCTGATGTCATTCAGGTGCTGTTCAATGGTGTGAATCTTCAGTAACCAATAGCATGTGCAGCTTGATCCTGAAGTTCTAATGGGGATTCGAACACTCAACCTAAGAAACACCAGTACAAGGCATTATCCCACTGAGCCACTAACAATCATACACATTGGGCAGTCACATTCACATGTGAAAATGTGTGTTGGTAAACACACAAGAAAAACTCCAAGCATACATTTGACAATAAAATGAAGGGCTTTCCTAAAAGAGTACACCTGAAATCTTTTTGAAATTCTGGGGCAATTAGACATTTGTAGAGAAGAACACTAATGGATGAAATATAAATATGATAGACTTAATGATGAAGGAAAAATAATGAACAAAGAAGTTCCCCTAAATGTCAAAATGTCTCTGCGTTCTGATTCTTGGCAACTAATGACTGTGTATGTTGATTGCCTGATGTCATTCAGGTGCTGTTCAATCTTCAGTAACCAATAGCATGTGCAGCTTGATCCTGAAGTTCTAATGGGGATTCGAACACTCAACCTAAGAAACACCAGTACAAGGCATTATCCCACTGAGCCACTAACAATCACACACATTGGGCAGTCACATTCACATGTGAAAATGTGTGTTGGTAAACACAAGAAAAACTCCAAGCATACATTTGACAATAAAATGAAGGGCTTTCCTAAAACAGTACACCTGAAATCTTTTTGAAATTCTGGGCCAATTAGACATTTGTAGAGAAGAACACTAATGGATGAAATATAAATATGATAGACTTAATGATGAAGGAAAAATAGTGAACAAAGAAGTTCCCCTAAATGTCAGAGTGTCTCGGCATTCTGATTCTTGGCAACTAATGACTGTGTATGTTGATTGCCTGATTTCATTCAGGTGCTGTTCAATGGTGTGAATCTTCAATAACCAATAGTATTCGAGCTAGAGCCTAAAGCACTACCAGGGATTCGAACTCTCAACCTAACAAACATCAGCACTAGGCATTATCCCACTGAGCCACTGACAATCCTACATATTTGGCAGTCACATTCACATGGTGAAAAGGTGTGTTGGCAAACACACAACATCAAGAAAATTCCTAGCATACATTTGACAATAGAATTAAGGGCTTTATAAAAAAGAGTACAGATCTGAAAATGTGCACTGTTAATGGTATCCACATAATGATGGTTGTATGGTTGTTCACCAAGGAAAAAAAATTACTCATATAGGAATATAGGTGATATAGGAGAAATGGGCTGAGTGGTCGAACTTTATTGGTCTATATCTCTGAAATGGAAAAACATATCCAAATTATTTTGATAACTTTTGTGAGGCTTTGTCTAAACATTGTCTGTGAGAATTTTGGTGAAGATTTGATAATTTTTGAAGTATGTGAAACTTTTTATGATGTTTGGCTTTTCTCTGAAATTGTGGCAAAAGTAAACATTTTTAGAGCATAAGACCAGGGTGAAAAAGATGCATCTGAATGTAGAGATTAATATCATGAAAGAATTTTGAGTCTAGGTCAATCTGGTAAGGAGAAATAAGCATTTTTGACAAGAGCGCCACCTTTGGGTGCAGTACCCCAAATTTTGGGTTATGGGTAGTGGGGGGTACTGGTAACAATACTTGAAAATGTTTAGTTTCTAGGACTTACGGTTTATAGGAATATAGGTGATCTAGGAAAAATGGCCTAAGTGGTCTAACTTTATTAGCCTATATCTCTGAAATGGAACAAAATATCAAAATTCTGATCCATAACTTTTGTGAGGCTTGGTCTAAACATAGTCTGTGAGAATTTTGGTGAAGATTTGATTATTTTTGAAGAGTGTGAAACTTTTTATAATGTTTGGCTTTTCCATGAAATTGTGTCAAAAATAAACATTTTTAGACCATAAGACCAGGGCCAAAAAGATGCATCTGAGTTTAGAGATTAATATTCTGAAAGAATTTTGAGTCTAGGTCAATCTGGTAAGGAGAAATTAGCATAATTAACTTTTTTTTCCAACAGCGCCACCTTTGGGTGCAGTACCCCACATTTTGGGTTATGGGCAGAGGGGGGTACTGGTAACCATACCTGAAAATTTGAAGAGTTTTGGAGTTACGGCTTAGGCAGCAGTATGACTTTTACAGAATTTTGGCCAAAAATGAACGGTACAGAAACAATAGGGGTCCTGCAGCTACGCTGCTCGGACCCCTAATAATAAGAAATCATAGAATCACAATGGGTGCCTTCGCAGCTTCGCTGCTTGGCCCCCAATTACGTTACGTTGTTACAGTGTAGTTGACTGTCGAAGACCGGTAGAAGACCGCTAACGTTAACATTAATGAGCTTGGAAACCACAACAAACTTATTCTGCCTAAATAAAGTAATGATTTATAACTAGTATATCTGTAGTTACAGTCCCTGCATTGTAAAATGTAAGTTAGACGTGCGAGGAGTGAACATTTAGACATAGAGAAAAAGTATCAAACGTAGCTTGTGCAAAACGTAGCATGTGCATAAAAGTTAGCTTTTCTTTTACACGTGTGTGAAATCCAATGACGCCAAGTGTGCGTTTCAGACTGTCGTTCAGCCGCAGCATTAACGAGTTACATGGATTTAGATCATTAAATAGTAGGTTTTAGAAGGCAGGCAGCAACTGATGATTGAAAATGGTTTAATGTAGCTTGACGGAAATAATTTTAAAAGTGCAGGTAAAGGAATAAGCAAGCTGACATTAATTATAAGGTAGCTTATAAGGCAATAGGGACTAATTATTACACACGCACACTCAAACATTTAAGAGTGACCTTTATCTTGTTTAATGATAATACAAATGATGATGATAGTAATAATGTCATCATTATTTTTTGTAATTATTAAGTCTTAGTTCAAAGTTATATTTATGAAGCAGTCTTTTAATACTGGTAACTTTGATTTGGTTGTTGTTGTTATTATTATGTTTTTGTTCAAAAGACTAAGTTTCATATCTTTATACATTTTATTTATCAGAACTTTAATATATTTCGATGTTCCCTGTGTTCCACTGTGACAATATTATTTAAAAATAAACAAGTTTGTTTTTGAAATGCATTATCATATTATTTTAGTCAATACTCATAAATAACTACAAATAACGGTAACACTTTATAATAACTACACACAATTCATCAATTATTAAGCCTTTGTTACTTATTAGTTAATGGTTTGTTCATCATTAGTAATTTCTTGTTCATACATAATTTATCATCAGTAAAGCATTTGTTCATGCAGTTATAAATAGTTTGTTCATAGGAAATAAGCCTATCCAAAAAATATGTTTGTAAGTACATGAATTATACTTAATAAATAATGAAACAACCATTTATAAATTAAATAACTTCCCCATGATAATCAAGTTGCAAACTATTACTAAATGCTTTGTTCATCATTCGTAAAGCATTGCTCTTATGTTAGTAAATGGTTTGCCCATATAAGTAAGCCCATGTAAAACGTTTATGAGTAATTTTTTAATAATTAATAAAGGATACAATAACCGTTTGTAAATTAAGTCATTTTACCATTACCAACTAGGTACTTAGGAATGTATAAGGTTGGTTAAAACCTGGAAGACTATCTAGGCCTGTATTTGTTCATGCCTTAAATAAAATGTTATAATATAGATATAGGACTAAACTAATAACTGGGGTGTTATTTCATAGGTTACAAATACTTTACAATAATGTAATCCCTGATTAATTAAGTAGTTACTGCTGGTTAGTTATGTATATTGTGTGAGCCCATCTAAAGTGAGCACTTTCTATGCTTTACAAAGGATTTATAAATGAGTTGCAAATGCTAACAGAACCTGGACATACACATGTATTGTTCTATTTGGACATGCCTTCAGAAATATACCTACGGATAGTTAGTGTGTTAATGCACCTTTAATAAGCACTTACCAATTCTTTAATTCATGATTAACTCATGAGTTACTACTGATTAGTTGACTACATGGCGTGAGCCCATCTAAAGTGAGGGCTTGCTATGCCTTACAAAGCATTTATAAATGAGTTGCAAAAGCTAGTAGATACAAAAGAGACACAAATAAAATAAGTATTATTTTAAGAAAAGGGAAAGAAATGTCAAAGTGCTAGAAACATACAAATATTTATTTAAAGCTAAATTAATTATTCTTCTTGTCAACACAAAATGTGCTTTTAAACAGTGACAAAGAACACCCCCCCCCCCCCCACTGGGGTGTCTTTTTGTTCAAAATCTATGAACAATGGGGTATTGAACAAATAATAAAATAAATGCTTCACAGGAAAATAGAAAATGCACATACAATTACCATAATAATTAACGCACCCGTATGCTGTCATAAATGAAACAATATATACATGAAACAACAACAATATATATATATATATATATACGTATATAATAATATTATTTATATGTACAATGTACAAATATTTATTTAAAGCTATATAAATTCTTCTTTTCAACAAAAAACACACAACCCAGGAATAAAATAAAATAAACTATGAACAAAGGTATTGAACAAAAAGTTAAAAAATTACTTTACAGGAAAACATAACATTAAATAAAAAAGAAATATACATAATACAAAATTCAAACATGTGGCTTATCACTTCTTCTTTAATGGGAGCAGCTTTCCATTTGCTTTTAACATGTTTACTGCAGCAGCGATCTCCTCATCTCCTTCAATTGCAGAAGCACACTGTGCAGCAAATTCACTTAACTTCATAGGGTGGGTATACATTTTTGAAACCTCTTTGTACTGCTCTGGTGCAGCAATGTACAGCTCTGCAATTGGGGCATTGACCACCACTGTGTTTCTGTCAACGCCGACTTGTCTAAAAGCACCAGACATGGTTCCAAGCCTCTTGAAGTATTTTAATAATTTTTTGTACCGGGCCAAAACCTGCTCTGGCTTCCGGGCTGGAATTTAGAGAACATACAATTAGTGCTATCTACAGTAGAATTTTCTCATTTATATTACTGTACTCCCATACACTTTTTGACACACACACACACACACACACACACACACGCTACACTACACTATACTATATGTAGTACGGAGCGACCATACACCCCCCCCCCATGTTGTTCGAGTACTATGGTGTTGCCTACCGTATGCATTTACATCACCTACACTTAATAAAATTCAAGAGGCTATGCAAGGGTGGCACTAGAACATTTTGAAAAATAACCCCTTAAATGATGACATCTAATGACTTTTATGGGAAGTTTTGATATAACTAAACAATTTAGTAGGCCTAAAGGTAGGTAGACAGGCTTTGAGGTTAAAACTATGTAAACCAGTAACGTTAGGCTAGCCTGTTACAGCTAACTTCAAGCACAGAAGCTTACAAGCGCAGGAATTGAAATTCAATATCAGCATCACGAGATTGCTATCATTATCGGGAAATCCTGACAGGTCAAACTGGACGTGAACCCGATGCAAATCCAAAACGAGAAAAAAATAACTTCATAAATGATGTCATTTTAAATCAATTTGTTGACCTTTACCGTTTCATGGCTTCTGCTGAGAAACTAGTTCGCCACACACACTGAACTTGAATCAAGCATTCTTCAGAACGCAGCTGATCAACGTGTCTACTTTCACTTTCAATGAAATCCACTAGTGAGCGGACTAGGCTACTTGCGGCTTAATATTCTGAAAGATGTGAAGCACAAAAACAGCAATAGTCTGTTATACAGAAATATAAACTACCTCACAGTAGTACAGTGTTTTTCTCCAACTTCATAATAAACATTGTTTTATGACAATGAGTGTTAAATCACTGGACACAGGCATTCAGTAAAATATGTTTCTTCTATTCAATCACTGTCTCATAAGTAGCGTAACATTAACTATTAGTCTATTAAAGTAACCTTATCTGACAGAAAGAAAAGAAACTAATGGAATTCATTCAATTTACTTTTCGTACGTCAGACTAGCTTATTGTTCAGGTATAATGCAGTGTGAATTACTATAGTTAATTTCAGACTGCATTCAGAGGGTTTAATTCGATTCTGTCTTATACTATCTTTGTAGTTCATTCACGACATTAAATTGGTTTGGACACATGCTGAATTAATTTGTTGATGTCCCATGGTAGTTAGGCTACAGTTAACTTTCGAGTCTTGATTGAACTGGTTAAGCAGTTCAGTACCCCCCTATGTGAGTAGCACAAAAACAGCAATAGTATGTTATACAGAAATATAAACTACCTCTGACCGACAGAACCCCCTGCTGAGGGGATCTGTACGAATTGCGTAGGTCTTATTTTTAGGTCGGAAAAAAAAAACGGAATTCCTGGATTAAATTGGAGGAATCACATTCCTGGAGTCTAGTGGCTTGTCAGCTACACACTCAAATTCAATTTCAATCTACAATATCAGATGCATAGGATAACCACAAGCTATTCATCTAGAATTCACTTTGTGAGTGCTAAAAACAATCACACATGCAATGTCGCATCATATGGAAAGAGCCAGCCTGGAGTACGCAGCTGAGCGAAGCAGGAGTGATCTAGCAACCAGGTCAGTGGAAAGTGGTGAAATTAGAATATCTAACCTCTTTGCAGTGTGTTTGATTCCATTTTAGACTTCTTCTCTCTCCCCCTCTCCTTCTGTCCAGCTCATTTGCTGTAAGTGTAAGAGTAGTAGTGGTGAGGTCAGTGGTCACTCCACAGGGAGCTGCTTTTAAGTAACAAAGGCTTAACAAATGATGAATTGTGTGTAGTTATTATAAAGTGTTACCCAAATAATTAATGTTAAGGAAATCTGTTAATGTTTTGTTGCGTGTTTCTGATAAAATATATATATATCGGCCGATATATCGGATTTTTAAATCAACAAATATTTGTATCGGTATCGGCCTTCAAAATCCTTTATCGGTCGAGCTCTAGTCAGTTTGTGGGGCAGCCGTAGCCTACTGGTTAGCACTTCGGACTTGTAACCGGAGGGAACCCCGACCAGTAGGCACGGCTGAAGTGCCCTTGAGCAAGGCACCTAACCCCTCACTGCTCACCGAGCGTCGCTCTTGATGCAGGCAGCTCACTGCGCCGGGATTAGTGTGTGCTTCACCTCACTGTGTCTACACTGTGTGCTGTGTGTGTTTCACTAATTCACAGATTGGGATAAATGCAGAGACCAAATTTCCCTCACAGGCTCAAAAGAGTATATATACTGAACAGTTGCCTATTTAATGCATTCTAATCCATTGTCAATCACTTCCGGGAACTATTTGAAGTTTACATGAACCATGTGACCTTAACGAATTGTCCTTAACCCATTGTCACAACTCTACCTTTATACCCTATACTTCCTGTTGAGTCAGAACAGAATTTTCAGGTCATGCCAGGTGTGTTATTGATGATGTCATAAAGGCGTTCTTGCGATAGGAAACTAGGAAGCTGTCAATTAACGTTTTTCATGTGACGTATTCTAGGTTCTATAGCTTTGTTTACATCCACCTGGTAGCCAAGGGACAAGTTGAACCCATTGAACATCGTTGTCTGTAGCTGCCTCTCAGTAGGCTACATCTCTGAATTTCAGCAATGTCTACATTTCAGGCATCAATAAAGGTGATGATGAAACGTTATCCCATTGTTCAATATTTGATAGCCTGTCACAGGAACGTTATTTCGCTAAAATCGCCCTGATTTGGTGCATCGATAACGTTATGGTAGAACCTGCATGTAGCCTAATGGTAGCCTAACTTTTTTTCTCTGTTTAAAACTCGGTTTACATGAAGATGATAGACTTTCTTAGAAGCTGTGAAAGAATGTCTTCCCTCTGAAAGTTGACACAAAATCAAACAATATTTGATAATTTAACTTCAACTGAACAGCGACAGGTTTTGGTAGGCCGTAGACTCAGCAGACGTTAAAACGGTAGCCTACAGTTATAGCCAGCGTCAGTCATCATGTAACATTAATGGCATTAAAGTCATGAATCCTGTAACATATTATAACATATAACAGCTATGGCTTATTCAAAGACGATCTGCATGGATATATAACCACCCAGAAAAACTCAGAATGTGAGTGATAAAGTTCATTAATTGTATGAAACTTTTAATTAGTTATCCATTGCAGCATCGGCTATATTAGGCTGTTATGCTAGCTCAGCCTTTAAATGAGACAAATTAGAACAAACTGTTCCGGTAAAAATATTCTTGCCATGTTTAAAATGCTGCACTTTTTCCCCTTCATAGCCTATCTCTGGCAATTCATTTTTGGATGACTGTAGATAGTTTTTATTTTAGCCTACGTCTTAGTAGACAGTAGCCCAGGCTACACCATTAGGCCATCTTGAGAATAAAAGACTTTACAGCTGCTACGATCATCCTCCACAACCATGAGGATAGGTAGGCTAAATGGTCGTTCGTCGCCTTTTTGCTTCTTATTGTAAAACCAACTGTTAGGGCCTACACAAGTGGTCGGCATCCCGGTCAATATGTAAGGGATAATGGACGACACGGTGGTCTGTTCACAGAAGTTAATGCACGGTCAAGGTTGTAAAACGGCCCCACCGTCGAGTCCATTATCCCGCTTATTCCACTGTTGCCACGTTGTGTTCATTTCCTGTTACAATTTAAACATTTTAATCGCTAAAACTGTCTTGTTTGTAGAACTACTTTCTTCCAACACACATCAACTAATTTCTCAACTTGCAGGACAAACTGCCGTTACTAGTTCTAAATGGATGGTTGCTACGGCCAAAGGCCAGTCGTTAGTTCTATCTCTCCCGTTGTCAAGCGGGCGTATCCCAAGATTCTGATGAACTTTAGCTTTGAAACATCGCTATTTTACTGCTGTCATCAATCTAGCTAAAAGCCACCTCCGTCATATGCTACAATGTTGCTATGTTCTGAACGTCTGCATTTTATAGCTCGGATGCAACGTGACAGTTCATTTAAACTTCACAACGAGTTCGACGAATTAATATACAAGTGTGATACGGCCAACAAAAATGGATCTACTTCATAGGTGTGCAAATAAAACATACGGTTAATGGTCGTTCTAAATTACGCAGGACAAAGGGAAATTCAACCAAGCAGTGGAATAATTGATATTAAAATTTCAATTTTGAAGCTATTTGTAACTATGTGTAGCCTATGCAACCTGACTGTTGTAGGCTTGCCTACCACTCTGCAAGTGCCTTGCCTACCATTCTTGCCTACCACTCTAGTTGTAAACAAACGGTGACATAACATTAGAACGGAGGTGCAAAACCTTAATTAATCTGCTCCGATGCAATCTGCTCACACATCTTTTAACACACGCACACAGGCACACACACCCTACACACACACACACAGGCACACACACCCTACACACACACACACACCCTACACACACACGCATATACACACACACACACACACCCTACACACACACGCATACACACACACACACACACACAATTCATAATTCATGTGTTAATCCAATCTGCTCACACAACTTCTCAACACACACACATGTCACACAGGTACACACACAAACACCCTACACACACACACACACCATACATACGCACACAGGTACACACACGCTCACAGGTACAGACATGCACACACCCCACACACGCACATTTGAAATCTCTAATCTCTAACTGTTGTGTAATGCTCTGTTCTCTGTTTCAGATGTGTCGGCCCAATTAGATGGTAAGCTTCACACACACGCACACACACACACACATAAACCCACACAGTTAGACGGTAAGCGTGATTATGAGGACTCGGTTTAGTGTGATTATGAGGACTGGGTTTAGTGTGATTATGAGGACTGACTTTAGTGTGATTATGAGGACTGAGTTTAGTGTGCTTATGAGGACTGGGTTTAGTGTGATTATGAGTTTAGTGTGATTATGAGGCTTGAGTTTAGTGTGCCTATGAGGACTGGGTTTAGTGTGATTATGAGGACTGAGTTTAGTGTGATTATGAGGACTGAGTTTAGTGTGATTATGAGGACTGAGTTAAGTGTGATTATGAGGACTGAGTGTGATTAGGAGGACTGAGTTTAGTGTGATTATGAGGACTAAGTATGACTATGAGGACTGGGTTTAGTGCAGGGGTCTACAACTCCCGGCCCGCGACCTACAGTGGGCATCGCTTTCAAATGACTACTTCATTCGCGCATTACGCGGCGTGAAGCTGCGTGAAGCTTTAGTACCACTTTCAGCCACTGTGCGTCGCTCTACCACTGTACATCGCTCTGCCTGCGGTCCCTTCTGAAAAAGCAGGATCAGGATATAATTGTTGCCGAGAGTAATCCCAGCCTACGAATTCAATAACAAAATAAATCATGCATAATTAAACATTACCTCGATTTAGGCTACTTGGGTATGGCTTAAGGCTTGACTACACGGTGGTAACGAATATCGAAATCGAAATTTGCTGTCTACATTATTGTCAGTGTTGGGGTTAACGCAACTACGCAAATCAGAAATAGTGGTGTGATAATTGAGCCAGTAGAGAAATAACTGTTCAGAATTAATCTGTAGCCTTGGGTAGGCTTCTGCAGAAAACAATGTTGTTGCCGATTTAATACTATCTGGCGACTTTTTTAACAGGCTACGCAATAGAGGCTTAGACAACTATGACCCACGTTTTGGTTTCGTAAATTAATTTGTCCTACTTCTTGACTGCAATGTAGTCAATTGACTGCTTGACATGTCATTTTTATTTTTCTGTACAATAAACAAATACATCTGCTTTATGCCGCAGAATTACATTCATATTTGGAACTTACATAGTCCAATGCATCGTTCCACTACGTTAGTGTTTCCCAAAACCATAGTAGCAACGAACGTTCGCAACCACTATCGTAAAGTTGTGTAGTTACAACTACACCTCTCGACCTGTGGTAGAATGCTAGAAGCATAGTTCCAGGGATCTTCATGTCAAAGACGTCACTGACGCCAGTTATTTGTTTGCAAATTAATAATTATGAATATATTTAGGTTTCTAATTGATATTTACACTTCTAACCACCATACATCCATATTTTAAAATGCCCAAGGCAGAAAATACATAAATTAAAAGTCAATTTGCAGCCATGTGCACGTAAGTAAAAGTCACACACTTGCAGATAATAATAAGGTGGTGCGCACTTTTTGACGAGTCAGCTGAGAATATGTAGCCTTTGATTTTCAAGGAGGGGGGGGGTCCTTGTTAGTTTACGCAAACCAAGCCAAGAAGGCTGATTCTGATTTTGATAATATGATCTGCACAAAAGATAAACTTAGGTAAACAACGATGTCAATATTGTTGTCAACGTCTTAACCCAGATTCGAACTCTTGGACAGGGGACTGGTAACTGCTGTGCAACGGCGGCTGTCATCTGCCGGCCTTAACGCAATGCGCCACAGAAGTATGTGCAGGTGCCCGTTCACGTGCTACTAAACGTCATTAACCACCTTAGTCCAGACTACTGAAGTTTGGAAACTATCATGGTCCAAACTTACAGTACTATGTAAGTACGACAGTTTTGGGAAACAGTCGTAACTTACATGTTGGTTAGTTGAACGATGCATCCTGTTAGTAAAAAGCTAACCTCCGTAGTTGTACGGGAAACGCCCCCCAGATCAGCTTGTAGGCCATTAGCAATCTGTTTATTTTATTTTATGAAGCCTACACAGTATATCACATGCCACATTCTCACTTTCAATAGACAGATGCAATAGGCATTGGTCAAGTATTGAGTATAAAGCAATTAAGATAGTACCCTATACAAAAAGTACTTCATACTATCATAAAAATTCGTTAAAACGAATAGCATTTTGCAACTTGACAAAACACTGGATTAAATATCGTAGGCACAGGAGAAAACTTGTACATCCATTGGCCCGTGGGGAGATCACATGCCAGTTGCCTCTCCCTTCAGTATGACTTGTTCGGCTGTGAGCTTGTTTCGCCAAAAAAAAAAACTATTGCATATATCAATGCGTCTTTGTTCATGGGTTTGGCCTCACAGCAGAGGCTTAGACAACTATGACCCACGTCTTGGTTTCATAATTTGCACTTCTTATTGACTGCAATGTAGTCAATTGACTGCTTGACAGGTTATTTTTATTTTTCGGTACAATACACAAATACATCTGCTTTATGCCGCAGAATTATGCACTTGGATAGCCTATAGAACGGGCACATTTTGGAGAGAACGCACGCAAGAATCTGTAGGCTATTTGTGGCTGGTTACCAGCAAACAATGTTTAATGCATTAACTCAAGACGTCAAACATTTTCTAAACAATACAAACAGAAAGGATGCAGCAGGCAGCAAATGTAGAAGAGTCATTTCCAGTGGAAGAACAAAATGCTGAATGAAGCCCAAATTTATGAAGGCATATCTGGCAAGTTGTTATTTTTTGAAGATGTAAATGGTTGGGCTATAGGCCTAGTTTGCAAGAAGGAGACATAAAGCGTGAGCATGCCACACTATCCACAGCTGTGGTAGCGGGGGTAGGAGGATTACTGTTAGCGCAGGATTTATATAAAATTCTTCAACAGAAGGCCTGCCTCGAATGCAGGCTTGTGGTTTGCGCAGCCTACAGTAAGTAGGTCTAGTGAGTTAGGAGTCCTCTAGACTTCTTTTCAGCTATCTCAGAGGTGGAAAGTTGCGTTCGTTGGGGGCAGGGCCGGGTTAACAATTCATAGACCCTTGGGAACAAATGTCTGATGGCCCCCCCTGCCCCCCAGCCAACGTGAATCGGGCGGTCAGTTAATAGGCCTATCGTGAAGATTTGTATTGCCATTTAAGGCACGAGCGCATCTGTGAGGCCAAGCCTCACCAAGTAGCCCGTTTGTTTACAACTAACATTACATTTAATTAAACTGCTTATAGGCTATGCCGAAATAGTTTCAACATTTTGAATATCAGTGTCAGGTGAATTAGGAAATGCCTTATGGCTGAAAGCTGCTTGGGATCCCCCCTGTCAAGCAATAACCATACAAAAAGTTAAAAACAGATGACATGATGCGCATCACTGACATAATGCGCAAATAATATAGCCTAGATATTCCAATATATTCGAATACATGTGTTTATTTTAGAGGGGATATTCAAACGTCATTTTTGAGCAATTTTGACAGCCCTAGTCCACTGTAGGCTACGCCAATCGTCTATTAACACCTTCCACTAACCCCAGTGAGTGGGGGTCGCTATAATGCGTGTGAAATAGCACCATTGAGTAGCCTATGCGAAATAGCCTTAAAATCGTTCCGGTGTTGTGTGCCTTCTGGTTTCTCCACCTACTGGTTTCCTTGTGCGTGCATGCGCTGCAGCAGTTGTCAGACATTCACAAACAAGTTGTTTTAGGCGGTTTGAAGTCGCTTTTCATACGCCATGAGTGCTCGGCTACATTACAACCACTCGGACAAAAATATATGTTTTGAAAACTAGCATTAAACTGGATTCGATCCCGCAAAAGCAACACACGCGTGACTCTCTCCATCCTGATTCCCTACTCTTTGAGCCAACTAATATGTTACGCGAATCAATTAACTATTGTAGGCTACCATTAATTAATAATGTAGGCAACACCCAGGTAACATGTTGTCCAGGCTATCTGAAACAAGGGGTTGCCTCTCATCTACAACAACTGGTTACGTTGGGCTGCTACAGTCGTCAGTGCACTGTGCACAGTAGGCCTATGCTACTCTTTGTGGTTGATCAACTAAAAATAAAAGATGTATTTGGTGATGACGTTATTGTAGGCCTAGTAGACCTAAATTCTGAGAAATTAAATGGTACGAGAAACGATCTACATAGCGCACCAGACCGCGATGTCTTCAAGGGTTGAATGAAGGGAGTTTGCAAAAATTTGTGTATTTTTCAAGTCAATAAACATTCTTAATTTTCGAATGTCTTTGTCAGGGAACATCTGACTTTTAAAAACCATAGGCCTGGTAGTCGCTCAGACAAGGAGTTATAAGATAAAGGCAATACTATTTGTGTCACCTAATGCAGTTCAGTGAATTAGCAAGATACCATCAGAAGGCAACAATCATAAAGCACAGTGCGCGCGCGCGCGCTCTCTCCCCTGCGCATAAAGCTGTCTGTTATAGACGTTCTATGAGGTACCAGTGTTTAGCTGTGTCACAAAACAATAAGCTTTGTCAGACTACTTTTAAAATGATATTCAGGGCTATATACATTTTAAACATTCGGGGCTGAAGACCCGACAAAGCCTTGCGTTAATTCTTCAGGTGGGAAGTGTCAGGAATTTTCATACGAGAGACGCTCTCATTGGTGGTTAGTATATGAAGTAGGGAATTGACAGCAACATATCCAATCACATTATGAGAGATGCTGAATTTAACATAAACTGCGATGTTTGATTTTAAATGAATGTAAATTTAGCCGGGACTGTAAGCTGTCACACGTGGGTGCTCGATGTTTTCAGTGGGTGCCCGAGAGACGGAGCATCCACGGTATCGGCGCCTATGACAAGCGTATCTCGCGGTTGCATCCATTACAAACAAACATGCAATGTGAACGTCTGGGATTGGGAAGAGCACTAAATGCTCTACTGAATAAGCACAAAGTCAAACCTTTAAATGAAAAACACTCTTTAATAATCAAAAAAATAAACCACTAATGAAGTAAACTTGTGACCATCAAAAATTGTTCATCGCCTGTAACTCCGTGATAACAGGACGTAACAGGAAGGCATTTGGCTGAGCAACGGAGGTTAATATGCTCTATATTTTGTCCAAATGATGTCTGTCTATCATCGTTGCACTCGGAGAAAACCAGAATGTTTAATTTGTCCTGCGTTTCTTCTACGGCTGCAAACGGGATTCACTCGCAGTTAACCAAATATTTCTTTATTAGGGCAGGGCAGGCATATTTCTGGCTATTAAATTATTTCTAAACCAGTCTCCTAAAGTCTGTAGTGAAGTCTGTGTAGGGTTTTCCAGGCTCCATTTCTTTTTACAAGACACCCTGCTCACTTGAGCCATCTACCGGTTGTTTGGGTTGTTGCAGCGTCACACTGGGAAAATTAAAGTCACGTGATACCGCGTGATCCCACGCGCGGACCGCGAGTGAAGCTGGCCAAGTCGAAGCACTGCCCACTGTATGTCAAAATAATAATGTAATTCGGCCCTTGAGGGTATTTTTAATTGCGACAATGTGATTATGAGGACTGAGTTTAGTGTGATTATGAGGACTGAGTTTAGTGTGATTAGTGTGATTATGAGGACTGAGGGTATTTTTAATTGCGACAAACAACGATACTGATTAAAATACTGATTAAAATAGACGATAGATCCAAGTCTTATTTGTACTCTCCTCCACTATTTGCTAGACATCCAGAGCTTGATTCAAACCCAAAATCGCTGCACAAAGTTTTCAGTAAATACTTGTATTACATGCGAGAAACACAAAGACGTGCGTTTGTAATGACGCGGAAGCGATGCAGCCCATAGTTTTGCACAAATTGAAGCAGAAATAGGCACCAAATTGTGAAAAACATTTACGTGTGATGAAGTCTTGGGTAGGCTGGGTTAGTCACCTATTCTGATTCCGAAGGAGAATATCCTTTTGGAGATTATTATCGATCGTCTATTGGCGATAGTCACGGTGATAGTCACGGTGCGTCTGTGAATGGAGGTGCGTCTTTGCATGTATATGACAGTGTCCACTAAGCATACCATGCTTATTTTGACCCTCTGCCCAACATAGCTTTATATGCATAACCCCTCCCTCCATGCCACAGCCAAACTGTGGCCACACTTATACCTTTTCTTAAAATAGTTATATATATAGATATATATACTTTATTCTTGCACTGTTGCACTGTTGGACTGACTCATTTGCACTATCACCATGACACACACTCACACAGAGCACCTTACCTTACTATGCACAGAGAATCACAGGCTCAGTCCCTGCCTCAGTCATTGCAAGCGCCTCTTGATTGATTAATCACCACTATGTGGATACTGTTTTTAGAATTGATTTAGATTAAGTGTTAGTATAATTTGTATTTTAGTATATTTAGTATATTCTTTATCTTCTACTGTCCTTATTGCTTAGTTGTGTTTTTATATTATATACTTTTAATTACTTTTTTCTGCTGTAAGTGAATGTGTGTGTGTTATCTGTATGCTACAGAGTCACCCGTGATAGGAACTGATTTGACCAGAATACTTTATTGTAGGCCTTGTGGTTATAGGCTAGTAATAGGTTACTATTGTTGGTATACATCTTAGGTGTTTTCCTGTTAATTTGTTATGTGGGTAATATGACAAAAAAGAAAGTCAACCTGCTCAAATGTTCATCCAGGATTTACTGAAAGGTGCATAATTTGAGGTGGTTGCCATTCAATGGCAAATTAGATGGGTAAATTTACCCCCTTCATAAACTTTTGTTTATACTCAAAGATTTTTACATTTACAGTAGGACTTTATCTCTGACCACTTTCAAGCCATGGCCTTTTAAAAATTTGATATAAAAATCCAATGGTGTTGCTTTCTTAACCCTGACGCCTAGTTTGCCAGGTTTAAAAAAGGTATGAGAGGAAAATATTTTTATTTGGTGTGCAACACACACATAGCCTACCTGTTTTTATGCTTTTTTGTTTGTTTTTATAATTTGTATTAATATTTATTTCATCATTATTTTATGTATAAGCTAAGGTTTGTGTTTGAAAATACAGTATTTGAAAAAAACATTGCATTTTAGAAAATAGCCGCTCTTTTTTGTATTATTCTTTAACACTGACGTGGCCCTCCAATCAGATGACATTGGCAGAAGTGGCCTCCAGCTCATTTGAGTTTGAGACCCCTGGTTTAGTGTGATTATGAGTACTGGGTTTAGTGTGATTATGAGGACTGGGTTTAGTGTGATTAGATAGATAGATAGATAGATACTTTATTGATCCCCAGGGGAAGTTTAGTGTGATTATGAGGACTGGGTTTGGGTTTAGTGTGATTATGAGGACTGTGATTATGATGACTGGGTTTAGTGTGATTATGAGGACTGGGTTTAGTGTGATTATGAGGACTGTGATTAGTGTGATTATGAGGACTGAGTGATTATGAGGACTGGGTTTAGTGTGATTATGAGGACTGTGTGTGATTATGAGGACTGGGTTTAGTGTGATTATGAGGACTGGGTTTAGTGTGCCCACTGACGCTCCTCCCTCCTTGTGTCCAGTGTGTGGGCAGGCGACTCTCAACACGCGCATCGTGGGCGGGCAAGACGCGCCGGAGGGGGCGTGGCCATGGCAGGCCAGTCTGCACAGCGGATTCCACTTCTGCGGAGGGTCCCTCATCAACAAGGACTGGGTTCTGACCGCCGCCCACTGCTTTCCCAGGTGAGAGTGTGTGTGTGTGTGTGTGTGTGAGAGAGAGAGGGTGTGGGGGTCCCTCATCAACAGGGACTGGGTTCTGACCGCCGCCCACTGCTTTCCCAGGTGAGAGTGTGTGTGTTTATGTCTGTGTGTGTGTGTGTGTATGTGAGTGTGTGTGTACGTCTGTGTGTGAGTGTGTGTGCGTGTGCGTGCGTGTGTGCATGTGTAGTGATTCTACTGTATATGACGCAAACAAGTTATTTACCGGTGGACATATATGATTCTATATGATGCGAGTTGTTTATGTTTATGATGTGAGTTGTTTATGATGTGAGTTGTTTATGATGCGAGTTGTTTATGTTTATGATGTGAGTTGTTGCATTGCATGTAAATGCAGTGGACTATTATCACTGTTCTTATTGCATTGCATGTAAACGCAGTGGACTATTATCACTGTTCTTATTGCATTGCATGTAAACGCAGTGGACTATTATCACTGTTCTTATTGCATTGCATGTAAATGCAGTGGACTATTATCACTGTTCTTATTGCATTGCATGTAAACGCAGTGGACTATTATCACTGTTCTTATTGCATTGCATGTAAACGCAGTGGACTATTATCACTGTTCTTATTGCATTGCATGTAAACGCAGTGGACTATTATCACTGTTCTTATTGCATTGCATGTAAACGCAGTGGACTATTATCACTGTTCTTATTGCATTGCATGTAAATGCAGTGGACTATTATCACTGTTCTTATTGCATTGCATGTAAATGCAGTGGACTATTATCACTGTTCTTCTTATTATCGTCTTTTATTATTCTTCTTCCGACCAAGTTTGACGTTTAATGACACTAAAACCACTGAACCGTTTGACGTCATTCAAACACTCCTACAAAGGTCTTGTAACGGACAATTGTACAATGTATTTTTTACATTTGTGAACTTTATACTTTTTGAGATATTTACGATAAAAGAGCAACAAATTCCCATTGAGTTAACATAGACCGCTGTGGCGGCAACTTTTAGCATTATGACGTGACCTGCAGCTGAACGCAATCAACCTCTACCACTGGAGCTGTGAGTCTTCTGAACGTTCGTCTTATCGCCTGCCGTGATCCCACTTTAGGCTACTTGCTCGTAACTGACTGTCCTTCTCTACTTACAGACAAGGTAAGTGGTCCGATTTTTGGCATTTGACTCATTTATGCCGTCAAACATTATGTTGTATGAAATGATAGGTCACAAATAGCCAAACTAACGTTATAACGTTAGGGGAATAGTTAACGTTAGCACCCACCTTATCAGCGTTAATAGGCCTAGCAGCTACTGTATGTCGTCAACTTTAAAGTGACCGGTTAGCCGTAGGTTTCAAAAACGTTAGCTAATGACAATCAAACCTAACATTGCTCCCAGCTAATCACTGACGTTAACGTTACATTTGCTCACTAACCAGCATTAACGTTAACGTTAACCAGATACAGTAGTCTAGCCTAATCATATTGTACATATACTATCTGGCTCTTGATTAAATACACCTGTGGAAAGGGACCTGATAAAAGCCATAACGTTACTGTTTGGAAACGGACCATGTGACCAAAGTATTGTTAAAACACACTACAGAAGTTGAGGTATAACGTTTGTGTTGTCAACATAGGCTACAGAGTATGTTTACTTGGCCTAGGCTAACGTTACTGATTTCTGCATTATTCTGGCCTAAAATTTAAAGCTTCAAGCTTTATTTAATCAAGCTTCCCAGTTGTAGTACATCCTAGAGTAGGCCTACATCGTAATCTGTAGAAAAAATGTGGATGACAGACCTAGCAAGCTGTATAAACTATTGTAGTTGGTTATCAAGATACATAATATCAGAATGGTCCATCCTTAAGACTCAGTTTATGATTATCAACAGCAACAACACACCCTTTGCCTACAAAGTGTTCTAAGCTGTTTACTGGAAACTGTTTGGCTATCAACTATCCTTAAACTGAAATGAATAAAACACAAAATGTTGCTTTGTTTGCGATACTATAGGCTAGTATATTTAACTACCATTACAAATTTATGGTGCAACAATATCACTTAAATATCTAAGTTGTATTGAACAATTGTACACATTCCTTGTTTTTGGTATAACTCTAACTTGTTTGCTTTTGTCTTTTAGGTTCCAGACCAGGCCAGACCAGTGTGGTGGTGACCGTGTATTACATTTCGTGTGTGCCTGTCTGTGTGCACATCCTGCCAACCATACATCGCTGACATTAACACTTACATTCATTCCTAAAAAGATGTGACCATATCTCAACATATCTGCAGTATACCCTTGAACTATACTGAGACGTAGGTCTGAGATCTACACTGAGACATTGAGTATTATATTGTAACAGGAGGACTATGCCGACAACTATATGAAGCATGCATACATTTGAATCATACAATTTGCTGTGACATCTGTGAAACTTAGCTGTCAAAGTCAAAGTCAAAGTCAAAGTCAGCTTTATTGTCAATTTCTTCACATGTTCCAGACATACAAAGACATCGAAATTACGTTTCTCACTATCCCACGGTGAAGACAAGACATATTTTTCCAATTTAAGTCCACAGACAAAACATAACATTCAAGTAATGAATGTTTTCTGTTTATGAATTTTTATGAAAGCTGTGCTGTTAGACCTCTGTTGTTAGACCTGAGCTGTGCTGTGTGAAAATGAAGATTCTAACCTAAGTTCTGTCTAAAACTGATCATCTGAAGAGCTGCATCTTATTCTTCAGTCTATATCACCATCAAATGTGACCTATTACTATTAACTGAGACCTCTAGCTCTTGCTGCCAGTTCAGAATTACCACTGATAAATAGATCTGTCTTAGGATAATATGATTGGCATTATCAAGTTCTGTAAGAATGCAAATTTAGTAGACATCTGGTTTCTCTCATCATTATTGGGTAACTTTAAAATTGGTTTCAACAACTGATTTTTTTTTACTTCAAGCTTACATTGGTTGATAAGTGTTCATACTGCTGTATTCTGCTGTATTAAAACAAAGAATGTTGACCAATATTGAATTAACAATTTATTTTTACTGTCATATACAGTACTCTAAGCTAACATCTAACCAAGTAAGTGGTTTTCAAGAGTACTTTAAGTCTGTAATCTGAATAATTATACTGTAAGTAATATAATGTTATAAACAGCAGCTTTTTTGCATTTACATGCAATGGTAATTCCCTGGAATTACATTTTCTAGTTTATGTTTATGATGTGAGTTGTTTATGTTTATGATCTGAGTTGTTTACTGGTGGACGCCTCCTCCTCTCCCTCTGCAGCACCAGCACCTCTGGCCTGGTCATCTTCCTCGGACGGCAGACTCAGCAGGGCAGCAACGCCAACGAGGTCTCCAGGACCGTCACTAGGGTCATCAGACATCCCAATTACGACGACTCAACCAACAATAACGACATCGCCCTTCTCAAACTGTCCTCCTCCGTCACCTTCACCAACTACATCCGCCCCGTCTGCCTGGCAGCGGCCAGCAGCACTTTCAACAGGGGCACGGACAGCTGGGTAACCGGCTGGGGCACGATTAGATCAGGAGGTGAGCACACACACACACACACACATACACACACGCGCACACACACACACACACACAGTATAAACACATACACACACTGCAAAAACTGCTTATCTAATAACATGTAACCAAGTCTTATTATGACCGCCGCGCAGTGAAGCGGCGGTCATATAGGTTTAGTCAGATTTTTTTTTTTTTTTCTTTTTCGCATGTCCAAATTTCCGTCAAGGATTCCCGGGACACTGAAAGACCGGGGTACACGAAACTTGGTGGGCATGTAACCCCACATGGATAGCATGGAACCATCATTTTTCGTTTTGATCTGTGGCCCCTCCGCTGGACTGGACCCCCCAAAAGGAGGGTAGGGCAGACACAGTTTTCTGTGAATATCTCGAGAACCATAGGATGCATGCATGCATATGCACAATACGCAGACAAACACACAAGCACGTGTCGCGACCGAACAAGGCCGGTTTGATTTTGGGGGGGGGGGGGATTCTCAGTCTGAACACAACCCAATTTTCTGTTCCCCTAACAGGGACTTCTTAGGACCTCCTGACCACAAGCAACATGGACACACAAGTGCAGATTATCAATATTTATTACAGATAACCTCCCCACAGTCTCTTCCCACCACACGTTCTGCAGCAGTACGCAATTACAACACCAGGAACAATACACAGCATTCAAGTGAGCTACGAAGTATAACAGTTGCATAAATCACACCACAAGGTTAGGCTAAACTACAGTACAAGACAAGCCACTCAAGATAGAGAACACCACAAGGCTAGCTACATCAGCACAGCAAATCCCCATACGGCTTACTGCTGCAGCCCTCAGACCACCTCCTGCGGGGAGGCTAAATCTCACATAAAAAATAGACAGACAGAACAGAAAATTAAATCTTCACATGGGGGAATCCATTGGCCCTGCCACAGCCAACCCATGGAATCCCCCAAAATCAAATAACAGTAAATACCAAACACAACCAAAATCAACTAACAACCCACCACCACAATTATACAGTCATGTCCATATTAAATGTCCATTGCACATCCCTGCACTTAGCTGGCGGCCAGTAGTCCCCCCTATGCGCCGAGTGAACCGCTCACTGGCAGACTCAGTCCGAACGTTTCCACGTCCTCTTCTGCTCGATGATAGGCCGGGGCGTACTCTCGCACGCACCAGGAGGCTCCTCCCACTCGCTGCAGCCTAGAGGAAGAGGAATACACAGGCTCAGCACCGGAGGCCAACAATGCTGCTAAACCCACTCATACAGTCACTGCTAGGCATAATTACGTTCCTTTGGAATCAGATTGAGTACGTTGTCTCCATTTTAAAGTGTGATCTCCTCCGACGCCGCTGATCTCCCTCAACGAACCACCGCCTGAGGAGGATGTAAACAGATCGCTAAGCCAATCGCCAGCTCAGTAGCCGGCCTCAGTCACTCACTCAAAACTCTTACGTCCCTCCTCTATGGATCGTCTTGGCACATCAGCTCCTCAGCTCTCAGCTCCCAGCTCCAGCACAGTCCAGTCCCGTCGGCACCGGCAGCATAAAACAAAGAGGGACAGGGGAAAGAACACAGACAGGACCAAACACCACAGCAATGGGCTACGACTATACGCTAATAGTCCATAAACAAAACTTCTCCCGCAGTGGCGCGTCCCGTAGCCCTGCCCGACCCCCGCACTAGAGTCATACCTGGGATTTTATACCACAGTCAGCCAATGCACACATCCCTCGCCGATCAGCTGGTCGTTCAGTCCTGATTACTTGCGTCTGGCCGCCAGTTAACTCATCGGCAGTATTACGAAGCACAAAACATACAATTGTAGCACTGCCACATAATTTTAGGATTCACTTTTCTTAAGCCTGTGTTATGAAATAATAACCAACATAAAAGTGTTCTCCGTTATATTTTTCCATGTTATGTAAGTCTGTAGCCCTATCGTGAACACCATTTGAATTCTGTTGTACGTCTTAGCTCTGATCAGCTGATGGTAACTGTCAGATGACGCAAGCGACCTGTCAAACGTCAGCTGATATGATTCAAGTTTAAAATGCGGAGGTGCGCGAGGGCCAGGGTTTTTTTTTCTTTCTTTGGACAGTAGGCCTACCCAGGGAGTCTACGTGAGACCTGGACAAACTTTGTGTGGATTTGATATATCCCAACGAAAGGTGGTTCTAGGTCGGAACCACAGACATACCGGAGAGACAGGACTGAGCTTGGAGATCGCCGTTGTCGAGTCGCTGGGATCCGGTAAGAAGGATCCTATTTTTTGTTTAGCATCTATCCGAAAGCCTCGTCGGATTCAACGTTTTCTTTGGGGATTACATGGGTTGCACTGGACGTGGATTATTCAGACTGTTTTCTTCTTTGCGGTGGATTTATGTCGGAGTCTCTTGGAGTCTCTTTGTTAATTTTCGTTTGGATGGACTGTGAGAGCGCATGAAGTGCGTAGGCTGCATGGACACTTTGGTTGCGTTGTTTGCGATATGAACTGTGTGGATTTAAGTGTTTGTTTGTTTTCAAGCGTATTTCTGCTCACATAAAGTCTACCTGTTAACTGTATGTGTGGTGTCTATTCCGATGTCAGTGAAAAGCATTATTATTTATCTAGAGCCAATTCAATTTGTACCCGTGTTTAATGGTAATAGTTAGAATTTAAAAATCTGATCGTTACACAATCACAAAACATACAATCACAAACACAGGTGAGACAGATCAAAACAAACCCGTGTAACATTAACCCGTAGGGACGTGACACACGCACACACACACACACAATTCAAGAATTTCTCCGAATTATGAACAGGCAAGATGTGGATGGGGTTGTATAAAATGAATTTTACATGTGAAATCTATGAACTAATCATGTTTTGGTACTTGTTGTCTAGCAGATACCAGTGAGAATTGAGTGTGGGTAATGCAATTTAGTGAGACAGTTAGAATCATATAGGCCTTTCAGCGTGATTTATTTTTGTGGAAAAAATGTGATGGACTGGGCGGCGGTCATATTTTGTATTGTTTTCAGTATAAAGAGACTTACCTAGCGCTTTCTCGTCAAATCATTTGACTTAATTTTGTTTTCTTTGAAGATGTCTCATCCTGAAAACAAGCAAATTTGTCTGCCAGTTGTTAAGCAAATGTGGGTAACACTTTATAATAACTACACACAATTCATCATTTATTAAGCCGTTGTAACTTATTAGTTAATGGTTTGTCCATTATTAGTAATTTCTTGTTCATACATACAGTGGGCAGTGCTTTGATTTGGCCAGCTTCCCTCGCGGTCCACGCGGTATCACGCGACTTTAATTTGTATTTTTCCAGTGACGCTGCAACAACCCAAACAACCGGCAGATGTCTCAAGTGAGCAGGGTGTCTCGTAAAAAGAAATGGAGCCTGGAAAACCCTACACAGACTTCACTACAGACTTTAGCAGAATGGTTTAGAAATAATTTAATAGCCAGAAATATGCCTGCCCTGCCCTAATAAAGAAATATTTGGTTAACTGCGAGTGAATCCCGTTTGCAGCCGTAGAAGAAACGCAGGACAAATTAAACATTCCGGTTTTCTCAGAGTGCAATGATAGACAGACATCATTTGGACAAAATATAGAGCATATTAACCTCCGTTGCTCAGCCAAATGCCTACCAAGACATATAGCCCAGCAGCAATCTAGGGACTGTTCGTTATTTATTGAAGGGGCCACCGGAGGGATTTTGAGTGCTTCATTTGCAAGTTGCATGACCCTCTTGCCTGCTAGAAATTGTTCAATGACACTCCGACAGAATTGTCAAAAAAGACATGACCCTCCCCTGCCAATTGTCGCTGTCTTCAGCCCGCGCTACTTTGTGCCACAAAGACACACTGTGATAACGTTCTTAAATCAATCTTTCCCGGGAGCTTGCATGCTACCAGTCCTTCCTTTTCAAATGTGTTGCACCTGTTTGCACAATTTCATAAATAATCATATGTGATTAATAATGTGACAAATAATCCCTGTGCATGGGGACCGAAACATTGCATGCCAACTTTTTCCCGTGTTTATCACGTATTTTAACTTTCCCCCCGCTGTCTTGCCGTTTTAATATTTTCCCGTAGAATATCCCATATTTTAATACTCTCATAACATTAGCCCTACCATCGGGCCTGTCTCTGTGTTGCCCTGTTGCTACCCCTTTGCCCTTCCAACGAAACAGATGTCTTCAAATCATCGTTTTCCTTGCTTGAAGGCGAACTTAGAGTGATGTTAACCTATTTAAGTTTAAGGGCCCTATCATGACATTCTTAAGTGCATCGTCACTCGTCAAAAGTCTATTCAAATTTAGTAGGATGTCCAGTTCACATTGGGAGGAGTTTCGTTATCAAACGTGGAGCGCATGGCGCAACAAGGTGTTCCTAGGTTTTTTAATCAGTCATATGGGTGTGTTTGGGGCGCAACATCATTTTAAACCAATGAGAATGAAATCTGTCATTCCCTTTAATGGCGCAACGCGCGATATGTCAAATAAATGCATCAGTATTTTGGCATTCAACGGCGCATTTGAAGGAGGCTGCTTGCGAGACCGTATGGAATAGTCATTCTTAAACCATGCTTTACTAAAACCTAGCATAGGCTTCACGCATTTGCACTCGTCTATTATTTGAACTCATTGGCTGGCATTGGAAGTGAAATTTCACCAAGGAGTCAGTCAACGACAAGACAGTTATATGCAGTTACTTTCACTATTGACTGACAATGGGTAACCACCGAAAACATAGGCTGGAAAAAGCAATACTTACCCTATTGCTCAAATGACTGAATAAAAACAACATTTATCCTGCAGAGGAGTTGCTTATATCTCGTGCGTCTTCAGCTGTGCTCCATACGTGTCTCTCGCCTCTACCCTAATCACTTTTAACCGTCATTACCAATTTGCAAATGATGGTGAATAACTACTCATCATGAGATGTACAGTATTTCGTAATATCTTTATTCTAATTATGTTTCCCATTGTAATCGTGCAATTTGTAATGCTTTGCATGGACGTGCGCTGGTGTGCAGTTCATGACTGATAGAAGGATGGTGCGAGCACCTGCCAATATGACTGTTGACATGCACTCTTAAAATAGCATATGAACAACTCGCCATTGACTTCTGACCAGGTTTAGGTGGTGTATGATAGCGATTTTTAGACAACGCGCCAGGCCCCTCCCTAGGTTGTTAATTGCCACACCCCTGGGCGCAATGTTTAAAAAATAAACGTGCAAAATACCGAATTAAACTTTGCGCGGGTGAAAAGCGAGTTTTACGCCATGCGCTGGTGTCCAAAATACAGCCCTAACGGCGTGATTGTCGTGAGAGCACGCACGATTCATTGGCGCTTGCATGTTCGACCCTATGTCTACGTGCGCACCTTCCTACCATCAGGCTACTCAGCTACTAGAGAAAGAATTTCCCCTGTTTGTATGTTCACTCCAAGTTGGCCTACCATAACTTACCAACTCTGCACTGTAGACCCTAAACTGGCTATTTATATTTTTCTGTGAAATAAGCAAATGTATTTGTTCAACTTTATGAAGCATTTATATAAGCATAGCACTTTATATTATATACTTTAATTACTCTTTCTGCTGTTAAAGAATGTGTTTGTGTTGTATGTATGCTGCTGCTGAGACCTCGAATTTCCCCTGGGGATCAATAAAGTATCTATCTATCTATCTATCTATCTATCTAGCAGAATTACGCACTAGGCTACTTGGAACGTAACATATTTTTGTTTGTGCAGGAGAGAGAATGACAGCGATTAACAAATTGCACTTGTTGCTGTTTACCAATAAATACTATATATTTTTGCAAACAACAAAAACAGAAAGGATGGAGACAGCAAAGCTAGAGATTGGGCAGGAACAAGGTCAATTGGTAGATATGCTTGTCAAAATGTTAGGAGCTGGATGTGGATGAATGAAGCACAAGTATGCTTTACTAATGTTAAGCATGCACACTGTTTAACGTTACACGGTATACTAAAAGTAAGCCAAAGGTAAATGTAGCCTTTTTAGGGCTGTGTAAAGTTGACCAAATTACTGTAATATAGGCTGTTAGACGTGAATAAAGTAGGCTACTTTGTTGCTACAACCCTTCCGACGTTAATGGGGACGATGTTGACATTTTCCCGTATTTTGGGTGAGAAACCCGGGGCATCTCCCTTATTTTCAATGTTCAATGTTGACAGCTATGGAACGAAAGAGAATGTAATATGGCGCCAGAAATCACATTCCCTCTAGAACCTTTGCTAGTGCCTATGCCCCTCAGTCTCCATTGAGTCTCGAAAAGTCTACGAAAGCCGCAGCGCGAGGCCTTTATCTTGCTACTCTGCAAGAAAGAAGGAAATGAGGGGTAAACGTGGTGTGCAGAGAGGGGTGCCCGAAGTGTGAAGACTGAGACTGGAAAAATATGCACCTAGGCCACTTTGAAATGTTGCTGTTTTCATGATTACAAAATTTGGGGGACCCCCCCTACACTAAAAAAAGTTGGATGACCCTCCCCTATTTTCCTCCGGTGGTCCATTCCATGAATACTGAATGGTCCCCTATCTAAAATAACACATACTTGAAGTACCATTCATGATATGTTGTCAAATATTGAAGTCGTGGGAAGTTTACATAATACAATGTCTTTGTCATGGGGAAGTGTTTTTCCCCATGCATTTATTCTAGGTTACTGTCAGTGACTGCCGCGAGAGAAGCGGGTTCTGTGTTGCGTTCATTTCAGTGACTGACGCGAGAGAAGCGGGGTCTGTGGCTGGGGGGCAGGGGGGGGGCATCAGACATTTGTGCCTAGTTAATCCTGCCCTGTCCCCAACAAATCACACCTTCCCACCAGCTGTGACAGCTTAAAAGAAGTCGAGAGGACTCCTAACTCACAGACCTATTCACAAACTGGTTTTTGTGCATGCGGCTACAGGAGCTTCTAATCGTGAGGAAGCAATTTTGCATTGTAGGCATAACTAACATGCAATAACGCCACCAACAACCAAAACTAGGCTACTCATTGTCAACATGTAAATTAAATGTAACATTATTGTGAATCAAATTAAAATGTTCTCTTTTGCAAACGTAGACATAGGCATAGTCTAACAGATTCATTTAATAATGTTACAAAGATACTACATCAATCCGTATGTTTCATTAGGCTACTAGGCTATTTGTTTGGCCTTACTCTTGATCCATTTAGGCTAGGCCTTTTTATTCAATTATTTATCATCTTCCGTCCTTGTGTACGCATGTATTCTCAGACCTGTCACCTGTCACTCATCGTAAGGGAGGTGTTTGGAATCATTCCCGCGTTACAATCATCAGCCAATCAAGGTGGTCACTTCAGTTAAGCTCGTGCATAAGCAATAACGTCATCCATAGCCAGAGGTGGAAAGTAACAAAATACATTTACTCACGTTACTGTATTGAGTAGTTTTTCTGTGTATTTTGTATTTTTTAAGTAGTTTATAAAGTCGGTATTTTAAATTTTACTTGATTACATTTTGAGTGAAGTATTGTACTTCGCTACATAAAAAATCCCACCCATTACTTGAGTAAAAAAAAAAGTTAAGACTAACGAAAACAGAAAGGGAGAGAAAAAAAATCGCGCCCTAAACCACTAGCCTAGTGATAATGATCGGCATGTAGCCTACAACAGGACATGAATCAAGCTGGCGCCATGCAGTCTTTCTGAAAGTGATGGAGATGGAGCTGGATCACGGGATGCATCAGATTAGCCTAACCTATGAAAGTGTATTTTCCGCTATTCCAATGGGTTGTCTCAGTTCGTTTTAGCACCAATGATTGCGGAGATATTCAAGCAAACACCATGGGATTTCGTGTTTTGACGTTTGTGCTCACCTTTCTTTGGAAAGAAGTTTATTAGCATTTGTTTCCCCTCATGTTGATGTCTCTCTTTTTCCTGTTTTGGCCTTTGTTTTTAGTAACCTTACTTGGCTTTCTTGGAGAAAGACATTGCACCAGCAGCACAACAATTAGCGGTCCACTAGCGATGCTCAACTAAATAAACAAAAGATAGACTAGGCTACCTTATGAATCGTGCAGGTGGACTAAACCATTTAGCTCTTTAGCAAGGGAGAGTGAGAGTGACCTTAGACCAGTGTTTCTCAAATTCAGGGATGCAAACTAGAGTGTGGCTACCCGACCCGAGCCCGACGGGACCCGACGGGTCGGGTCGGGTTCGGACAAATATTTAGAAATTGTAGTCGGGTTCGGTTCGGACACATGGGGGCGATATGCATTGGAAGCTTTACATTTAAAATTCCTTATTATGTTGGGTAACCAACAGGTCTGCTTTACATGATGCAAACGTTTGTTTTTTCAGAATAAAGAAAAATGTAAAAAAATACCTAATAGCTTTCTTCCTGTGTGCAAGATTTGTTTATCGTGACAACGCATTTCAGGCATGCCGCCTGAAATGCACACGCGTTGTCACGACTACATAAACAAATGGTTATGCACATTTCGCACATATGCACATAAGCACAGTCTTGGGTGACGTTAAAAAATTGTTAACCTATCAGGAGATTTTAAGATGATTTGCGTTGCATACTGTGGTAAAGACATAGGCTACCGGTAAGCTAGGTTGTCTCGTTCAACTGGATGAGGATTTCCTCGAGTTGCCACAATTAACGGCGATGCTGCATATAGATCATTGACAGAGGCACTGTAGTTTCAAAGACTGTTGCAGTTCATTTCAAGACTTTTCGTCAATGATAAGACAAGAATTCTATTTCAATAGGCTATGCTTGCTTGGGCCTCTTGTGTTAATGTGCGCTGTGTGTGACCTGCGTGCGTGCACGCTCATCTGATTCTGTAGACAATTTGTTGTGTGTTCCGTTTAATGGGCTAAAAAGACAGGCTATCCACAAACGTGAACGTTTAATCACTAGCATGGGAATAGCTAAGGCATCATCTGCGTCGGCTCGGGTCAGGTTCGGACATAAAAATGAAAATGCCTGTCGGGTTCGGACGCAACTCTGTCGGACACGGGCCGGATTCGGACAGAAATTTGCGGCCCGATCCGCACTCTAATGCAAACAGAGGTATGGTCAAAAAGGAGTGAGATTATCGAAGCCCACGCCCCCACAGGAAATATCATATAATTACATTTTGCCTTTCTTCATACACTTCCTATGTTTCATGGACTGTAACGGTAGGCTATGTGTTTATGTAGTCATTTTAATACAGAATTAACTTTGATGAAATTATAATCAGACACTTCAACCCCCCCCCCCCCCCCCCCCCTCCCAAAGAAAAACTCGTCGGATCTGCATGATTCACACAAGTCCCCCAGACAGCCGTGAAAAAGGCGGCATCCGCCAAAAGGCGCGCCGTTTGCATCCCTGGTCAAACTTTTTTTCTGGGGACCCACTTTTTAAAAATGACAGACTATCGCGACCCAACTCGTGACTGTGGTAGTTAACAAACTAGACAGTTTTCACTATGTTTTGTATACAAAATCCAGTCAGTCAAACTTTACATTTCGTCTGACATTCATTTTGACATTTAATTTGTAAGTTAAAATATTCAGGTAAAATAAATATATGGTGGAAATAAGTATTGAACGCTTAATTTGTTTTTCAGTAATTAGCCTAAACTTCCAGTGAGTATATTCGAAATTTTCACCACACATTATATTAACACACATATAAAAAATCCAAACATAAGAGTTATGTGTAATAAAGTGGAATGACACAGGAAAAAAAGTATTGAACGTTCCTACTGAAATTTCTTCAATACTTTGTGGAAGCCTTTGTTTGTAATGACAGCTTCAAGACATTTCCTGTATGACAAAACTGACAAGTAAAGTCGCAGTATCAGGTGTGATTTTGGCCTATTGTTCTAAACAGATTCCAAGGGTCTTGTGAATCCTGATCTTTAGTTACTTCCAGAACTGTTTAATGGAATTGAATTGAATTGGCTGCCTTCAAGTCTTTTTGGAGCCTTCTCCGAGTGGTCCTTGGCTCTTGGAATTGACTATCCTTCTGACTCCCTGGTCAGAAATATTGCGAGGAGATCCTGTGCATGGCCGGTTGATGATGCAGTGATGTTTCTTCCACTTGCAGATAATGGCTCCCATGCTGCTTACTGGAAGATTCTGAAGTTTTGAATGCATCTGTAACCAGTTTCATTGATATGTTTTGCAACAATAAGGCTGCAAAGGTCTTGGGAGAGCTTTTTGCTTTTATCCATCATGAAATGTTTCTTGTGTGACACCTTGGTAATGAAAAATATTTTTATAGCCCATCGATATGTAGGCTACTAACCAAGCTTATATTAATTTGCACAGATAGAAAGGATAACTACTCTCTAACTACTTACAGATTCCAGCTCGTTCCTTCCCTTTCCTTGCCTTAGTGCTTTTTCTTAGCGTGTTCAATACTTTTTCCCTGTGTTATTCCACTTCATTACACATGACTACTTATGGAGTTGTTTGGATTTTTTATGTGTGGATTACCCGAGTTAGTTATTACTAATGCCTGGTGAAAATGTTGTGCACCCTGTATTCCACTTTTCAAGGGCCCTCTCCTCCATTGGGGCCCTATACTTCCCACTTTCCCCCCCAGTACGACACCCTTTAATCTGCTGAACCTTCTGCTCGTTTCCAAATATAAAAAAAAACTCTCTGCAACTCAACATTGGCCTGCCTGCCTCAGCTGCTTGTGAGGGGCTTTTCAGTTGTGCTGGATTACTGTTCACTGCAAAGCGACCCAAGGATGAGTGCAACTAACTTTGAAAATCAACTACTGCTCAAACTTAAAGGAGAACTCCGGTGATTTTTCACATAGATCTCCATTTGTCAACGTCCTTATCAGGCAAGTACCTCCACTCGGCGGCCATATTGCAACACTTTTTGGGCACTTATCGTGCATCTATTTCGGCAGAAATGCGTGTGCGTAAGGCTTCACGACACCAATCTTGCTCCAGCAGCGAGATCACAACAGATGATTGGCACGATGTCTTCACAGCACACCACTTGATTGGCTCAATGTATTTTACAACACACCACATGATTGGCTCAATGTATTCACATGTTGACGTTTTGCCGTGGAAGGGTTGTGATATGTGTAGACAATTGGCGTTACAAACTAACCCCATGCATTACTATGGAGGATTTTTTGAGTGCTGTATCTCCTCATTAACTCCCCCCCCCAAAAAAAAGTAACTAAGTAACTTTTACTTAAAGTACATTTTAAATGAACTACTTTTTACTTTTACTTGTACATTTTCAGATCGGTATTTTAACTTGTACTTGAATAATATAAGGTACTTAGTACAATATTTTCGTACTTTTACCACCTCTGTCCATAGCAACGAAGACTCACTCACTCTTAGTCAAAGATTCTAGAGCGCTCCGCTCCAGAATCTTTGCTCTTAGTTTAGGAGTTGTCATTTTTCCTTACTAAGAGTAGGTCTGAAAGGCTTTGTGAATAACTTAATAAGAGAAACTCCTACCTAAAATATTTGGTAACAATTTACTTCATGGGTGAGTTCATAACACATTCATAGCAGCTGTCATAAACTGCACATAAAGCAATCATGATGGTATGAATGTTGAGTCATGTCTCATGAAACAGTAATGAATGCTTTATGTGCAGTTTATGGCAGCTGCTATTGCTATTTTCCTAAGTCACTGAAAACAGCTGTTGTAAAGCCACTTCTCAAGAAGAATAACCTGGATGCCTCCATGCTAAACAATTACAGGCCCATATCCAATCTACCTTTTCGGGCAAATCACAGCACTGAAACAGCTCTCATTAAAGTTTCCAATGACATACGCCTAAACACAGATTCAGGTAAAACATCAGTCCTAGTGCTACTGGACCTTAGTGCAGCATTTGACACTATTGATCACACTATTTTACTACACAGACTAGAACACTGGGTTGGATTTACAGGCATAGTTATCAGCTGGCTAAAATCATATCTACAAGAAAGGAGCTTCTTTGTTGCCATTGGAAACTGTACCTCAACACCAACGTCCTTGACCTGTGGTGTTCCCCAGGGGTCGATCTTAGGGCCACTATTATTCAACCTCTATATGCTCCCACTTGGACAAATCATCCAAAATAACTTGATTTCATATCATAGCTATGCAGATGACACACAAATTTACTTAGCTCTGTCACCAAACGACTATGGTCCTCTTGAATCTATGTGTCAGTGTATAGAACAAATCAACACCTGGATGTCTCAAAATTTTCTTCAACTGAACAAAGAAAAAACTGTAAAGTAATTATATTTGGTAAAAAGGAGGAAAGACTTAGGGTTGCCAGTCTCCTTGATACAAAAGGGTTGAAGGCAAAGGATAGAGTTAAAAATCTTGGTGTATTAATTGACAGTGATCTAAATTTCAACAGCCACATGAAAGCGACAACTAAATCAGCTTTTTACCACCTCAAAAATATTGCCAGACTCAGAGGGCTGATGTCAAAATATGACTTAGAAAAACTCATTCATGCATTTATCTCCAGCAGGGTTAATTACTGCAATTGACTGTTCACAGGCCTTCCTAAAAAGACTATTAAACAGCTTCAGATGATACAAAATGCAGCAGCTAGGATTCTAACAAAAACTAAAAGAACTGACCACATTACTCCAATTCTTAAGTCCTTGCACTGGCTTCCAGTAAGTCACAGAATTGACTTTAAAGCTCTATTGCTTGTTTATAAATCAGTAAATGGAGCAGGACCTAAATACCTGTCAGACATGCTTCAGCAGTACACACCTTCGCGTCCTCTCAGGTCCCAGGTGAAAAACCTGCTAGTAAAACCTACTGTTAGAACTAAACATGGTGAAGCAGCTTTTAGCTGCTATGTGGCTCAGCTGTGGAATCAACTTTCGGATGACATCAAAAAGGCCCCAACTGTAGCCAGTTTTAAATCTAGACTTAAGACCAAACTGTTCTCAGATGCTTTCTGCTAACTGTGCCGCGTTACAAATTCTGAATCTGCCTTGATAATTATTCTACTTTATCTTTTATTACTTCTTTTTACTACTTTTGCCTTTGTTTTTTTTGCTTACTAATTATCCTTTATTTTTAAATTATTTTACCTTGTGTTTTATGTTTTCTTTTTATTATGATCTTTACCTTTTAACTATTCTTTGACTATATTGCCTTTCTATGCTTTTTATTTGTTATTATTGTTTGGTTTTGTTTATGTAAAGCACATTGAATGACCTCTGTGTATGAAATGCGCTATATAAATAAACTTGACTTGCTATGAATGTGTTATGAACTCACCCGTCAAGTAAAGTGTTACCAAATATTTTATTGCTATTTAGGAGTAGCCTACTCCTAGTGGTAACATAAAAAGCTTTGTGAATATGGCCCCTGGTGTCTAACCCATGCATAGCCCATTTACACAAAATAATGGTCGAATATTACTGATGATCATTATTTAAGAACATGCAGTGCGCGTAGGGCACCAAAAACATCTTGCTCGTAAGAAATCATCATACTGCACATTGTGGCGGGTCTGTTATTTAACCTAGGCTACTTACTGTAGGCTGCGCAAACCACAGGCCTTTATTTTGGGCTTTATTATTTTTCGCGTTCAGTGTGGGGTATAAACAAGCTGAGAATTTAGCAGTGTCACGTCTGCCTGTCACAGACGTGGGGAGCTCTTTGAAGCTTGGGATAATGTGGTACAGTTACTACAGTAACAGTATTTTATTTTACTTCTTATGGAATATTTTTTTTCACTTTTATAAAGGCTTTGTTTGAATGCTGTTGGAACAAATAGTAGTTGATTATAAAGGCAACTTTCTGTTGCAATATTCTGTGTGTTCTGGACTGCAGGTAACTTGTTAAGCCAGTGGTTCTCAAACTTTTTCTTTCATTCCCCACGGTGATTCGTTTAGTGAGGCTTCAGATGCGTCCCTGCCTTGCAATGATGCAGCTGGACAAAGTGAGTTTACTCCATAGTTTAGCTTACACCAAGCACAAATGTTGAATCGTTTGCCCAATGTCACTGGTGGGAATAATGTTTCACGGGTTCGGAGTGTTCATCGGGAAGTTAGCAGGGTGTTAGTGGTGTGGCGAACGAGGCTGGAGGTAGCCTAATGTCCATAGCGCTAGCTTCTGTCTTCTGAACGTGTGCCTCTCCGCAATCGCGGCGACAGTAACGTGGTGGAGCCTTTGTCTAATGCCACTGGGTATGTTAGACGAGGTCGATGTGCTCATAGGACAGTTAGGGGGGAACGTAGAGGCAGTGTGGGGAGTCGCAATGAGAATGACAGTAGGTCTAGTCCGAGCTGCGCAAATTCTCTCCACTCGACGCGAGCGCGAGGCAGATCTGGCCATGCTGCTCGCAACAGGAGCAGAGGTGGTGACACGGGGCAGGAGAGCCATTAGGCCATGCATAGTCTATCACAAGATGATGGGAATGCCGGCCCTGTATGGATAGGATATGGATATGGATAGTCATTATCTCTACAGCAAAAGGCCTGCTACATAAAAAAAAAAATTGTCAGCCATTTATTAGTAATGATTTACACTGTTGATTATCTATTTCCCTGACCATTTAGGACATATATGTGTTCTTTTTTGTGTGTTCATGTCCTTGTGATGTGTGTGTCTTTGTCAGCTAAGAAAAAAAACAACAAAAAAAACACCAACAAAAACAACAAAAAGAAAACAAATACTAACATTGTCTCTTGTCTTGTCTCGTCATCTCACTCCTGATCTGTGCCTTGCCGTGGCAAGTGAGCTTTTGAACTAAACCGGTCTTGTCTACTTGTGTTTGTGTGTCATCTGAATAATATATATGTGCCCCATACATGGAATCAGAGTGCCTACTGTATGTAGTAAATGGAAAATCTCTACAGCAAAAGGCGCCTACCGCTACATGCATTTGGTTTGTTTCTGCCATTTATTAGTAATGATTTACATAGTTTGTTTACTACTTAGTATTTACCTGAGCATTCAGTATTGTGCAATATAGCATACAGAAGGTGAGGGACATTTTGGGGGGAAAGAAGTGGTGCATTTTATCATTCAAACATGCGACTTTTCATGAAAATTCTATAATCCAAGATGGCCGCCATCATATGACGTCATAATATGCAAATTAGATATAAACATTTAAGCCAGTGGTTCTCAAACTTTTTCTTTCATTCCCCACTTTGATCAAGGAGGCATTGACTGATGATAGTGGAGATAACGTGTTATCCCGAGACCTTTGCAAGTCAGCATCTCCGACGGTAGTCTACCCTATTAAAAATATAAGTTTTCGATGTCCCAAAACGGAGAGCCATACTTTATTGTTTTTAACGATCTCTATGCTACTCACCAAAATGTAGGCATGGGAACATGATGAAGTATCCAACTGTCGTGTGTTAAATTACTGTGATTACGAGCCAGTGGTTTTAAAACATTATGCGTGACTCGGACATCTAACGAAATGCAACAGGCTCATATTGTCCTCGCATTCGCAAAATGAGGACATAGGCTACAGACTGCTCAGATAACAGATGTAGCTACCTCCAGTTTTGCACGGTCAAGTTAGTCAAGTTATAGGTCATAGTTGTCTAAGCCTCTATTGTGTAGCCTGTTAAAAACGTCGCTAGATAGTATTAAATCGCCAACAACATTGTTTTCTACAGAAGCCTACCCAAGGCTACAGATTAATTCTAAACAGTTATTTCTCTACTGGCTCATTATCACACAAGACACTGTTTTGATTTGCGTAGTTGCGTTATCCCCAGCACTGACAATAACATAGATGTACAGTGGCAGAGCGACACACAGTGGCTGAAAGTGGTACTAAAGTTTCACGCAGCTTCACGCCGCATAATGCACGAAGTGGCCATTTGAAAGCAACGCCCACTGTAATTTATCATCAGTAAAGCATTTGTTCATGCAGTTATAAATGGTTTGTTCATAGGAAATAAGCCTATCCAAGTATTAACGAAAAGTAAATAATAATGCAATAAATTATGCAATAATATTTTGTTGATGAAGTAATATTTCCATTATTTAACACATGGGCAGTTCCAGCGTTATGGATGTGACAGTTGGACTCATTGGTAAACAAAGTGGGGGCAGAATTAGTATCAGTGAATTCATTTGCATAACCTTTAATGTAACCTCTGTCCTCTGAATACTGAGAAATCCTCAAATTGCATATAATCAATTTCATCCTAAGAATACAAGGCATTTTATCAGCGTTATGGATGTGACATGAAATGGACACACTTTTGTGAGAGATTACAGGTTTTCTACCAACTCTGTGAATTTTGAAGGACACTGCCGAAACTATGATATATGTAGCATGAAGGAGACTTGAATGAACACAAAAAGTGTGTTTTTGAAACTATGCATAATTTCCGTAATGCATTATGTAGGAAAAACTGGCGTTATTGATGTGACGGTTTCACGTAAAGTACATGCACGCGCACGTATAAGTAAGTATACGTGTACGTACTTTATCTTCTACTGTCCTTACTGCTTAGTTGTGTTTTTATATTATATACTTTAATTACTCTTTCTGCTGTTAAAGAATGTGTTTGTGTTGTATGTATGCTGCTGAGACCTTGAATTTCCCCTGGGGATCAATAAAGTATCTATCTATCTAGTAAGTATAAGTATATATACTCTTTTGATCCTGTGAGGGAAATTTGGTCTCTGCATTTATCCCAATCCGTGAATTAGTGAAACACACTCGGCACACAGTGAACACACAGTGAGGTGAAGCACACACTAATGCACACACACGTACATGCGCGCACACACACACACACACACACACGCACGCACAGTCGCACACATACAGACAGGCAAGCACACACATGCACACACATGCACAAACATACACCCACATGAATGAAGACAAATTGACAAGCGTGATTTATTTTTGCGAAGAGAATATGCAGGACTGAGAGGCGGTCATATTTTGTTCCGCAATGCGGTACATCTAGTTTATTGTTTATTGTTATAGCTACAGAGGACCTGACACTTCAAATGCTGGCATATCGCGTCACATTTAAAATTAAACTGTGTTAAGCAGACGTGAGCGGCAGGCTGAACAGATCTGCAACAGAAGGAGGTTACTATGTTAACTCCGTTGCAAAGTCAGCCATCTTCACCAGCTAACACGATAATCCAGTTACTGTACAACAACAGTATGACAGTTACAAGAAGATAATCGCTCAGATTTTCGTTATTAGGCCACTTGAAAATAGGCTATGGCTAGGCTAATCACTGGAGGTATTTTAATATTATGTTTATTTTGCTAATGGTTAGGCAAGGCCTCCCTGTGGTTTTGATCAACCTAATAATCTTTGAAATGTCAATTGTAAACACTAAGGTGAAATGGGTTGAAAATGACATGCCACCAGAACAGACGTTTTATCGGCTTTGAGGTATAATAAAGTCTCCAGTCTTGTAAATTCACATTATGTAACATCCATAACGTCACATCCATAACGCACCATTAAAGGTTTTAAAAGTAAGAAAGGGGCACAATTTGGTCATCACACTTTACATTGATATAAATCAGCTTTGCACAGACACTATGGACATTGTCGCATCAACACTGTATGTGTAGCATAAACATTTCCTATAAAACGTTATGGATGTGACATGGCCATGGAACTTGCTGACTTAAAAACAAAAGCCTTACAAATGTAAGGAGTTGTGCTCTTAAAGGCAAGCTGAGCATAGACATTGCTCTACCATTCCCTTGTCAATCTGGAATTTGTCAAATGACACAATTTGTTTGAACCTTGGGTCCATTTATCCACTTTTTAAATATGTATAATATTACCATGTGAAAAATGTTGTTTCTGTATGGTTGCACACTAGGGGTGTAAAGATTAACCGATACGTATCGGTATCCGTTTTTAACGTGTAAGATACGGCTACATCGATATGTTAAGCCCCGTATTGGAATAAAACTGAAATGAACCGGTCGTTATATCGATTTACTTGTTACTAATCGGTTCACAACCTTTTCTGCTCGCTCAGACTCTAATTTATGTTGCAAGCAGCGCGTTCATCCCACTTCCTGTTTTGAAACTACACGTGGCACGGATTTGTGGGTAATGAAGTTCGTTTTGGGCTACACTCATTGCCCAAAGTTGTCAAAGGACTTCATTACCCATACATCTACTGCAACTTAAGCACGTGACAACTCGCACTCGGTCGTTTCTTTGACAGTTTTTACTCTTTTGTTTTTCAAAATCCAGCGCGAAATTAAACACTTACTATAGCATTCCTAAACGGCAACGATAGTCTGTAGAGTAGCCTTACGTTTGATGAAGGGATTTCCTTAATGTAAAAGAATAATTTGTCCCTTGCTGCTAAAACGATGCACAAATTATTATTATTTTGTTCATATTCACTCAGACTTGGAACAAAATAGGCCCAGTTCATTGATAGGCCTATGTAGGCCTATTTTGTTCTTGTAGGCTATCTGAGAAAAGGCCAAGATTGCACTGTTTTATTTTATTTCGGTATTGTCTTACCTCAACAATAGGCTACAGCTCCTTAAAAAAACAATCAGATATAACTCTATAAAATCTATAAAGTCTATAAAAATGTATTTTTATGTTGTATTTGGCTGCTGTGTTTGACTGAAATGTAGACTATTTTTTTTTTCATTTCAATACAGTAGGCCTATATGATACAAACCTCAGTTTAGATAATCATATTCACAAATTTTTTTGCCTAATTGACATGACCATGATAATTGATAATATAAAATGAATGTGCACCTTAAGCAAATGATAAAAAATCTTTCAGAATGCTTTCCATTCTTCAACTGCCACTTCCTAATACTATAAATCATGATTAACTCAGGAGTTACAAGTGGTTAGTTAATGATATTTTGTGAGCTTACATAAAGTGAGGACTTTCTCTGCCTTGCAACACATTTTCAAAAGAGTTTTCAAAGAGTTGTAAAGATTACATTCACACTCATTCATTTAGCAGACAAGCGACGTACACATGTCAATTAAATTGAAGGCCACTGACACAACAGTTAAAGTCGAACCCCCAACTTTTCAGGCTACTGCATGCTAGTCCAGCTCCTTATCCACTACACTACCTTGGCCAAGATAGAAACACCTACGACTATGCAAGAATTTCTGTTTTCTTCTACTACACACTGTTAAGCATTTATTAAACATCTGTAAACTATTATTAAAAACGGTATTCTTCGATTGTAACGCATTATTCCTACATTAATTTTCATCTGTAAATCATGTTTACACACAGTTAAAAATGGTTGGTTCATAGTAAACATGCATATCTATATTATATTTTTTAAATTGACTGTTGTAATACCACACTGGGCAGAGGTAGTGTAGTGGATAGGGAGCTGGATTAGCGTGCAGTAACCCATAAAATTGGGGGTTTAAGCCTTGGCGTCCACCAATGTGGCCTTGCCCTTTAATTTCATTGACATGTGTAAGTCGCTCTCTGTGAAAGTGTCTGCTAAATGAATAAATGCAAATGTAAACTTTATAACTCATTTGTAAATGTGTTGCAAGGCATAAAACGTCCTCACTTTAGATGAGCTCACAAAATATCATTAACTTACCACTTGTAACTCCTGAGTTAATCATGAATTATAGTATTAGGAAGTGGTTTATAAAATATGTATCCTCACCCTAACTAATCATTAGTGCACGCTAGGTAAGTCTCTTCATACTAAAAACAATCCCAAAACGATTTTTTGATCTTATAAGATTAATAACACTTGGTTAGATTGTATTAGATAAGTGGTTTTTGCAGTGTGTGTGTGTGTGTGTTTGTACTGTGTGTGTGTGTGTGTGATCTTAATATAAGATTAATAACACTTGGTTAGATTGCATTAGATAAGCGGTTTTTGCAGTGTGTGTGTGTGTGTGTGTGTTTGTACTGTGTATGTGTGTGTGTGATCTTAATATAAGATTAATAACACTTGGTTACATGTTATTAGATAAGCATTTTTTGCTGTGTGCGTGTGTGTGTGTTTGTACTGTGTGTGTGTGTGTGTGTGTGTGTGTGTGTGTGATCTTAATATAAGATTAATAACACTTGGTTACATGTTATTAGAAAAGCGGTTTTTGCAGTGTGTGTGTGTGTGTGTTTGTACTGTGTGTGTGTGTCTCAATATAAGATTAATAACACTTGGTTATATTTTCTTAGATAAGCGGTTCTTGCTGTGTGTGTGTGTGTGTGTTTGTACTGTGTGTGTGTGTGTGTCTCAATATAAGATTAATAACACTTGGTTATATTTTATTTTTTGCAGTGCATACAGTAAACACACTAGCACACACTAATCCTAACCCTGCCATGCTGTAACATTATTGTCTGTGTTCGTGTGTGTATATATGTGTGTGTGTGTGTGTGTATGCGTGTGTGTGTGTGTGTGTGTGTGTGTATCTGTGTGTATATGTGTGTGTGTGTGTGTGTGTGTGTGTATCTGTGTGTATGCGTGTGTGTGTGTGTGTGTATCTGTGTGTATATGTGTGTGTGTGTGTGTGTGTATATATATATGTCTGTGTGTATATGTGTGTGTGTGTGTGTGTGTGTATATATATGTCTGTGTGTATGTGTGTGTGTGTCCAGTATCACTGCCCTCTCCCCAGACGCTGCAGGAGGTGGAGGTTCCGGTGGTGAGCAACTCTGAGTGCAGCTCTGCGTACGCCTCCCACAACATCGGCATCACCAGCAACATGATCTGCGCTGGGCTACTGGGGGAGGGAGGCAAGGACTCCTGCCAGGTAACAACACACACACACACACACTCTATAGTGTACACACACACACACACACTCTATACTGTACACACACGACACACACACACACACACACACTCTATACTGTACACACACACACACTCTATACTGTAATTTCAATTTTCAATTTATTGTGCTTATAGAGCGCCAAAACATTACACATGTATCATGGCGCTTTACAGAATGTAGGCAGTCAGAGAAAAAGAAAAGAGGGAGAAAAGAAAAGGAAGAAAGAAGGAAGGAAGGAAGGCCCCTGGGTAACCGGGGTAACAGGGTAACAGGAAAAACTCCCTAGAATTGGAGATGCATATGGGAAGAAACCACGAGCAGATCCACGACTCAAGGGCCTGACCCATCTGCCTAGGGTCAATACGGACAGTAAGGTCTGTAAATAATGACAAATGCATATGACAGTCAGGTGTGGAGAATAGGACATGGTGTTTAAAGCACCTGAGGTGAAAGTTACAGAAGGTGGAATGATTACGTATCCGGTATGATAAAGCATAATCATGATTTAGTGAGAGAAAGTGCAATAGTCCGGCGTCGGAATTGTCCAGGAAAGAAAGTTGTGAGGGGGCCAGTGGTGGGTCAGCAGACAGGCCAGAATCCGGGCAGAGTTGTCATAGGCAGGTGATGGGGCTGTATGGGCCAGGAATCCAGGTAGGGGGACAGTAATACAGCAGTCAAGGATGGGACTTCAGGTGGGATGGGTAAGAGGAGGGCCAGGCACACGGATGGTTGATGACTGGTGATGATAAACCTCACAAGTGAGGTACAGTAAGGGAGAAGAAAGAGAAATGTAGAATGGGTTAGTAGTACTTGAAATCAATGTGGTTAATGTCAAGAAGTGATCAGTGGTGCTATATATTGTTACAGTAAATCATAGTGAGAATGGGCAAGAGAGGGAGAGTTGAGAGAAAGAGGGTAGGGGAGAGAGGAGAGGGGAGAGAGGAGAGGGGAGGGGGTTGTACGGCATGGCACATGAGAAGTCCATGACGGCACTATGCTATAGCAGCATAACTAAGGCATGGTGAGGGGTAGTCGACACCAGCGCAGGTATGGTCAGTGACCACCATCTCACGCGCGACTGGGGTGCCAGTCACACGAGGACTCAGCAGGCTGGTCCATTCCAAAAATCCCTGAGGTGGGTGAAGTTCCACACCGCACCATACCTAACTATGGGAGGCAGTAAAGAGGTGTGTTTTAAGTCTAGACTTAAAAGTAGGGAGGGTGTCTGCTAATCGAATTGAGGAGGGTAGACTGTACACACACGTGCGCGCACACACACACACTCTATACTGTACACACACACACACACACACTCTCTATACTGTACACACACACACACATGCGCGCGCACACACACACTCTATACTGTACACACACACACACACACTCTCTCTATACTGTACACACACACACGCACGCGCGCACACACACACTCTATACTGTACACACACACACGGGCACACACACACACACTCTATACTGTACACACACATACACACACACACTCTATACTGTACACACACACTCTATACTGTACACACACACACACACACACACATACACTCTATAATGTACACAGACACACACACAAACACACACACACTCTATAATGTGCACACACACACACTCTATGCTGTACACACACGGGCACACACACACACTCTATACTGTACACACACACACTCTATACTGTACACACACACACACACTCTATACTGTACACACACACACTCTATACTAAACACACACACACTCTATACTGTACACACACACACACTCTATAATGTACACACACACACACAGGCACACACTCAAACACACACACACTCTATACTGTACACACACACACACACACACTCTCTCTATACTGTACACACACACACGCACATTCTACATCCCTCTCACATTCTATCATAAGCATTCTAAACCACTCTATGCCTTTTCTTTCTGTGTATGTGTGTGTGCACGTGTATGTGTGGATGTGTGTGTGTGTGTAGGGTGACTCTGGAGGTCCGATGGTCAGTAAGCAGGGTTCCGTGTGGGTCCAGGCGGGCGTGGTCAGCTTTGGCATCGGCTGTGCCCTGGCAGAATTCCCGGGGGTGTACACGCGCGTGTCCCAGTATGAGAGCTGGATCAAGACTCAGATCACCAGTGACCAGACGGGATTCGTCACCTTCAACACCACCAGCAGCAGCAGCCGGACCACCACACTCACACCCCTCCTCCTCCTGTTCACACTCCTCCTCTCCTGATACCCCCTCACACACACACACACACGCACACACATACACGCACACACATACACATACACACACACGCACACACACACACCTCCCTCTCACACTCACACTCCTCCTCTCCTGATACCCCCTCACACACACACACACCTCCCTCTCACACACACACCCCTCTCCTCTCCCTCCTCTGCCTATACCCCCATCCTCCCACAAAGTTATATAAAACTTTAACATGCTAACATGCTAAATTATATTAAATCGTTACACGCTAACATGCAAAGTTATATTAAATCGTAACATGCTAATATAATAAGTTATATTAAATCTTAACATACTTTGGTACTTGCAGCTACACTAAAGTAAACTCAAGTGTGTTCATGATTTTCAATGAAATCAAGTGTGCTTAACGTTAGTACACTTAAGTTGAGCTTATATCAAAGCACTATTTAAAATTTACTTGATGTTTATGTGGAACAAGCTAAAGTATACTATATTTAAAGTATATAAAGTGTATACATTTGATTTTATGTTATGGTTATAGATTTGGCAGACGCCTTTGCCCAAAGCGACACACAAATAAAAAAAACCCATAACATTTAAAATTGAACAGGGAACAGATTAGAATGTTGGTCAAATATAATAATATGTAATAATATTATGTAATAACGTAATGTTTGATTGGTGTCATTAAAATATACGTTTAATATGCTTTCAGTAGATTTAAAATCATCAGTGCCATGCAAATACGCAAGAAATATTTAAAGAGTATACTTAAATACTATGGTAGAATGCCATTACACTATACTGTACTAGTTATACTATTGTACGCTACTACACATACTGTTTATACAACTTTACATTTATACATAGCAGCTAGATGATGTAGTGTCAGTCATGCTTGTGTTCTCTGGTGTGCCTGCAGAAATGTTATGATCGATTGACTATTAACTGATTGATGATTAACTGATTGATTGATACACTGATCGTGTATGTTTCACTTGTGTTATAAGTGCACTATTTGCCAAGTGCACTATTTACTGAAGGGTGACTTACTTACGGTGGTTTTTTTTAGTGCATGTGTTTCTGTCCAAGGCAAGCGGCAACATTCTAATCTGAACAATGAAGCAGTCTATGGTCCAAGGCCATTAAAATGAATGAAATGAACAGCTTAGTTTATAAAGAGATGTTATTGATGAGTTCAGTTTTTTGTATTAAACTTGGCATGGTATTAGAATCACTAAACTAAGCTAAACTCTTATACAGAAAACATTAACCACTAACCCTAACCCTCACTAAACACCCCTACCTCCCCAACTGTGTGTGTGTGTGTGTGAGTGTGTATGTATGTGTTTGAGTGTGTGTGTGTGACTGTTTTGGGGTGAAGTGTGTGTGTGTGTGTTTTGAGTGTGTGTGTGTGTGTGGACTGTTTTGGGGTGGACTATGTGTGTGTGTGTGTGTGTTGTCTCAAAGACAAAGGATGAGCAGATTCATTCATTCACCGCATATTCATAAACACACACACACATACACACAACCAGCAGTTAGTGTTGGTGTTGGTAGACACATGGTCATATTAACCAGCAGTTGGTGTTGATGTGTTAGACACATGGTCATATTAACCAGCAGTTAGTCTTGGTGTGTTAGATGATAGATAGATAGATAGATAGATACTTTATTGATCCCCAAGGGGAAATTCAGGGGGTCTCAGTAGCATACAGACATCACACACAACATGCACTTACAGCAGAAATGGTAAACATAAGTATAAGAATAAACATAACCAAACTCCACTGTACAATAGAGACAGTAGGAGATAAGAAAACTAACAAAACTAAATACTAAATATACTATATAAATTAAATGTAAAAAATCCAGTGTGCTTGAGGGTGATCAAGCATGAGACGCTTGTAGTGACAGGGCCTGTAGTTCTGTGTGCATGGTGAGGTGCTCAAGAGAGTGAGTGTCATGGTGAAGATGCAAAAGTAGTCCAACAGTAGTCCTGTAGTTGTATGTGGTTGCTCTGCAACATTGCTCAAAATGTTATCATCCAATCAAAACCGGTTATGTGGTTGCTCTGCAACATTGCTCAAAATGTTATCATCCAATCAAAACCGGTTATGTGGTTGCTCTGCAACATTGCTCAAAAAGTTGCCTCGTGTGTCACCTAAAGCAACACCATGCAAAATTCATACATGAGCCCCTATATATATACATAAGCCCCTTTCTGTCAATATAACACCATTTAGTGTTACACGCCCTTCATACATAAGCCCCTTTCCGTCAATATAACACCATTTAGTGTTACACGCCCTTCATACATAAGCCCCTTTCCGTCAATATAACACCATTTAGTGTTACACGCCCTTACAGAAATTTCAGGTTTCTGGCGAACAGTTGCAGCAAATTTGCATCAAGGTCATATTTTCACATGCAAATTAAGTTTTGTCACCAGAAGTTTACTGGAAGTTTTCCATTATTGGCTAAGTGTGGTGGCAAATCACTGGCGAACACATTTGCCACTAGTGGAAAACTTTTCATTGTTGCCAGGACTTTGCTGGATATCTGGCAATATTTTCCAGTGAACTCATGTGTTTCCCACAAATCACCCACACCCACAAATCTGCCACAAACATTATTTTATAAGGGCGGTACCCAGTTAGTTAAAAACCAACTAAAAGGGTCATCTTACCTAATTAGCAGTATTACACAGTGCAATATCAAGCGTTCTGGGCATGCACTGACAACGTCAATTATGCTAGTGTACCATGAGTTTGAAGTCATTATTTTAAGATGATATAGATTCGGTGGTTAGTTTGTACCACTTGACAAGTTCAGTTGTTTCTTTTTTTAGGTGACTTAGTTTAAGGAGTGTTTTTTTTTTATTCTATCCTATGGATATGGACAAGTTATTACAATGCTCTGGCAGCAGCAAACTTGTTTATACAAGGAATCAGCTACTCGCACTACAAAGGAATCAGCTGCTCGCACTACAAAGGAATCAGCTGCTCGCACTACGAGTGGTGTTCACGTTAACATCCCTGAGGAATTCTGGTGCTTTCGGGGCTGTAGAGACTTAAAGTGAGGACGAGGCAACGGGGGATGAAGTGGAGATACAGTACAAGCCCTCAATTCCATCAGTATTGATGGAAAACATGAACTCACTGGCTAACAAGACTGACGAACTGACTCTGCTGGTAAGAAATCAGAAGTTGTACAGGGAATGTAGCCTGATATGGCTAACAGGGAATGTAGCCTGATATGGCTAAGTTTCTGGCAAAAAGAAGGGAGGTGGACTGATGATGTACTTAAACAACAGATGGTGCAATCCCGGACATGTTACAGTGAAGGAGACTGTAAGGATGTGGAGTTACTAGTTACACAGCTGTAAGGATGTGGAGTTACTAGCGGTCAGTCTCCGACCGTATTACATGCCGAGGGAGTTCTCGCACGCCATTGTTGTCTGTGTTTACGTTCCGCCACGAGCCCTCCAGCGTGTGACATCATTCATTCTACAATTGCAAGGCTCCAAACTCAACACACATGTTTTTTTTGCGATCTCTGGCAACTCAACCACATAACACTGGATTCCACCCTCACTAATGTTTACCAGTTTGTCGATTGCCCAACTAGGAAAAACAGGACAATAGACCTCATGTATATGTAAACGTGAGGGATGCATACAGCGCTATCCCCACTGGGAAAGTCAGACTTCATTCAAAGGCTACCGGTTGCCACACCAAGGCTCTCAAGTGTCATGCATTGAGCGTCTTTAGTCACGCTCTCCCGCCACACATTGTATTTCTCACGCAGAAAAACTTTATAATATATTTAATATTCTGCAGCGCCGCTCTTACTATGGAACCGGCAGGAATCTAGTGCGTCTCCCCTGGAGTTGAGGCTGCCACTTATCAGCCAATCAAAAATAACGAAAGGGGCTACACAATAGCCAATCAGAAAATAGCACTATCAGTATCTGGGTAAGATTTAATGCAACAACCAATGAAAAAAAAGCATATCCTGGAATTGTTCACGTGAATCTGTTAGCCTACTTCTTCCAAAAGTTTGTTCATCTTCAGAGGAAACCACTGGAGGTTCGAGCATCAGCTTTAGCACAGAGTACATGTAAGTCATGTTTTAACGTTACAACAAATCCACAACTTGTTTGACACAAACAATGACAACGTGACTGCTGCTAGAGAATGTTTCCCAGATAATTAGCATCAGTTGTTCATTAGTGTTTGTCAAGGGCGTAGGTTTGGTCTCAGCTTTGGTAGGGACACATCCACAACTCCTGTTGTCATGATACCAACATTATTGTTTCACTACCAATAGCAAGTGAAGAATCTCGATTTCGATACTATTGCGATTTTTTAAAATTTGATTTGGTTTGTGTGATTTGTGAGATCATTCACATCAGTGGTAATCATAGAATTTGATTGACCCTCCACACACACACACACACACATAGAAAGTGATGGTTGTCATAGGTTTCTTTTTCATATTTTGGAATTCATATAAACTATAAATTTATATTGATAATTATTTATAGTATTTTATGATCTACATGATTACTAATAGCTAAACATATTTAGTAGTTTGATTACATCATATTGATATTTAAATTATTAGGCTACACTTGTCTATATCATCACATTTGGTGTGTAAATCTAATTGAGTGCCTGTCACTTTAAGAGGAACGTGAATGCTGAAAAATAGTTTCGCAAGTGCAAGGATATGTGGATTCAATTCAGCATGTTTGCTATGTCATTAGATAAAATAAATGTTAAAAAAACTAACAAGTCAAAGAAAATCTTTCTGGGATGAGATCATAGAAGAGATAAGTGTCTCGCAATGTTCATTTATGAGTATGGAAATGCACCAGTTTATCTTTTATTTCTTTGCATTGTGCAGGCTACATATAACAACTAGAAAATGCAATTCCAGGGAATTACCATTGCATGTAAATGTAAAAAAGCTGCTGTGTATAACATTAAATTACTTACAGTATGATTATTCAGATTACATAGACGTGTCCAGTATTCTTGAAAACCACTTACTTGGTTAGATGTTAGCTTAGAGTATATGACAGTCAGTAAAAATAAATTGTTAATTCAATATTGATCAACATTCTTTTTTTTAATACAGCAGAATGATACTCAGAATACACTAATGAACACTTAACAACCAATGTAAGCTTGAAGTAAAAAAAAATCACAGTTGTGTGTGTGTATATATATGCAGAACTTGATAATGCCAATCATATTATCCTAAGACAGATCTATTTATCAGTGGTAATTCTGAAATGGCAGCAAGAGCTAGAGGTCTCAGTTAATTGTAATAAATAGGTCACTTTTCATGGTGATATAGACTGAAGAACAAGATTCAGCACTTCAGATGATCAGTTTTAGACAGAACTTAGGTTAGAATCTTAATTTTCACACAGCACAGCTCAGGTCTAAAATCAGAGGTCTAACAGCATAGCTAAGTTTTACAGATGTGAACAGCACATGATTCAAATGTATGCATGCTTCATATAGTTGTCGGCATAGTCCTCCTGCAACAATATAATACTCAGAATGTCTCAGTGTAGATCTCAAATCTACGTCTATAGTTCAAAGGTATGTGCAGATATGTTGAGATATTGATTGGGTCACATGTTTTTAGGAATGAATGTAAGTGTTAATGTCAGCGATGTATGGTTGGCAGGATGTGCACACAGACAGGCACACACGAAATGTAATACACGGTCACCACCACACTGGTCTGGCCTGGTCTGGAAATTAAAAGACAAAAGCAAACAAGTTAGTTATACCAAAAACAAGGAATGTGTACAATTGTTCAATACAACTTAGATATTTAAGTGAGATTGTTGCACCATAAATTTGTAATGGTAGTTAAATATACTAGCCTATAGTATTGCAAACAAAGCAACATTTTGTGTTTTATTCATTTCAGTTTAAGGATCGTTGATAGCCAAACAGTTTCAAGTAAACAGCTTAGAACACTTTGTAGGCAAAGGGTGTGTTGTTGCTGTTGATAATCATCAACTGAGTCTTAAGGATGGACCATTCTGATATTATGTATACCAACTACAATAGTTTATACAGCTTTCTAGGTCTGTCATCCACATTTTTTCTACAGATTACGATGTAGACCTACTGGTAACACTTTACTTGATGGGTGAGTTCATAACACATTCATAGCAGCTGTCATAAACTGCACATAAAGCATTCATGACTGTTTCATGAGACATGACTCAACATTCATACCAAACCTTTCATGAATGTGGAAGACGGAACGACGACAACTTGTCAAAATAAAAGTCCAACAATCGCAAAGCAGCATTGCCATTTTTGTTACAACCCTCTTACCTGATCACGTCACATCTGAGTCAATGGGCTACTCCGGTGCCAAAAAGACAGAACATGGTCAAGCAAATAATTTTTGTTTCATAAAAATGTATTTGTTTTATGATGTAACCTTTGCAGATGATTTCTCATCTTTTGCTACTGGGAATGTCCAACCTTTCCAGGTTACACAAATACGGGTCAGCTGAATGTAGGCTAGTTTACCTCCCAGTGTTAAACTCAGTGATTACGAATACTTCACAACTTGTATAGTAAAGTGACATTCCATGAAGACTTCATAAGATATATTTATGAAATATTTACAAAGGCTGGAGAGAAAAATGACAATGCGCCTTTGCGATTGTTGGACTTTTATTTTGACAAGTTGTTGTCATTCTGTCTTCCACATTCATGAAAGGTTTGGTATGAATGTTGAGTCATGTCTCATGAAAGTCATAAATGCTTTATGTGCAGTTTATGACAGCTGCTATGAATGTGTTATGAACTCACCCGTCAAGTAAAGTGTTACCGACCTACACTAGGATGTTCTACAACTTGGAAGCTTGATTCGTGTGCCAGGATACACTTTAAATTTTAGGCCAGAATAATGCAGAAATTAGTAACGTTAGCCTAGGCCAAGTAAACATACTCTGTAGCCTATGTTGACGACACAAACGTTATAGGGAGGGAAAGTAATCTCATCGCCATCTAGTGGTTGCGTTCCTAGAGTTTAGCGGAGTGGATGGGATTTTTTTTTAAGAAAAAATATATCTCGGTGCACATTGGGATCTTAATTTAATGCCTTCCATATGTTAGGCACTGGGGTCACCTCTATTGCTTCAAGTGGTCATACCTTATTTTTAGGATCAGTTGAATTGTTTTGAGTTTTTGTCGTAACACGGTGATAAGGAACTACAGCTGCATGTGACGTCACATGTTTGGGCGCTTAATCTCTAACTGATCAATACGCAATTTGCTTAACTGGCTTAACATATTTTTGTAATAACGGAACGTGATGTAAACCGCGTGGTGATAACCTTTATGTCAGGATAACTGGTGTTGTGCTTCTACTCACATGAAGAGCTAGCTGTAAGTGTTAAGTGTCAATGCTAACCAGGCTAATAAACAAACCATGCTACCGTGAGTAACGTTGAAGGGTAAAGTCACGTGACTTCTTTTGTAGTTCGTTTATGAAACAAAAGGAGCAATTTTGATTTTCTTAAATAAGGCAAAATAGGGTCTGACATTTTCACATTTAGAATATTATTACTGTATAGACACTGAAAAATATTTTTGGTGGATAACATCGCTGATTTGGCTTCACAATATTTATTTTAAAATAGGTCTATGGGACTTAACATTGGAGCTGCTCTTCGATAGGAACGCAACCACTTGGGGCGCTGGTTTTCACTTTCCCTCCCTATACCTCAACTTCTGTACGTGTGTTTTAACAATACTTTGGTCATATGGTCCGTTTCCAAACAGTATGGCTTTTATCAGGTCCCTTTCCACAGGTGTATTTAATCAAGAGCCAGATAGTATCTGTACAATATGATTAGGCTAGACTACTGTATCTGGTTAACGTTAACGTTGGTTAGTGAGCAAATGTAACGTTAACGTCGGTGATTAGCTGGGAGCAATGTTAGGTTTGATTGTCATTAGCTAACGTTATCGAAACCTACGGCTAACCGGTCACTTTAAAGTTGACGACACACAGTAGCTGCTAGGCCTATTAACGCTGATAAGGTGGGTGCTAACGTTAACTATTCCCCTAACGTTATAACGTTAGTTTGGCTATTTGTCACCTATCATTTCATACAACATAATGTTTGACGACATAAATGAGTCAAATGCCAAAAATCGGACCACTTACCGTGTCTGTAATTAGAGAAGGACAGTCAGTTACGAGCAAGTAGCCTAAAGTGGGATCACGGCAGGCGATAAGACGAACGTTCAGAAGACTCACAGCTCCAGTGGTAGAGGTTGATTGCGTTCAGCTGTAGGTCACGTCATAATGCTAAAAGTTGCCGCCAAAGCGGTCAATGTTAACTTAATGGGAATTTGTTGCTCTTTTATCGTAAATATCTCAAAAAGTATAAAGTTCACAAATGTAAAAAATACATTGTACAATTGTCCGTCACAAGACCTTTGTAGGAGTGTTTGAATGACGTCAAACGGTTCAGTGGTTTTAGTGTCATTAAACGTCAAACTTGGTCGGAAGAAGAAGAATAAAAGACGATAATAAGAAGAACAGTGATAATAGTCCACTGCATTTACATGCAATGCAAATACATTAGCATACATAAACAGAATATAGGAACAGGAAAATGTCTCGGATGTTTATTGCGACTGCAAGATTGGTAGTCAGTGATGTGACTTATAGCTTATGTGACTGTCCGTGCGGCACACCCTTATTCAATATGACTCCTAACTTTGGTTGAAGAGATCTCTTATATGTTTGAGTGTAGTCTCATTTACAACTCGTTTCTCCTTAGGAGAAATAATAGAGCAAATGAGGAGACATTGCAATGAGAAACTGTTGAGAAGTAGGAGTTACAATTGAGATATCAGTTTGAGGGTCAAAAAATAGGGCACTCCATAGCATTTCAAACTTTTATTTTATAAAACAAAGCAAAACAGTTGTACTTTAAAAATGGACTTTAAGCAATGGGAGCTTGCACAGTTGCACTTTAAAATGGACTTCAAGCAATGGAAGCATGTTAATGCCTTGATATGTTCTTTTCAAAAATACAAAGTAAGACATTTGTTTGACCGTCTGCTTTCATAACTGTGGGAATTTTGATACAGCACAAAGATCAGACACACCTTATTGATCCCTTAAACACAGAATGGGGGATGTGATAGCTACCACTCACATTTGCTATATGTTGCCCAATTGAAAAACAGATTGTATTGATATATTTGTTAAGCTTAAACAAGTTTGTTGAATTCCCTCACCTCATCTAGTGAGTAAACTGTATTGTCAGGCTAGGATTAGGGGTGGGCGATATATATCGTCTGCGATAATATCGTGATTGTTGTTTTAACGATGTGCAAATTTACATTATCGAGTATTTAAATTACTTATGGGGGAAAAACACTCGAAATCACGCATTGAAACTCCATACATTCATTAAATCCAGGAGGTGTATGCAAGAGAACCCCCGTTGCAGCAGAGCAAGTGTCACATGATCCCTAGTGGGTCCACGTTGTCACACCAGAGCCCGTCTATGGACTTATTAGACATTTTCTGGTCACACGCAGGTCTAATGTTTATTTTGTGTAGCGAGATCAAGACGTAGCCTACAAGGGATTTTGTGCAGCTACTTCTGTTCACGTAGCATTGATGAGACAGTCCTTTTTTCTTACATGGTATTATATGGAGAGAAAACATTTGCCTTTGAGTATTTTAGTAGTCAGTTGTAAACAAAGAACTCTTCTCATGTAACCCTTTTGTAAATGGACTAAAGTTCGCTCTAAATGTCTACGTGTATCGATTATGCTAACCGTTAGCATCTCTATGGGATTTCTCATATACATTAGCCATAAGCTAACGCATTAGTTTCTATTCTGTAACTTGGAATGCTAGCCTACATGATTTCTCTTAAACAAAACATCGAAGGGAATAACTGAGATGTACTCTGTTGGTCTGCTTAGTTTTTTACTGTGAATCCTAAGTAAAAGTTTTTGAAAGGAACTTCAGCTTCAGACTTTCTCTTGAGAAACTGTTTGGCCTAGTCATCTTCTCTAATGTAGCTGGCTAGACCATGTCATTGCCACACACACAAGTGGGGGCAAAATTGGAAATGTGTCATAGAGTGACAATTAGTTGATTTGGTTAAAAAGGTCACAGGTTAGGTTATTGGTTATTATTGTATTGATGCTATTCATAAATAATGAGATGTAAAGTAACTCGGACTTTTACAAATTTTTTTAAAGGATATTGACTAATTATCGTTATCGTCAAAATCACAAAAAATATCGAGATATTATTTTTTGTCCATATCGCCCACCCCACCCCTAGCTAGGATTAACCCCTATCCAGCTTACCACTAGGCAAAACCTTGTTTTGGTTGGTCTTCTGCCCTCAGCTATGTGGCTCTACCAGGGGCGCAGGAGATATTTTGAAAGTGAGGGGGACCAAATTGTGAACACAAACCCATAGTGAAATCAGATTTCCAGATATCGGATCGCCACCTCTGGCCCACTTTCGACCATCATATTTTAAACTTGCCAGAATATTAAGATAATACCATTGATTGTTTTCAAAATATTGTTTGATTAAAATTGTCAAAACTGTGAGATGAGCACAATGCCAGGTCTGCCCTCAGACCAGCTTCTTGCTATGTGCAATTCTACTAATTTTTTTAGATTTATTTTACACTACTTGGGCCAATGGTAGAATACTCTAAAAGCAACATGATGTTGATATTTTATGAAGCCATGAATGAATCATCATGCCTATGATCCAAACATAGACTACATGATCAAATAGCCTAGTTAGGCCTACAGTACCTAAATTGTCTGGTATAAACCAAATCAACTCTCCACTATGTGTCTGCAGTTAATATTTATGCAATGTTAGAACATGTTGGCTTAACAAGTTACCAGTCTGGAACACACAGAAAATTGCAACAGAAAGTTGCCTTTATAATCAACTATTTGTTCCAACAGCATTTAAACAAAGCATTTATAAAATTGAAAAAAAAAATATATTACATAAGAAGTAAAATAAAATACTGTTACTGTAGTAACTGTACCACATTATCCCAAGCTTCAAAGAGCTCCCCATGTCTGTGACAGCCAGACGTGACACTGCTAAATTCTCAGCTTGTTTATACCCCACACTGAACGCGTAAGAAAGGCCCATCACTCTGGGGTGTGGTCGCCTACTCTCTGGGATTTATGCACCAAGGTAACTGAAGTATCCAATTTGTGTCTTGAAATTATGTTTGAAATAAATGTCTTAGAACAAAAACTTTGGGTAGGCCTATATACTTGTATTTTATAGTTAGGCTAGTGAAAATGAGTTGATCAGTAGGCTAGTTGAGTTTGTTATCAATAAACATTACAGCTAATCTCATGTTGAGCAGGAGAAAGGCTACCATAAATCCTCAAATTATGCCCGGGATTGATTCTATTTATAGCCGGACACAGGGCTCGAATGATCTTTTTGTCTTTAAGGGGGTCTCTCTATCTCATAAAAAGTTGACACACCCCGCGCATAGCCTAACAAGGCGATACAATGAAATAGCCTAGGCGCAAGTGGCGCTTTTGCGCAGTACAATATATGCGCACGGTAGGCCTAGGCTTTACCTTGACACAAGCATACAACAGACATAGATTTTTCATAGAAAATGATTACTTTTAATTCATTTCAACATATTATTGATTATAATAGTCCATATCTCAATTCAATTTCACAATACAAAGAAATAGACTAAACGATTTAGTCTGTGCCATTCTCAATTTCACAACGTAACTCATTTAAACCAGACCACCGTCTCAGATAGGCTATCCTCAGTGTCAAACACAATAATGCATGTAGTATAACTTATACACAGGGGGAAAAAGCACTAACTGGCAGAAATGAATAAAGCCAGCCAAACTATGTTCTAGTAGGCTAATGTGTTGAACCGTGGAAAATTAATAGACGAACAATTTTGGAGTTTGCACTGAGATATTGTCGGGTAGCCATTGAATATTCCGACATCAGAGATTGCTAACAGGTGTTTCAAAATAGCTGGGAACTTTCCGGAGCTCTGAATGGCAGAGGATAGCTAGATCATCAGACAACACAATCATTGTAGGCTGCATTATGGGCCATAATGTATGGCTTTGTCAATCAACATAGAATAGGTAAAGCGCAAGTTCAACAGCAAACAGGACTTTTCAGCACGTAGGCTAGCCCAATGAACGCCTATGCAAATAGACAAAACACTCACATCAAAGCAGGGTGACTTCTTCAGATTTGCGAGTGCTGTCAAATCTATACGATTTAAGTCAATGAAATAACACCTCTTCTTAATATTTTATTATATTGTTGGTTGGATTAATAAAGTCGTTTTCCTACCATGGGTCTCCAACACACGTTCTCAAGCTCATTGTCTTGCCGCCCCTTTCGAGTTAATTGCCCGAGGCTGAAGCCTACTACATTTAATTGTTGCGTGACTCAAGGCATTCCAGCCTACGAATTTAATAAAAAGTAGCCTACTAAATCATGCATAATTAAACAATAACTCAATTTAGGCTACTTGGCTACGCAAAAAGGTTTCTATTACAGTACAACCCCTATTCAATGAATGGCTACCTTGTCTCGCAATAAACAGCGGTGGAAATCCTGACACTTTTTCAACTGCATGAAACATAACAGTGAACCATCAAATATCTCCCAGAGTTCAGTGCCCATCAGTCCCAACATTTAGCAATATAATCAAACAGTCCAAAAGTAAATTAGATCCCAAACCAAACCGAAAATGTTATGCTTTTGATGGCCTACCAGTATGCCGCTCCAAACGAAAAGCATCTCTAATGATGGTTGTTAGTAGACAAACTGGCTTCAGATATCCAACAGAGTGAATATGAGATTGTGCAGTCTTACAGTACTGTAGATGGCTGTGGTTAGTGATGTGATGCTGTTAATGGGGAGTTTTACATAGTTAGCGCGAACCCTATTTATTATTTATTTAGCGTATATAAGGCTTTTTTTCCTTATCAAAAGTGAGGGGGACGACGGCTGTCTCTTCAGCACTGCGTGGGACACATCCCCCACGTCCCCCGTGCCTCCTGCGCCCCTGGGCTCTACACAGCCTAGACGAGCGAGCTAAACAAGGGTCCAGTAAGTGCTCAAGACACTGATGCCGTTTGAGAGTGTTTACTTGGAAACCACAATTTGTAAAACTGAAAATACAAAAATAAAGGAGATTTCAATTAATAAAGCTATCATTTTGTGCATACATGTAAATGACAAACACATTATTCCGCTACGGGTAAAACAGCGTTAGCTATTTCTGAACAGTACCAAGTTAGCTATAAACTAGCCTAGGACGCTAGTCAAGGTTTTTTACTATCATATAGCAATACAAACGCAAAATACATATGCAAAGTAAGGCTAAACACATAGCTTAAATAAATTATATCATCCAAACTTACAGATTGTCCCGTGTCGAGGGCGTAATATAAACAAAGACATGCACACAAATTCCACCGTCTTTCCACTTCAAATGCACTTACAACAATGACTAACATTGGTTTACGTGTGCTTAATCTCACTCAGAAACGGAAACCACCGCTAGGTGGCAGCATCTACTTAGAAACAGGAAGTATTCACTACAAAACCCAGGGACAGAACACTCCCCGTCTGACATCTTAAGGATGTCACCCAAACAAACCTATGCAAACAGTTCCAAAAGGATATCAAGACAATCCAGTCTCTTAAACAGTGTCCTTAGACACCAACAGGACGATCTCATTGATGGGGCGCAGGTAAAGTCTTTGCTCGCCGTCACGAATAACCTTCACCTCAATCTTCCTCACTCTGCCGTCCTCACTGGGAAAGGCTTTAGTGATGAGCCCGACTGGCCAATCGTTCCTCTTCTCCTGGCCCTCTTTAAGCAGGACCACATCTCCTTCTTGTAGATTCGGTCTCGCTGTCCGCCATATGCGCCGATCTTGGAGCCCGCTGATGTATTCTTTCCTCCATCGACCCCAGAAGACATTGGCCAAGTGCTGCACACGTCGCCACTGTGCCCTGAAGAGGTCGCGTCCAAGTGCTGCACACGTCGCCACTGTGCCCTGAAGAGGTCGCGGCCAAGTGCTGCACACGTCGCCACTGTGCCCTGAAGAGGTCGCGGCCAAGTGCTGCACACGTCGCCACTGTGCCCTGAAGAGGTCGCGGCCAAGTGCTGCACACGTCGCCACTGTGCCCTGAAGAGGTCGCGTCCTTCAAACTGCCCTGGTGGTACCGGCGGTGTGCCAGACTTCTGTGTGAGCAGCGTGGCAGGGGTAAGAATCGCAGGATGCTCTGGATCTGTGGAAACTGTTATGATAGGCCGTGCATTTACTATTGCAGTTACCTCAGCCATGAATGTTACCAACACTTCATGAGTGAGATTAGCATATCCATGTTGCAGTAGCATTGCGTCCAAGATCCGACGGGAAACCCCTATCATGCGCTCCCAGGATCCGCCCATGTGTGAAGCATGAGGAGGATTGAACTGCCACTGGCAACCGTGGTTTTTGAGGTAAGTATCAATTTCGCTGTTGTGGCAACCCTTCTTGTCAATTTGCAGCTCCTTGCAGGCACTCACAAAGTTGGTCCCACAATCCGATCTGAGCAGTTTTGCAGCACCTCTGATGGCAAAAAAACGACAGCCCATCTCTTGGCCTCTGCTTGACCTCCCCTTGTCTTCCTGACCATGACATGCCAAGGCCCAAACACGTCTAGGCCCACATATGTGAACGGTGGGTCTGTGCTCAATCTGTCCTCAGGCAGGTCTGCCATGATCTGTTCTTGTTGTCTGCCTCTCAGCCTGCGACAAGTGACACAGTTGTAGATCATACTGCTGACCGCTCTCTTTCCTCCCACAATCCAAAATCCTGCAGCTCTAACAGCCCCTTCAGTGAAATGTCTACCCTGGTGGTACACCCTTTCATGAAAATGTCTGACTAATAGCTCAGTCACATGATGTCTTCCCGGAATGAGGATAGGAAGTGTTTCCCCTGTAGGTAACTGTGATCTTGCCAGCCTACCTCCGACTCTGAGAAGTCCACTTTCGTCCACAAATAGACACAACTTGCTGAGTGGGCTTGATCTTTTGACAGGCTCACCTTGTTTAGCATGTTTGAAATCTTCAGCAAAGACCTCACTTTGAACAGCACGAATGATTGTGGCTCTTGCCTGTCTTCATCAAGGTGCAAACTACATACATGCCAGTGATGACAGGCACTCTCTGGTCTGTGCTTGAAGGACTTGGCAATGTGTTGCAGTCTAGCTACTGCCCTCAACAGCAGGTTCCAGCTGGAGAATCTTTCAAACCTAGCACTTCCAAGATCACCTTTTGACAGAGTGGTAGCACAGGTCATAACCTCTGGCCGCAGCTCTGGATCAGTTACAGGGTCAACCAGGTTGAAAGGCTTCTCTTGTATTTCACTTTGCTTTGAGTCAGTGAGGAAAGGAGGTCCACTTAGCCATGTGGAGAAACACAGCTGTTCAGCGGGCAGCGCTCTTGTGGCATGGTCAGCTGGATTTAAATGAGTGGGCACACACTGCCACTGATTTGCCCTTGTAGATCCCCTGATACGTTCCACACGGTTATGAACATAGACGTAAAAACGTCTCTTCTCATTGAAGATGTAACCCAGCACGACCTTTGAGTCCACGTCGATGTCCAGTTCTTCTTGGACTAACTCTGCTACTTCAACGGCCAGCACTGCCGCGCAGAGCTCCAGTCTCGGAATGGTGATGTCTGGTTTTGGAGCAAGCCTTGCTTTACCGAGAAGGAAGCCCACTTCACTATAGCCATCTGCATTTGTAATCTTCAGATAGGCAACAGCCCCTACAGCTTTTGTGGATGCGTCACAGAAAATGTTTATCTCTTTCCTTTGTGCTGCTGATGAAGGAATTGAAGTGTACATTCTTGGGATGTTCAACTGCTGTAAGTGCTTCAGAGAGTCTTTCCATCTTTCCCACTGGGCCTGTTTGTCTTTTGGCAGTTCAGCATCCCAGTCACACACATCAGAGGAGATCTCTCTCAAAATAAAGCGACCTTCAATGCTTACAGGCACCGCGAAGCCAAGGGGGTCGTAGAGGCTGTTGATGACTGATAGCACTCCACGTTTAGTGTATGGCTTTTCACTGATTGTCACCTGAAACATGAACAGGTCTGTGGAAAGGTCCCACCCCAAACCTAAGCTGCGCTGTACAGGTGGTGAGCTTTGCCCAAGGTCAAGGCCCTGCAGGCCAGTAGCGAGATCTTCGTCAGGGAAGACGCTTGTGATGGTGGGGCTGTTGGATGAGATCTTGTGCAGGCGTATGTTTGACTGTGCGAGCATTTTCTGCGTTCTGCGCAGCACATCAATGGCCTCAGTCTCAGAAGTCAATCCATCATCCACATAAAAGTGGCGTTCGATGAATAGCCTTGTGTCCCTACCATACTCTTCCTCAGCTTCAATCGCAGTCCTTTTTAGCCCATAGATATAGCAACTGATGGTGATGGACAATTTACGAACACATGGACCCTCATTCGAAACTCTGCAATTTCTCCATCCATGTTGTGGTTCTGGAACCACAGGAACCGAAGGTAATCACGATGCTCTTCTTTAACGATGAAGTTGTGGAACATTTGCTCCACGTCTGCCATTACAGCATATTGCTCAAGTCTGAAACGGATGAGCACCCCAACCAGAGTGTTGTTGAGGAATTAAGGAACATGACATTTAAGACCGTTTAAAGACTTTTAAGACCCCGCGGCTACCCTGCATTATGTCAGGAATACCAAAAGTACTTCTATACGGCTCTGGGCTATACTTCCCTGTCCATAACTCAGAATTGGCTGTGCCACATTTTCTTTTTCCTATGAACAGCACACAGTGATTTCCAACAAGAGCTATGGATCAATTCATACCGGATTTGTCCTTTAAGTGATTTGTAAACAAGGAGTGCTTTAGGGTCAATCCGGTAAATCAAAGACAATGACTCAATATTACATCTAAATTAGCCCAAAACATTTAGCTCTGATCACTCAAGAGACACTGACAATTGTCAAGAACAAAAACAAAATACAGTATACACCAGGGGTATTCAATTAATCTTCAGCGAGGTCGTTACGGAAAATTTCCTCAAGCAAAGGTCCGGAGCATCATAATGTTTAGGCTATGTATATGTATGTATGTATAATATATATACAGGGGCGGAGCCAGAGGGGTGGCTCCGGGTAGCACAGGCCACCCTTGAGATTCGATTGGCCACCCCAAATCCTAGTCTACGATTGGCCATTAACATGGTGTAAGGCGGGACCTTTCTTGATGCACTTGCAGCAGTGTGAAGTGTCAGACGTCAGAAATGTAAATGGCAAACACATTTGCCTTTATTGGCCTGCGGCACAATTGAACTGCGGAACGAAAGGTTTCCCCGATCAGGAAATACTCCTTAATACGCAACTTTGTGTAGGCTTAACAGAGGTAGCCTAAATATCGTGCCTATGACGATGACAGCTTTAAAAAAAAACAAAAAACATTTATTTCACTTGTCTCGCTGGATTGAAGGCAGAATGTGGGCTATTGTGCAAATAGATGAATGATGAATGTCGGGAAATTCCGTTAACAAAAACCTAAAGTTTTGCTAACATTTTCTCCATTATTATCGTAAAATATGTCTCCATGCAGGGCAGGTTCTAACCTAGGCTAGGCTACTATATAGGGGTGGGCTGGTAGAAATTTTGGGTGGGCAACATAGCAAAGCTGTCAAATTGGATCAAAACTAACATAAACACAAAACAAACACAAAACAATCAGTACTACCTAGCTTGAGTTGCTGCAGTCTGATACATGTATGTAAAATACAAAATAGTATGTTGTCATTTTTATTTTATTTAGTTGGAAAAAAATGGCATCATATTTTGTATCAAAATACTTTATAGGTTTGTAGTTTAAAAATAGTGCCAAATTATTTTGGTAAAACCAATAACCTACTTTTGGTGATGTGATTATAAAAGTGGTGCTGACTTGTAATTTGCCCAGAGTTGTTGTGATCAGAATATTGAGATTCAGGGAGATAAGTTTCTCATCCAATTCAAACACATGGAAGTCATCCAATTCAAACACATGGAACCGGTTATGTGGTTGCCCTGCAACAAGTTACCCCACGTGAAAATTTAATTAATAATTTGCCCAGACTTGTTGTGATCATAATATTGAGATTCAGGAAGATGAAATTGCTCACATACACAATACACTCCATACCAACCTCAAGTTTCTTGAGAAAATAAACAAATAGACAAAAAAGCAGGTCAAATTATTGTAACAGCTACAAAAATAGATGGCCATAGAGTGGGGGAAATGTCTTGGATGAGTATATTTTGTATATCTTCATTTACAGTAATATAATAAAATTATATTATAAGATTATATTTTAATGTTCCCATGATGGAATTTGTTTTAGAACAGCATAGCCCAGTGACAGACAACTTAGATAATTAACTTTAATATGTTTGTATTACATTTTATTCAAATACAAAGACATTTTATGTGAGAGTAAGGTATTTGTGTTTTTTTGTCCTTCAATTTATGAGTATGGTGTTTGCATCTGGTTTCCCTAATGTATTTGTGCTAATTTCACATCTTGAGCCTGTTTCTGTTTATCTGGATGTTTTGCCTCATGCCACCCTTGAATCAGTGCGTCACTAGTGCCACCCTTGTTAAAAATGTCTAGAATCGCCACTGTGTATATATAATATTAGGATGGATGGATGGAGCCTAGTTGTAGATAGATAGATACTTTATTGATCCCCAAGGGGAAATTCAAGAAGATTGTAGGCCTAGGACTAATGTTTAATGTGAAATAAAATAAGTAGCCTAAAAGGCAACATTCGAAATGAGGAGAAATAAGGCAAGATAAGAGTGATTGGGGAGAAATCTGAGTAGCCTTGGCTATTTTAAAGATCTTAACGTGAACTTAAAATAAAATTTGAGCTGAGACAAGGCTGGTTCCTTGAACCCATTAATCAGCAAGTTTAATTTATTTTTTTTAGTTTTTTTTATATTGATCCGAAATCCTGGAAACCCAGGAACATCACGTTGTTGAGCAGTGAATGCATATCGGCTTAACTAGATTGTGGTGGATCAATCATATTGCCTTCTTAAATCGTAAAATATTCTGTGGTCTCAGTTCACTGTTGAATGGGCCTAGCCTACCCTATGCTTGCTCAATATGCTTTGTCTAGTAGAGTGCTTCAAATTGGCGCTTTTAAAAATCGCCTGTCTCAGAATAGAAGAGGTCCAGGGCAATTCTGCGCAAAACTGTCACATCCATATTTAGCCTAGTTGGCGTTACAGACGTGACAGTTTTGCGTGGTATTGCCCCCGTATCGTTATATAAAGCTCTGTTCTCGCTGTCTTGCTTCCTCCTCTTTGAGCAATCGATGATTTGAAAATAACTTACTTAACGTTAACTTAGATATCCATCTGATTGTTTCTCGTCCCGTCTCCTCTCCTCGCTCGTTTCAGGCTATCAGTCTCTTCTCCATAGTAGGCTACTTTACTCACTGACTCGACTTTATCAGAATGCACAGATTTCACTGGCTGAGTAGCAGCAAGTGAAATGATGGTTCCTGAAGCTCCTGAAGTAAATGCTGTTATCCTTACCAACAAAACATTGACATCTTACGTGAAAATCTAAATTAGGTTATTATGGTCTGGGTCCGGATAGGATCACGTCACGGTCCGGACTCGGATCGCGGTCCGCCATTTGGTGATCCCTGGTATACACCATACAACAAATATTGTTGGTGAGTTAATCATTTTGGCCATGTCATTTTTTTTACTTTTGATGTATGTTCAGCCCATCTGTAAAATATCTTCATAAAACCTAGTGGAAATTTCACCTCTATCATTTCTATGACAATGTGATTTTGTAGCTTTCGTAGCTACACAGTTTGATGTTAACTGTATAAAGGTTGAATAATTTTAGTGCAATAGAGGCCTACCCTTTATAAAAAGCCCACCAATAATTACCCCAGCTTCATGGATGTTTTGGAACCTCCAGCCCTCGTAACAAAAGCCTTCTTGACCTTTGCAGATTCCACAGCTGTCCATCCGCAGAGCGTTCCACAGTGCATAACGTAGGCTGCAAATAAAAAGCAAAATCAATCTATCAGTGTGGTAATAATAGCTCTGAAACTGACAGTTTCAGTCATTGATTTTGATTAGCTGAAACGTGTTCCTTTCTGTTGTAATTCCCAAGTTACACAAAGTTACACAAGGTTACACATCCTTGTGTACACATCCCTACGCAAAGAATGGTAAAAAATGAAGTTTTTGAAAAATGAAGTTACAAGCTGTGGCCAATGTTCCACTTACCATTGTGTGACAGTCTACATGAACTATTTATTGGTGTCTTTATAAAACCATCAACTGTGCATAAGTTAAGACAACCAGAGGAATACAATAAATCATCTGTTGGAGATTGATCTTAATGCCTCAATTAAAAAATGAGGAAAAAATCCAACCTGTAAACACACCAATATTCTTTGTGAATGAACCAGGTATCGTAAATTAATAAATGTTATTCCTTAAAATACAGGGGGCATAAGTAAGGAACCCCCTATGTTAAAATCCCAGAGGCAGGCATATTTTTATTTTTAAAGGCCAGTTATTGATTGGACTCAGGATACTATGCATCCTGATAAAGTTCCCTTGGCCTTTGTAATTAAAAGATAGATAGATAGCCCCACATCACATACCCTTCACCATACCTAGATATATCATGGTTTTATTTCAGTTAGGCTAATAGCTGGTTTGATTTGCATGCTACAGATTCTATTAATTGCAAAAGAAATGTTGACTGGTAAGTTATTCATGACTGCAGATGCTGACTTGCCTATTTCTCGATCCCTCGACCGTAGCAACGCTACTTCAAAGTTTACCTGGGTTACAAGAATGCCCTTTCACTCCTGTTACAATATGCTGTAATTTATAGCAGGTTAAACAAAAGTGAGAACATATTGTGGGGGAAAATATACTTACCATTTTGGTACGCTGTTTGTTCAGCAATTTGATCTGATGGTCTAGCGTAGTCTTCCAATTTTTTAAGAAGCTGCCGGCCTCTTTTCAGTGGAATTGAGCTGGAACCAGTTTAAACCAGTGGCAATAACGTTAGCTTCGTCATCTTGACTGACATCCCAAAGACATTTTAAAATTCCGTGCATTTTGGCTACAGCATGCCTTAACACCATTCAAAACATACAGACTAAAGCTGTATAAGGAAAAGTAAGCTAGCAATGTTAAATTGTCGAACGTTAGCTTTATATACAAGCGGCACAGCCAGTGATGTAACTTACAAGTAGCTAACATTAACTAGCTAGCTAACTTTATGTGCTGCTTCAGTCAGGTTGTTCAATGATATATTGAGTCTAAAAATATGCAAGAACGTTATCAAATTACCAAAATGTTAATGTACCTTCTCTGAGTTTTCGTGGTGGCAAGTTCTGCACAATCCTTCATACCCACACACCGTTTCACTTGGTTTCACTGGGCGCCAAATCTAGACTGCATTTTCTGGTAGGAGTCTTCTGCACGCGAGTTTGTCACGTCCGACCATCATAGACCTCTGGAGTCTAACTTGATTTCTCTAACTTGCTAACAAGTCGCAAGTTAGCTCTGGGGTAGCAAAAATCAAATTGTGCCGCCTTCACGTACCATTGATTATAATATCTACTCGAAGGTTGAAGACAAAAGTGCGTTCAGGAAAACGTCTGCGTCTCCGATTTCGTCGTCTCCCTGCGCGAGAATTTAACAGGTGATCTCCTTATATGGGCATAGATGGTAGCTTTGTTGTAGGCGAACTTCAGAGGTCTGTCAGAGCATCGTCATGTGTGGTGGTCACATCACATGGTTAGGCCTACTGTTTGCAAATGTGAACTTGAAAATATGTGCAATTAAAACAAATAAGCCTTTGAGAATTGTTGTACAACAGCTAGAGCTCTTACAGATCAGACTAATTTATAAAACAAATAGGTCTGGATGAGCATTACATTAGTTCACTTAGAAAGCTCTCTGATGGATAAGCCTGAGTAAAATATGAGATATATAAATTGAGCAAGTCTGAGTATTGTATAAGCCTTTGCTGAGATCTCTTTTGTAAATCAAAAAAGGACTAAACTGAGATGACTAGAATGAGAACGGTTCAAGCTTGTGAAGAGATCTCTTTTACAGAACTGATGTCTGAGATTTACTAAAAAGATCTGAAATGAGAATTGCATGAGTTTACAGAGAGAGCTCTCTGGTGGATCAGCCTGAGTAAAATATGAGATGTATAAATTAGACAACACTAGGCATTATTTAAAATATTGATGAGATCTCATTTGTATATTAAAGGGAGTCTATACTGAGATAACTTAACTCTTTTGCTCCAGAGACAAACCTGAGAAGCGGGAGACAAAAGCAATAATCTCATTTTTATATCACTGTGATCTCATTATTGTCTAGGAGAAACAATTGAGAAAGAGAGGAGCTCTCATTTTAACATTTTCTTTCCTCTGGGATTACAGATGCTAGCTTAGCTGTGACAATACCCTGGGTAATATCCTAACAGCTAATGCTATTTTACACAGTAAAATACGCATTTGAAAGCCTGGTCACCAGTTGCCAGTTTGTATGGCTAATTATTTTGCCTAGACTGCAATGAAAAAGCTTCGTATTTTGGGGTGGCAAAGCTGATCTACAAACCACAAAAAGGGGCAAAGATGTACATGCTGAAGGGCAAAGGGAATATCACAATGTTTTTTTCTCTGGCCTTTTTTGGGATAGGCTATGTATTGGCAGTCAGCCCTAACTTACCGTTGTCTTTGACACACCCGCTCACTTGACTGCCGGCGCAAACAAGTACAGTAGCCTTTGACACCCTCCGTGCGTGTAGGCCTAGCATGCATGTCAGATAACCCTTCCCCCTCCCCCTCTGTTTTTCAGCAAATCATATGACGACGTTTTTACTGTTGTGCTGGCTGTCAGAATGATCAGCAGCACAAATAAGTTCGCTAAAATATTGGTGGGGACAATTTTGTCATCTTAAAATATTGATTAGGACTAGTCCTTAGCGTCCCACCCTAAATCTACGCCCATGGTGTTTGTAACTTAGCCAACAGTTTAACAGCCTGTTCACTGACAACACTTGCTCAGAACAAGTAGCCTAGTCTAGGCCTAGTCACATTTTCGTTATCACACGATGACTGACATAATTGTCACATCTCTCTCTTCAAATAGGCTTAATCATTTTATTAGCACTAAATAAATTAAAGTGTATTGCATATTGTTATAGGTCACTTTTCAAATCATGTCATATTATATAATTACAGTATATACAGTATATATGTGCCCTCTTATTTACTTATTTACTTACTTTTTTGTTTACTTGAATGTTATGTTTGTCTGTGGACCTAAATTGGTAAAATATGTCTTGTCTTCACCGTGGGATAGTGAGAAACGTAATTTCGATCTCTTTGTATGTCTGGAACATGTGAAGAAATTGACAATAAAGCTGACTTTGACTTTGACTTTGATATCCTGGCCATGGATGCATTAATCATTGCATCTGTCTTTAAAAAATGTCAAACAAATGCAAACAAAATATATGTCAATTTAAAATACTAATAGGCTACGTACAGTATAGGCTACATTTGGAGAAAGGAACTAGTGCCAATGCAATACAACAAGCCAATCAACCACAAACCAGGCACTTTCAATAGATGTGTAAGGAACTAGATATTTAAGTGCAGTATAAAAACAGCTTTGTGGGTGGATAGAAATTTCAAGCATCATGCAAGGACATATCTGGGTATCATAGCACTCCAATAGTTGCCTGTATAAATTTAAAAAAGGCCTAGCCTACAGACAATGTCAACCTAATAACACAGGTAATTAAATAATTGAAAAACCAGGCACTTTGAATAGGTTTGTAGAGAACGATTAAAGTACACTGCAAAAAATTAAATCTAACCAAGTGTTATTAATCTTATAATAAGATCAAAAAATCTATTGTTTTTAGTATGAAAAGACTTACCTAGTGCCCTCTCGAAAGATCATTTTGACTTAATTTAGGAAGGCTTTGACTTATTTTAAGGAGTCTTATCAAGACAAATTTACTTAACGCACTGGCAGACAAATTTGCTTGTTTTTAGGACAAATTTGCTTAACATACTGGCAGAAAAATTTGCTTGTTTTCAGGATGAGATGTCTTAAAATAAGTCAAACTTTTCTTAAATTAAGTCAAATGATTTCATGAGAAAGCTCTAGGTAAGTCTCTGTATACTGAAAACAATACAAACTAGTTATTTTTATCTTTATATAAGACTAATAATCTTTTGATTTAGATTTTATTAGATAAGCAGTTTTTTGCAGTGTAGGCCTACTGTATATAGACAGTTCCAACGAGTTCCACAAACCATTTATCAGCCTGAGTGGCCCATTAATTAGTCATAGGCTAGACCTAGGCTACATATCAACATAAGACTAGCTTGTGCTACTGTAGTTTCTGCCTAGCAATAACCTCAATGCTTTAGCTCCGCTAACCTTTCTCTCTGCCTTCCATCCATGTGTAAAACAGCAAGCAATCACGCAAATCCGTTGACTGTAAAAAATCCTGTAGTTTTCCTCGAACTTGATCGCTTGTAGGGTCATGCCATTAGACAAGGGTCCACTCATTTATCCCCCTACATTTCTGTAAATAGACTCGACCTGCAATCGGTTCATTGGATAAACCAGAAACACATTCCCCATTCCCAGGAGGCTTTGCTCCATTCTAGCCTAGGCCTGTGTTAATTTAAGAACAAACAAAGAAATTAAATTTACATTTTATTTGTGACCATGAAAGTTCTGTAACGCCTGAATGAGACAAAAATGAATTGAGATAAAAAAAAATTGAGGCTAGCCTACACAATTAATCAGCATGGGGGAGATGAGTGTGCAGGATAACCATGAATGACATATAGACAGTGAGCGAGTGGTATAAATATTGGTTGGACTTCTCAACATAATATGGAAGCCCGTTCCTTCCACTTGAAGAAAAGAAACTGCCAGATATGAAGTCAAAATTATGAGATATAAAGTCATAATTATGAGATGTAAAGTCATAATAATGAGAAATAATTCGATCCAGTTCGAAACGTTGGACCTGTCGTCAGAGTTGGACCTGCAAGTGGTACACCGTCTCATCTCAGTCCCTCTCCTAATCCAGCAAGGTAAGCGAATTTGTAGAGCATAGTGTTGCTAGTGTCTAAAACCGACAATCGATCTTTTCATCCAGTTCATATTTTGCTGGAAAATGCACTGCGTGGCTATGTTGTTGTAGTAGCAGCTAGCATTTGGGTGTAGCAGCTAACGTTAGTAGACTAGGCTTGATATTTGACTAGCTAACGTTAGACTATCTTCTATAATTCTAGTTTACTAGGCAACTGCACTGCAAAAAATGAATTCTAACCAAGTGTTATTGATCTTATATTAAGATTAAAAAATCTATTTGGTATTGTTTTTAGTATGAAAAGACTTACCTAGCGCCCTCACAAAAGATCATTTTGACTTAATTTAAGAAGACTTTAACTTATTTTAAGGAGTCTTATCAAGACAAATTTGCTCAACGCACTGGCAGACAAATGTGCTTGTTTTTAGGACAAATTTGCTTAACGCACTGGCAGACAAATTTGCTTGTTTTCAAGATGAGATGTCTTAAAATAAGTCAATTTTTTTTTTAAATTAAGTCAAATGATTTCACAAGAAAGCGCTAGGTAAGTTTCTTTATACTGAAAACAATACCAACTAGCTTTTTTTTATCTTGATATAAGATTAATAACACTTGGTTAGATTTTGTTAGATAAGCAGTTTTTGCAGTGTGAACTTTGATGGAGCCCTCGGGCTCTCATAATATGCTGTCTGTTGGTCAGTGAATACTCAGTCAGTTCACAACGTTTCACCAGAGTGCATTTAATCGTGTATTGGAAATGTGCGTGAAGCTGACATGCATTTATTTGCTAACCGTTGCATAGGACACTGCTAACGTTAGGAGTGTTTTAGGTTCGAGCCTCGAGCAACCGTTAGGCAACTTGACATGGCTTTAACATTGATATTGTTCTAACATTCCCTGTTGTCCTAATGCACATTACGGGAGCCTAATGAAAGTTTATGAATAATTCATGTGTCATTAATACTATTGTAAATGTCAAGATATGCTCTAGACACGCTGTTATATGGCCAACGAAAGTTGTACAACAAGCTGAACTAGTGGGCTTCTTTTTAAACGGAACAGCGTGTTTCCTTCGCTTGCTATAAAGGCATGGCTTTACAGTGGCAACCGGGTGATAAGCGGGTTAACGGCCTTCGAGGTGTGTCAAGTTATACGGAATTAATGGACTCCGCTACGTCGGGGAGTTATTTGCCCCTCGCCTTCGTCCATTAATTCCGTATAACAGGACACCTCGGCGGCCGTTATCCCTTACCTGCTAGCTGCTTCTCACCATGAAAATAGCCTAACACACGATTTTGAAAAATCGCATCGGTCAGTCATAGGCTACTCTGTACGCGACGAATACGATACTGTAGGCATTTGGTCTGGTTTAAAATAGTACAGCGGTTAAACACCCAAATCAAGGGGAATTGTGCACTTTTTGAAAGAAACATGAAACTTCTACTATAGTTAGGTTATACCATGAGGTTTATTTTCAGATTGGGAGGGAAGTCAAATTTGACCTCTGAGGCCCGGGAGAGGTCAAATCCAAGATGGCCGCCAATAATATTCAAAATTGCTTCACGTTGGAACCAAACACAGTAGAACAGTGTTACTCATTGCGCGGCTCGCAAGCCACATGCGGCTCGTCAAGCTATAATTGGTGTCTTGCATGCAGCTTTGGCGAGATTTCGCCAAATTTGGTTTCACTCATTTTGAGTAGGCCTATACTGTTCGCCATCATCTCTGGCCCCAGCTTGATAAAAACAAAGGTAGGCTCTGATTTAGCCTAGTCTACTGTATGACTTCAACGAGGTGATCTTTAGTTTCGTTCTGCTTACCGTATCTCACTGCCACTTGCAACGCCTTTGAATGCAATCCGTTGCCCTGTTTACCGACAATACTACAGCGGACTTAAACTGCCACCTTGTGGCGATAAGTTGTAATACATTTCATGCAGCAGCGTGTATCACGGAAAGCGCGAATGTGCTATGTGGCCATTTCTAAATGGGACCCACTGTAGGCTATGTGGTAACACAGCCAATGGGACCCACTGTAGGCTATGTGGCCATTTCTAAATGGGACCCACTGTAGGCTATGTGGTAACACAGCCAATGGGACCCACTGTAGGCTATGTGGTGCTTCATAAACATACAATACTGCACTACAAAATGCAAACATCTGAATTATACTTCTTCCTTCACCCAAATAATGAAGGTGAAAGGAAGTTATTAAGCATTAGCTGTATATATATATATATGTATATATAACAACTGCAGTGAGTTGGGAGAGAGAAAGCAAGAACACATAGGCTACTACTGGCCAAATCCTCTCCAATTGTTAGAATTGGACTCTGGGCGTTTGGGAACAGCTGAGGGAGGAGGCTACTTGAAACTGTGAGTTTCGGTCGGTGTGAGCGAGCGGACTTTCAGTTGACAGTAATTAACACCCTTTTGAACAATCTAAGCTGTGCGAACGTCAGAGGGCGGTCTACGCTGATGCATCATTAGTGGGACAGGAGGACAGCTGCATGTAATTCCTAGCAGAAGAAAAATAGTGGCAGCTGCTGAAGCGGCAGCATAAGCGGCAGACCGCGTTTCAGCCAGCCTCGTTTAAGACGGACACGGTCAAGACAAGCAAGTTTACCTGTGCAAGTTCACCGAGCACAGGCACCGACAACGGCAAAATGTGCCGTTCCACCATATCTGTTATCACCGGCCATTGCAGAAAACGGCATCATGCCAAAAGGGGCAGAAATGTCAAAAGGGGCAGAAATCCCCTTCACCTCCAGGAACTTAAACGGTCCTCACCGACAGAAACCTCCTTCTCCATGGGCTTGTGGAACTGTCAATCCGCAGTCAACAAAACCGACTTCATAGCTGGCTATGCCAACCACCTTTCTTTGGAACTCCTTGCTCTCACTGAGACTTGGATCAAACCAGAGAACACTGCCACCCCGGCTGCACTCTCCACTAACCTTACACTATCCCACACCCCTCGCCTATCTGGACGAGGAGGCGGGACGGGCCTGCTGATCTCCAACAAATGGAAATTCACCCCGCTACTGCCTTCAAACAAATATGTCTCATTCGAAGTCACAGTGATCGCCCCAGCAAAACTCTACGTGCTGGTCATCTACCGCCCTCCAGGCCAACTAGGCGACTTTATTGACGAACTTGACACTCTGCTATCCTCCATCCCTGAGCATGACTGTCCGCTTCTTGTTCTCGGTGATATGAACATCCACTTAGATGCCCCAGGCTCAGTGGACTTTTTGGCCCTGGTCCACTCCTTTGACCTCGAACTGGTTCAAAGCCCACCGACTCACAAAGCTGGCAAAGAGCTTGACTTGATCTTCACTCGGAACTGCAGCACAGACACCCTCATGGTGACGCCTCTCCATCTTTCTGACCACTTCTTCATCCAGTTCAACGTCAGCCTGTCAGAACAGCCTCCGGCTCCTCAGCCGATGGTCACGTTCCGCCGCAACATCCGGAACCTGTCTCCAACGCACTTCTCCTCTGTGGTTGCCTCCGGTCTACCTCCACTCAACACCTTCTCCTCTCTGGAGGTTAATGAAGCCACTGACTCGCTCTGCTCCACACTGACCTCGTGTCTAGACGAGCTGTGCCCTCTTACCACAAGGCCAGCTCGATCCAAACATTCTCATCCATGGCTAAATGATACCCTCCGATCGCAGCGCACCAAACTCAGAGCCGCGGAGAGGAAATGGCACAAATCCAAACTAGCTGACGACCTCAAAAACTACCAGACACTCCTGACCTCCTTCTCAGCCAGCATCACTGCTGCTAAGACTGCTTTCTACCATGACAAAATCAACAGCGCTACAGACACTCGAAAACTTTTCTCAACCTTCAAATCGCTACTCAACCCTCAGCTGCCTCCTCCTCCATCCAGCCTTACTGCAGATACCCTCGCCTCATTTTTTACAAACAAAGTGGCGGCAATCAGCAGTCAATTCTCTACATGCCCACTCAACGCATCTGACTCAGATACCGCACTCCTACAACCTCTAGGGACTGCTGGAACATCTTTTTCAGCATTCACGCCTCTCTCCGAGAGTGAAGTGTCCAGACTCCTGACATGCAGCCGTCCTACCACATGCTCGCTGGACCCTATACCTACGAGCCTACTTCAGTCCATCAGCCCGACCATCGCTCCAGCTATCACACATGTGATCAATGCCTCGCTAACCTCCGGCACATTTCCAACAGCGTTCAAAATGGCCCGGGTAACACCGTTACTTAAGAAAGCTTCTCTCAACCCTGCTCAAGTCGAGAACTACCGCCCTGTCTCACTACTGCCTTTCCTATCCAAAGGCATTGAACGAGCAGTCTCCAAACAGGTCTCTGACTTCCTTTCACAGAACAACCTTCTGGATCCAAATCAGTCTGGGTTCAAAAGCGGCCACTCTACCGAAACGGCTCTGCTGTCTGTAACAGAAGCCTTAAAAGAAGCCAGGGCGACCGCTCGGTCATCAGTACTCATTCTGCTTGACTTATCGGCTGCCTTTGACACGGTTAATCACCGTATCCTTCTCTCTATACTCGCTGACATGGGAATCTCCGGTTCTGCTCTCTCCTGGTTTGAATCCTACCTCACAGGACGCTCGTTTAACGTATCATGGCTTGGTCAGCTATCCGCACCTCACCATCTCACCACAGGGGTCCCCCAGGGCTCAGTGCTGGGCCCCCTCCTCTTTGCTATCTACACCACCTCCTTGGGACAGATTATCCGTTCGCACGGCTTCTCATACCACTGCTATGCAGACGACACACAGCTCTATCTGTCCTTTCCACCTGACGACCCCCTGGTTTCAGCACGGATCTCGGATTGCCTTTCAGACATAGCTACATGGATGAAGGCACACCACCTCCAGCTGAACCTCTCAAAGACTGAACTGCTGGTCATCCCAGCTAAACCTACCATACACCACGACATCAACATCAAATTTGACTCCCTGTCTGTTTCACCGACCAGGACTGCAAGAAATCTAGGAGTTGTTCTTGACAACCAACTAAACTTCTCAGATCATGTTGCCTCAGTCGCCCGGTCATGCCGTTTTGCACTCTACAACATACGGAAAATCAGGACTTACTTGACTCAAGATGCTACCCAACTTCTGGTTCAGGCAATAGTCATCTCACGACTCGACTACTGCAATGCCCTCCTGACCGGTCTCCCAGCCTGCGCAGTGAAACCACTTCAGATGATCCAGAACGCAGCGGCGCGCCTGGTCTACAACCAACCCAAAAGGGCACATGTTACCCCGCTGCTCATCCAGCTACACTGGCTACCTATGGCGGCCCGCATCAAATTCAAGTCTCTAACACTTGCCTACAAAGTAGTCTCCGGCTCTGCTCCCACCTACTTGAATGCCCTCATACAGACTTACACTACCTCCAGACCGCTGCGCTCCTCTGACGAACGACGTCTAGCTCTACCACCGGTACGCTCAAGCCAATCCAAACTTTTCTCATCTGTTGTTCCTCGTTGGTGGAACACACTGCCAGTTCTTACAAGGGCAGGGACATCCTTTTCCACTTTCAAAAGACTCCTGAAGACCCAGCTCTTTAGAGAACATCTACTCTCATAGCAACACTTACAACAAGTCTTACTGATCCTAGCACTCACCAGCCGTTTTAAACTGACAAGTAACTGTTAAAAACAGCACTCACCGACGCACTTATTCTTACTGTACTCTAATGTTTTTTTAAACTGTCCTAAAATTGTGAGAATTGTTCTAAAACTTACTGTTTACCATGTTGTTAGTCGCTTTGGTTAAAAAGCGTCAGCCAAATGTAATGTAATGTAATGTAATGTTATATATATATATATATATATTATATATTAAGCATTGGCTGTATATATTTAGTTGTATTGGATGTGTTATTTCTTTTTTTGTGGGATATTTATATGTAGAAATGCACATTTGCAAAGGTGAGTTAGTATGTTGTCGTAGAAGTGGTTCTCTTTGATTTTGCACTGCCAATGTGGCTCTTGTGAAAAAAATAGTGAGGATCACTGCATTAGTTTTAAACTTTACATAATAGGGAGTCCCTTTACTGTGTCACTATAAGCTGAGGGGTCCTTGACCTGCTTGACGTTGACACCCCGGGGTTAGGCGATATTTCACAGCCAGCCTTATCAGACCATTCATTGAGATTTGTTGATTGATGATGACAGCTGGCCAGCAACATGTTTTGTGTGCATATGCTTTAAAAATACAACTATGTTGTAAATGTAGCTTATTTCATGTTTATCTTTCAGCACATATTCAGCCAACGGATGCTCTACTGAAGGAGAAGAAACCCATGATTAACACAGGTAAATTGATCTGCTAAAGCCATACAATTGTACCATACACTGGTTTATTTTCATGACACGGAGACTATGTTCCCAATGACGTCTTAGGTGAGGGTGATGGTTGTCTGCTTATGGCAGCATAGTCTTGGGTTTATTCTCCCTCTACAAAGTATCTGTTGGCATCAGTGGTGGAATGTAACGAAGTACAAATACTTCGTTACTGTACTTAAGTAAATTTTCCACGTATTTGTACTTTACTTAAGTAAAATTTATAGTGCATACTTTTGACTTTTACTTCGTTACATTTTACAGCAATTATCTGTACTTTTACGCCGCTACATTTCTACAACACCATCGTTCCTTTTTACGATACATTTTATGATCAGTTTTTTTTTTATCTCTGACAAACACGTTTGTTTTACCAGGGGGCGGGGTTGCTACCACAGATTCTGGAGCGCTACGTGCATTCTTAGAAACATAAGCTTCTAGTCTAGACCAGGCAAAGCGTGAGCTTGTAGCCATCTGCATTCGGTAGGCTATATTCACCAGACCCATGGCTACACTGTACATGCAACTGTGTTCTGTGCCTTTCTCTGTCTGTTATCTGCAGCATTAGGGCCTCCTCTCCGATGAGATTGCTATCCGCGGATCAGCGAAGTTTCAGGCTATGCTTCTGTCACACGTCTGATAATTTGCGGCACAAATGAATGGTAGACTATTAATGAACCGGTGGCCGGAAAAAAACGTAACATTTTCCAGATTAGGAAATATTCCTTAATTGTGTGTGATCAAATAAAGAGGCATAGCCTACAATTGGGGGGTAGTAATGTGAGCGCTCATTCAATGTCTATGCGTCTGCGCAAGTGAAACTGAACCTAATCATAAAGACACCTTTCTCAGCAACTTTTCTGTTCAATCAGCATAATTGGCATTACGATCCACCCGACGTTTCCCTTGTCTACCCCGTTAAACTTCAGGCTCTCGTGTTTTGCTGACTGATATTACTCAGCAGATCACCCTAGTTAGATGACCAGAATTACAGTCTCTAGAATTGTAGGTCAGAATGTAAACTGGGCCACAGATGGTAAGCACAATTGCATTAGCTTAAAACTATCTAGTCGAGTATAACCTAAAACTAGCTTAATTAAAATGCCACAGCCCATACTGATTTTTTGTTTTAGAATATAGTATATAAATCATTATGCAAATACTTTTACTTTTAATACTTAAAGTACATTTAAAAGCAGGTACTTTTTACTTTTACTTAAGTAGGGTTGTCATTGTGGTACTTTCACTAAAGTAAATATTTCTCTGTGTATTTGTACTTTTACTTAAGTACTGAGTTTCAATACTTCCTCCACCACTGGTTGGCATAGATGTGATGAAAGATAAACCTGAAACATGAAATAGGCTACAGTGACAACAGTTTTATTTTTAAAAGTATGAACACAAAACATGTTGCTGGTCAGCTGTCATTAATCAACATATCTTGATGAATGGTCAGATAAGGCTGGCTGTGAAATTTTAGCTAACCCAGGGGTGTCAACGTTGTCCAGCAGGTCAAATATCTCTTCCATCTGATTGATTCCTATTGATGTGATGCTCAAAATAATAAACAAAACAAAATTGATTATAGAATGTGCAGAGGGTAATGCATTGTTGTTCTTAATGTATCACAATGTTGTTGGCCTTTCATTATATATTTGTGTTGGCCTGTCACAGGATGGATGGGCTGTGTGACTTTTTGAGGTTGCGGAATGTACCGGAGGAAACCATACAGCAACTGGAAAAGGATAAGGTAACTAGTCTGTTAAACGGCAAAGATGCTCAATTTGAGTTTTGGGTAGTTCAAATACAATTCCTGTTTTGAAGAGATGCCAACCAAAACAACCTCACTGCAATTTGATTGATATGAATGCACAAAGAAATCGATTAAGTCATCAGACACAAACATTGCAAAAGAAAAGCAAAATGCTATGTTATCTATTGCTAAATAGTTGATTGGTTTAATGTGTGTTTTCTTTTTTTTTTTTTTTTTGTAGATTGATCCCAATGTCCTACTTGTCATGACAGATGCCCAGTTAACTACGTATCTACCATCCTATGGGGACCGGCTGGCTGTCCTTGGATATTGCAGACGGAAGGGAAATTGTCCTGTTGCCCGCAAATCTAAACTTTTTGAGCGACTGAAGGCCAAGATATTAAGAAGTGGGGATCGTGAACATTTGTCTGAGAAGGTACCAAGTCGAAATGCTCAGAAGAGTGAAAGGAAAATAGAAATGGGATGGCTGATTTTCCGTAAAGAGCAGTTTTTTCAAGTGAGGGCCAAAAAAGGAGGGGGTACAAGAAAAATATGTGTGTTCAAGGATTGTAGGAAAGATGAGTTGATTGAAAAAGCCATAAACTTGTTTTTTCCTGATCAAAAAAATTCAGAGGGAAATGTTACAGATTTTCACATTGATCTTACAGATTTTCAAGAGCACCCATTAGATAACCAGACTACAGTTGGGGAACTGTACGAAAAAACCAAGCTGCCCATTTTACGGTTTTATTTAACCACAAAGAAGAAGGCTAGTTGCCGTGATAACAGTGGCAGGCTTACACAGGAAGGGGAAGACATGCAGAATACGGCCTCCTCCAATCCCCCTAGGCCTAGTACACTTCTGGCTGAAGGTGAAGAGACAAACCCCAGCGATGTCATGTATGTTAGAAGCAGCAATGTCCTGTCCGACACAAACAGTGATCGTGTCCCCTTAGATTACTCCACTATTGACATGTCAGATTTGCCTAGTGTGAGTGAACTTGATGCAGCCATTGCTGTAGATGTCTTAGAGGATAGTGGCACAGTTACCTTCTTCCAAGGACACCTACATGATGTGGACAGTGTTGATGTTGATGATACCTTACAAATCTCTCCTCAAGTAATAAGTTCACCTATTCCAATCCTAGATATCACCCTTGTGCCTATTATTCAGAGTGAAAGAATGAAGAAAATCCTTGTTGTTCATCGTGGGCAGATCCTGAGAGAACTCATTTCACATTTTTGTGATGAGAGTATCATGCTAGATGACGTTTACATCCAAGTGGTTCTTCCCAATGGAAGGTTGGAAAAGGCAGTTGATGAAGGTGGTGTTTTAAGGGATGTGCTGACTGAATTTTGGCAGGACTTTTATGAGCAATGTACATTAGGCAATGCTTTCAAGGTGCCTTTTCTACGCCATGATTTTGGTAGGCAACCGTGGGAAAGCATTGGCAGAATCATTGTACTTGGTTGGCGAAAAGAGAAGTATCTGCCTATAAAAATGGCCCCAATAGTTTTGGAGCAAGCTGCCTTGGGCTGTGTTAAAAGTGGTCTTGTTGACATCTTCCTCAGGTATGTTACAGAGTCAGAGCGAATGGTCCTTGATTCTTGCCGCTCAGACTTTGAAAGTGTGGATCAGGAAGAATTGCTAGAAATAATGGATCTCCATAGCTGTCGAAGAGTGCCAACTGCTGATAATATTGAACAGCTCTTGGAGGAGCTTGCCCATCAAAAGCTGATTCAAGAACCTGCCTTTGTAATCGAGCAGTGGAGCAATGTGATGGCACCCTTTAGGTCAGAGTTAGAGGGAATTTCAGTAGCCTATGAAAATCTTCACCCTACATTGAGAAAGGTGATGAGGTCTCTCTCATACCCTACTACTGTGAATAATCAGCAGAAGCAAATTGGCAAGTATCTTGGCACATACCTTAGAGAATCCGACACACAGCACTTGTCTCTTTTCCTTCGGTTTTGCACAGGCTCTGATTTGTTTCTTGGTAAGAGCATTAGTGTGACCTTTACGCAGTTGCAAGGTCTGCAGAGACGGCCCATTGCCCACACATGTGACTGCTACTTGGAATTGCCAATTGAGTATGACAATTACCCTGATTTTAGATATGAATTCAACAAAGTATTAGAGAGTGGGATGTGGGAAATGGACATAGTTTAGCTGATGTAATTCCCACCAGCAGCTTCATGTCAAGCTGACTTAATTTACAGCGTTTTAAATGCTGGATTGTAATAGAGTTTTTGAGAATTTGTTTTTCTCCCAGTGTGCCTGAGATTTTTTAAGCTACTTTTTGTGCACTTCATGAAGTGATTTCAAATGGATGTTTAAGACATGAAGAACACATTGTTCACAGTTTAATTTTCACCCTGGTACACTATTTTGAAAGTTTAATCACTATTAAAGGTTATTGGCTTATTGTGTCATATTGATAAAAAATGTTTCCTTTTGTGTGTGTGCACGCATGTACGTGTGTGTGTGTGTGTGTGTGGGGGGGGGGGGGGTCCTGATACACGTTCTGTGCATTCCGGTGCATTCTCAGCTATGTTAGATAGACCTGTCCTTATTTACATTTTCTGTGAATACCACTGAGGTATTCTAGATAGGCCTGTCCTCCTGATATGTATGTTCCATGAACTCTGGTATGTTAGAAAGGCCTGTTCAGTCCTAATGAAGTAATTCACCAATGGTTATGTGGTGTTTAAATGTGACACATAATGAATGCATTGCTTTATGTCATCTTGATAAAACATGTTTTCTTTTTGGTTTTGTTTTTGTCTTTGTGAGGGAGAGACATTTCAGTGTTACACTGACGAACTTGTGCTGTCAATTCATTGTTATTATATGTTAATTGACCGGTCCTGATCTGTGAATTTTTAGTGGTCAATGTCTTTATTTATGTGTTCTGTGAATACCACTGAGGTATTTTAGATAGGTCTGTCCTGATACGTATGTTCCATTAATTCTGGTATGTAAGAAAGGCCTGTTCAGTCTTAATAAAGTAGTGGTTATGTTGTGTTTTAATGCTGTTTTAGAAGAACATAATAAAACCATTCAACTCATTTCTGAAAAACTGTGTTTTGTTGGATCCCATTAATAAATATGATACATCATTAAGTATAACTACATTTGTATAGAATTTTTTTTTTTTTTTTTTTTTGCAGTACAAATGTCAACCTAATGAAACTGCTGCAATGGGGTAACAGCCTTTAAGAAAATGGCCAAAGACATGTTTTGTTAGGCTTGTATTGTTGTGAATTAGGCCTACTGCAGCTCATGTAGCACAAACACAGGTAGGAAACACAGGTACTCCTAAGATATTACTCATGCTTTTAAGGCTGTGACAATTCATTGTTAATCAGCTGTCTAAGTGTAACATAGATCCACTTTGAAAACAAATTTGATAAGATGTTTATGCAAGTATTTGAAATGTTCTCCTGTGAGGCAGTAATGTTTTGTTGCCTGTGTATCTCGGGCTCTGTATGCCAAAAAAACATGGCTGACATTTTTCGTCAGCAGAAAGTGAAGAATTCTGAACTGTTTCAGCACTAATATCTGTTAAAATTAAAGTTGAGATGGAAAAGTTGTGTTTTATTTTCATAATCTTTGTTCAGTGAACACATACAACCGTCAGTTTGTTAGCTAACAGAAATTTTGTGAAAATTTTGTGCAAACCTCAGCTTCTTGTCGAAGTAGATAGTGCAGTGGTCACAGGCAAGGACTGACACACGGAAGTCTGGGGTTCGATTCCTGTGTGATGCGTTTTGGCGGAGTGAGTGTGCATGTGTACCAACGTCTCTGGAGAGAAGGTGCGCAATTTGAAATCGGTTTTGATTGCAACAATTAGCTAGTTCATGCACCAGGGTGTAAATAGCATGCAGTACTATAAACACCTGGGTACGAATAGCATCCACTTCTAACTGTACATTGATGCAAACAGCATACCTTATTCAGAGTGTCTATTACACAGCTGAGCTATTCACACTCAGTTATGTAACAACAAAAAAAACATGTTGCTTGTTTAAAAAAAAAAACAATATTATTACATTGTGTGATCAATATGCCAGATTAAATGCACAGGGGTGCAAATAGCATACACTGATATTTGTACCAGACGGGGGTACTAATAGAACACATTGCTGTGTGCACCGGGGTACGAATAGGATACATTGATATTTGTACCAGATGGGGTACTAATACAGTGGGCATCGCTTTCAAATGACCACTTCAGTCGCGCATTACGCGGCGTGAAGCTGCGTGAAACTTTAGTACCACTTTCAGCCACTGTGCGTCGCTCTGCCACTGTACATCGCTCTGCCTGTCGCCGCTACTGAAAAAGCAGGAGACTTGCCGAGAGTAATCCCAGCCTACGAATTCAATAACAAAATAAATCATGCATAATTAAACATTACCTCGATTTAGGCTACTTGGGTATGTCTTAAGGCTTGACTACACGGTGGTAACGAAAATCGAAATCGAAATTTGCTGTCTACATTATTGTCAGTGTTGGGGTTAACGCAGCTACGCAAATCAAAACAGTGGTGTGATAATTGAGCCAGTAGAGAAATAACTGTTCAGAATTAATCTGTAGCCTAGGGTAGGCTTCTGCAGAAAACAATGTTGTTGCCGATATAATACTTTTTAACAGGCTACGCAATAGAGGCTTAGACAACTATGACCCACGTTTTGGTTTCGTAAATTAATTTGCCCTACTTCTTGACTGCAATGTAGTCAATTGACTGCTTGACATGTCATTTTTATTTTTCTGTACAATAAACAAATACATCTGCGTTATGCCACAGAATTACATTCATATTTGGCTGACTTCTGCAGACGCGCAAAAAAACACTGCCAGGCCATCTTTAAAAATATTTTTGTTTGCCGTAACCCGATCGACCCTGTTAATTTTTTTCCCCTTTTAGTCCGACCGACTTGCCGGTTGTAAACTTGCGTTAAGACCGACCGATTTTACTCTAAACAACCAATACAAATAAAATACTATTTATTTTAGTAGGCCTAAGTATTGTGAATATAAATTGCCTACATACAAACGTAGGCTCTCTTAAATAAAACCCTGTGGTGTCATCTCTACACCATTGGTTTACGTATGTCACACTATGGCCTATACGCTTCGTTTCATTCACACAAACATCTCGACTCAACGCATTACTTGGCACGAAGCTCTGGAAGAACTGTGCCCAGAGTACATAACTGTTTCACCAGCACATTTAAATGACTTGACTAAAACCGTGCATACAGTGGGCATCGCTTTCAAATGACCACTTCATTCGCGCATTACGCGGCGTGAAGCTGCGAGAAGCTTTAGTACCACTTTCAGCCACTGTGCGTCGCTCTGCCACTGTACATCGCTCTGCCTGCCGTCCCTTACATAATTGTTGCCGAGAGTAATCCCAGCCTACGAATTCAATAACAAAATAAATCATGCATAATTAAACATTACCTCAATTTAGGCTACTTGGGTATGGCTTAAGGCTTGACTACACGAAAATCGAAATCGAAATTTGCTGTCTACATTATTGTCAGTGTTGGGGTTAACGCAACTACGCAAATCAAAACAGTGGTGTGATAATTGAGCCAGTAGAGAAATAACTGTTTAATTAATCTGTAGCCTTGGGTAGGCTTCTGCAGAAAACAATGTTGTTGCCGATTTAATACTATCTGGCGACGTTTTTAACAGGCTACGCAATAGAGGCTTAGACAACTATGACCCACGTTTTGGTTTCGTAAATTAATTTGCCCTACTTCTTGACTGCAATGTAGTCAATTGACTGCTTGACATGTCATTTTTATTTTTCTGTACGATAAACAATTACATCTGCTTTATGCCGTAGAATTACATTCATATTTGGCTGACTGCAGACGCGCCACTTCCCTCCCCATATTCCAATATTAAGATAGTATAAAGTGCTTTTTGTATAGGCTACTATCATAAAAAAAATAGTTAAAACGAATAGCTATTTGCAATTTGACAAAACACTGGTCCTCATTTTGCGAATGCGAGGACGATATGAGCCTGTTGCATTTAGTTAGATGTCCGAGTCACACATAATGTTTGAAAACCACTGGCTCGTAATCACAATAATTTAACACACGACAGTTGGATAACCTACTTCATCATGTCCCCATGCCTACATTTTTGTGAGTAGCATAGAGATCGTTAAAAACAATAAAGTATGGCTCCCCGTTTGGGACATCGAAAACTTTTTTTAATTTTTAATAGACTACCGTCGAAGATGCTGACTTGCAAAAGCCTCGGGATAACACGTTATCTCCACTATCATCAGTCATGCCCCTTGATCAAAGTGGGGAATGAAATAAAAGTTTGATAACCACTGGCTTAACAAGTTGCCTGCAGTCCAGAACACAGAATCTATTGCAATATTCTGATGATCGGCGATGATATCGGCAAATGTTTGTTTTCCAAAGTAAGAATTTCACTTCACCATGCACCTTCGACAATACCTGGCCTACCTGGTATCATTACAAACATTATTCTGTGTCCTAAAACTGGCATATTTTATGGCATTGTGTCATGTAAGTTCGTTGCAAAATCTAGAGAAATGTGTGAGGTGGTCAGCGGGGGACAATTGAGACACACATTGGATTGTGTTATTACTTGAACATTCCACACTATCCACAGCTGTGGTAGGCCTATCCGGGGCAGGAGGATTACTGTCAGCGCAGGCTTTATATAAAATTCTTCAACAGAAGGCCTCGAATGTTGTCTTGTTTGTGGAGCGCTTTGCTTCGCTTCTGTAATTTCGGCTTCATTGAAAACGAGGGCTTCCCTCAATGACCCTCCGAGAATAAATAAAGGTTGAATTAATGAATGAATGAATGCAGGCTTGCCCAAAATAAAGGCATGTGGTTTGCGCAGCCTACAGTAAATAACAGACCCGCCAGAATGTGCGTTATGATGCTTTTTTACGAGCAAGATGTTTTTGGTACCCTACGCACACTGCATGTTCTTAAATAACAATGATCATCAGTAATATTCGACCATTAATTTGGGTAAATGGGCAAGCGTGACCACCTTGATTGGCTGATGATTGTAACGCGGGCATGATTCCAAACACCTCCCTTACGATGATGAGTGACAGGTCTCAGAATGCGTGCGCTATACAAGGACGGAAGATGATGAATAACTGGGGCCGTAGGCTATTCACAAAGGCTTTTATCTTACTACTAGGAGTAGGCTACTCCTAAATCGCACTTAAAGATTTTAGATTGGAGTTTTCTCTTAAAAGTTATTCACAAAGCCTTTCAGACAACTCCTAAACTAGGAGTGAGTCTTCGTGGCTATGGATGACGTCATTACTCATGCACGAGCTTGACTGAAGTGACCACCTTGATTGGCTGACGATTGTAACGCGGGAATTCCAAACACCTCTCTTCCGATGATGACTGACAGGTGACAGGTCGGAGAATGCGTGCGCTACACAAGTAGTGTGAAGGACGGAAGATGATTAATAACTGAATAAAAAGGCCTAGCCTAAATGAATAAAGAGTAAGGCAAAACAAATAGCTTAGTAGCCTAATGAAACATAGGCCTATGGATTGATGCAGTAGCCTACCTTTGCAACATTATTAAATGAATCTGTCACCATATCCCTAGGCTACGTTTGCAAAGAGGAGAACATTTTAATTTGATTCACAATGAAACGTTACATTTCATTTCCATGTTAACAATGAGTAGTTTGTGTTGTTGTTGGTGGCGTTATTGCATCCCTTTTATGAATGCAACATTGTTCCCTCGCAATTGGAAGCTCCTGTTGCGCATAGGCTATTTCAAAACATCGCAACGTAAAATGCCACAAAAAAGCTGTTTATGAATAGGTCTTAGTGAGTTAGGAGTCCTCTCGACTTAAGCTGTCCCAGACTTAGGTGCTACTTTTAGGTCTAAAATGCTTCGTGAATTACTTTTTGTGAAAAAATTAGTAGTCCTAAAGTTAGGAGTGACACGCCCATTATTTTTAGGAGTTGCTCCTAAATTCGCCAGTTAGGAGCTACTTTTAGCCTTAAAATTCTTTGTGAATATGGCCCCTGAATAAAAAGGCCTAGCCTAAATGAATCAAGGCAAAACAAATAGCCTAGTAGCCCAATGAAACATACGGATTGATGTAGTATCTTGTAACGTTATTAAATTATTCTGTTACTATGCCTACGTTTGCAAAAGAGAACATTTTAATTTGATTCACAATAATGTTACATTTAATTTACATGTTGACAATGATTAGATTAGTTTTGGTTGTTGTTGGCGGCGTTATTGCATGTTAGTTATGCCTACAATGCAAAATTGCTTCCTCGCGATTGGAAGCTTCTGTAGCTGCATAGGATTTCAAAACCGCAGGTTTGTGAATAGGTCTGTGAGTAAGGAGTCCTCTTGACTTCTTTTAAGCTGTCAGAGGTGGGAAGGTGTGATTTTTTGGGGGAAGGGCCGGATTAACTGGGCACAATTGTCTGATGGCCCCCCTTCCCCCCAGCCAACGTGAATCGGGTGGTTAGTTAATAGGCCTATCGTGAAGATTTTTCCTGCCATCTAAGGCACGAGCGCATCTGTGAGGCCAAGCCTCACCAAGTAGCTCGTTTGTTTACAACTAACATTCCATTTAATTAAACTGCTTTATAGGCTATGCCGAAATAGTTTTCAACATTTTGAATATTAGTGTCGGGTGAATTGAAATGTTCTCAAAGTAGCCTTATGGCTGAAAGCTGCTTGGGACACCCCCCCCCCCCCCCCCCCCCGTCAAGCAATATAACCATACAAACGCGCTAAGGAGTAATTTTGGCTTTGTCAGAACCGAAGAGCTGTGGACGGCACGGCACGCCCAATGAAAATAAATTAACACAACACAACACAGACCCCGCTTCTCTCGCGTCAGTCACTGACATGAACGAAACACAGAACCCGCTTCTCTCACGGCAGTCACTGACAGTAACCTAGAATAAATGCATGGGGAAAAACACTTCCCCATGACAAAGACATTGTAAAACACTGAAAGTTAATATTTTGTCACTAGCAACATTCATCTGTCCTTTGTCAAATGTATTATGTTCCAAGTACCCTATGCGTAATTCTGCTTCATAAAGTTGAACAAATACATTTGCTTATTTCACAGAAAAATATAAATAGCCAGTCTACAGTGCAGAGTTGGTAAGTTATGGTAGGCCAACTTGCAGTGAACATACAAAGAGGGGAAATTATTTCTCTTGCAGCTGAGTAGCCTCAGGTGCGCACGTAGACATAAGGCCGAACATGCAAGCGCCAATGAATCGTGCTCTCACGGCAATCGCGCCGTTAAACTTAAATAGGTTAACATCACTCTAAGTTCGCCTTCAAGCAAGGAAAACGATGATTTGAAGACATCTGTTTCGTTGGAAGGGCAAGGGGTAGCAACAGGGCAACACAGAGACAGGCCCGATGGCAGGGCTGTTATGAGAGTATTAAAATATAGGATATTCTACGGGAAAACATTAAAACGGCAAGACAGCGGGGAAAGTTAAAATACGTGATAAACACGGAAAAAGTTGGCATGCATTGTTTCGGTCCCCGTGCACAGGGATTATTTGTCATACTATTAATCACATATGATTATTTGTGAAATTGTGCAAACAGGCGCAACACATTTGAAAAGGAAGGACTGGTAGCATGCAAGCTCACGGGAAAGATTGATTTAAGAATGTTATCACAAAGTGTGTGGTTGTGGCGCGGGCGGAAGACAATTGGCAGGGGAGGGTCATGTCTTTTTTTAACAATTCTGTCGGAGGGTCATTGAACAATTTCTAGCAGGCAAGAGAGGGTCATGCAACTTCCAACTGAAGCACTCAAAATTCCTCCGGTGGCCCCTTCAATAAATAACGATCAGTCCCTAGATTGCTGCTGGGCTATATGTCTTGGTTCTGTTAACAACTTATTGTCAAACGCATAGCCTATCTCGCGGTTGCATCCATTACAAACAAACATGCAATGTGAACGTCTGGGATTGGGGAGAGCACTAAATGCTCTACTGAATAAGCACGAAGTCAAACCTTTAAATGAAAAACACTCTTTAATAATCCAAAAAAATAAACCACTAATGAAGTAAACTTGTGACCATCAAAAATCGTTTATCGCTCGTAACTCCGTGATACCAGGACGTAACAGGAAGGCATTTGGCTGAGCAACGGAGGTTAATATGCTCCATGTTTTGTCCAAATGATGACTGTCTATCATCGTTGCACTCGGAGAAAACCGGAATGTTTCATTCGTCCCCGTTTCAATCGTCCCGGTTGTACCTACTCAAAACGCAGATAGAACCTTATTATTCTAAGGTAGCGAAATAGCGTTCAGCATGATTCATGCCCAATTAATTCCCCCTGTTAATGTGTTCGCCTTTGTAGTTTGGTTTCGTGATAGCCTATGATAAACGGCTTATGGCCAAATATGTGAAAACGTTAAAATACAGTAGGCGATAAACCCGGAAAAAGTTGACAGTGATTTTTTCATAATCACTTTGGAGGGTCATAGAAAAATGTATTGCTGGCGAGGGAGGGTCACGTCTTTTTGGACTAATGCTCCCCAAACTCCTCCGGTAGCCCCTTAAATAAATAACGAACAGTCCCTAATGAAGTAAACTTGTGACCATCAAAAATTGTTTATCGCCTGTAGGCCTAACTCCGTGATAACAGGACGTAACAGGAAGGCATTTGGCTGAGCAACGGAGGTTAATACTCTATATTTTGTCCAAATGATGTCTGTCTATCATCGTTGCACTCGGAGAAAACCAGAATGTTTAATTTGTCCTGCGTCTCTACGGCTGCAAACGGGATTCACTCGCAGTTAACCAAATATTTCTTTATTAGGGCAGGCATATTTCTGGCTATTACATTATTTCTAAACCAGTCTGCTAAAGTCTGTAGTGAAGTCTGTGTAGGGTTTTCCAGGCTCCATTTCTTTTTACGAGACACCCTGCTCACTTGAGCCATCTACCGGTTGTTTGGGTTGTTGCAGCGTCTCACTGGAAAAATACAAATTAAAGTCGCGTGATACCGCGTGATCCCACGCGCAGACCGCGAGTGAAGCTGGCCAATTCGAAGCACTGCCCACTGTAACTGGAGGTACACCTGTTATCTGAGCAGTCTGTATGTTCTCATTTTGCGAATGCGAGGACGATATGAGTCTGTTGCATAGATGTCCGAGTCACGCATAATTTTTGAAAACCACTGGCTCGTAATCACAATAATTTAACACACGACAGTTGGATACTTCATCATGTTCCCATGCCTACATTTTGGTGAGTAGCATAGAGATCGTTAAAACAATAAAGTATGGCTCTCCGTTTGGGACATCGAAAACTTATATTTTTAATAGACTACCGTCGGAGATGCTGACTTGCAAAGGCCTCGGGATAACACGTTATCTCCACTATCATCAGTCAATGCCTCCTTGATCAAAGTGGGGAATGAAAGAAAAAGTTTGAGAACCACTGGCTTAACAAGTTACCTGCAGTCCAAGACAATCATTGCCCTGATGACCTCATTTTTCACCGCTGGATGTTTTTTGCATTCATCTTGACGTTGCAGCCAGCGATGGACTGCCTATAGATCACAAACAAAAATATACTTAGATAACAAATCACCAAAGAGAGAAACTGATATTTATTTTTGAAAGTGGAGAGAGAGATTTTTACCTGAAGAACATGGAACCAGCAAGGTAAAACTCTAGTGTGTGGAAAAGCTTTCCTTATTGCATTGATCTCCTTTAGATCCCTGTCTACCATGACACACCTATTTCCAAGACAAGACACAGAATTGATGTAATAAGCAGGGAAAGCGTAAGGGTGTGAGTGAATCTGAACCCACTTTGTCCCCCGATTTTTGAAGCTAAAACATAAGTTCTTTTAATGATATTGACTGTTGAAATATGAATGTCCCCAGTTCTCAAGGAAATATGACCAAAAATCAACCAAAGATGAACGCTAATAGGTTGTAAGATACATTAATACCAAACATCGGTGTACACGTGTAACTCTTTTATTGTCAAATCCTTGATTTTAGTACTGTTAGCTCCAAAGACGCCGGCTTTTACAGCCTCCAACCTCAAGTATCTCGTCGCTCTTTCAGACAAACTGTGGCGCTGTCGATGACGTTTACTGTTTGACGACGCTCATTGGAGGGATGGACCGCGGCCTGGAAGGCTGCAGCCTAGTAGTCGACGTTCGAGGCAAACTTCTCCATTGTGCTCATAGGGCCCACCTACATGAACCCACCCCCCATCAAATTCACCCTTCGCTAAGCCACACCCGAAAACTGCCACAGGCCAATCGTGGCTTAGCAACCCGTCACTAGGCACGGGATGTCTGACAAGCTTTTCGAGTTTTGCCATGTTAACCTGCGGAGACTGAAGGCCTGTGGGTCATGAAGGACACTTATTTGAATGTGTGGTGCCCTAACCCACGTAAAGACACAGTAAAATAGCATGTTACAAATTTCCCTCCAACTGTATTTGACATTGTGCTCATAGGGCCCACCTACATGAACCCACCCCCCATCAAATTCACCCTTTGCTAAGCCACACCCGAAAACTGCCACAGGCCAATCGTGGCTTAGCAACCCGTCACTAGGCACGGGAGGTCTGACAAGCTTTTCGAGTTTTGCCATGTTAACCTGTGGAGACTGAAGGCCTGTGGGTCATGAAGGACACTTATTTGAATGTGTGGTGCCCTAACCCACGTAAAGACACAGTAAAATAGCATGTTACACTATAGAAACATGATATAATTGGGAACACATATTGTTCTAACTATAAAAATGGCATATTGCATGATATTTCAATAACCGCGAGATACACGCTTCACGATAACGGCAAGAAGTTGTTAACAGACGTTCACCAAGATGTATAGCCCATCAGCAATCTATTAAAAATAACACCTATTTGAAGTACCATTCATGATATGTTGTCAAATATTGAAGTTGTGGGAAGTACATAGCTTAAATGGTATGTTTCTTTCGTCCCCCATGCCTGTTCCATTCTTTCTGGCCAGGAGAGTCGAATGAAACAAAACGCACATTCGACTTCTGCTTAAATAGCTCATGAACGGTTTTGTTCAGAGATGAAATTCCAACTGTATTTGACAGAGGACAGATGTAGGTTGCTAGTGACAAAAATTAGCTTCCAGTGTGGTACGATGTCTTTGTAAATTACATTTCATTGAAAAGTCCCGGTTCTCCCCTATGTAATAGACGTGCAGGGTGCTAAAGCTTGTCAGGCATAGCAACAGTAACTAAGGAGGGCGGGACTTAGCGAAGGGTGAATTATCCTTATATCACATCACAATTATTATTGTTATGCTATATTGTTATACATGCACTTCAAAGCAGCCAGTGTTTAAAGTGCTAACATTGTTCACAAAAACTTTGTGAAAACATGTACATCAGAGGACTGCTTTACTAATGTTTACTAACGCTGGACTTTGAAAGGCGACAGGAGTTGAGGACTTTGCATCAGCATGTTCAAAGCAAGTAGGCTACAGGCACTTTGCGTGTCTTACCACATAGGTTACCTCACTTTGACTTATTGACCATGGGAAATGACGCGCACCTTGATTGTTGATATCACGGGCGGCGGCATGTTCGTTGTAACGTTTTTTGGTATGAATGAATTACAGTAATGACACGCCGTTGCGTTGTCAACGTGAGACACTCTTCACTTCATTTATTTCAATTTCCACAATACTATATTAGTCAGAGTCTGGACTAGCGTAACCTACTAGCTTAGCTCCCCCCACTTAGCTCTGCCTAATAATGAATTGGGCTGAAAGCAGGCAGGCACGCAGCTTTGCTGCTGGCGTACAGTTTGAGTGCAGTGCATAGCGGGGTTTAAAACATGACTGCCAAAGTCTTAGCCTGTTTGACATCCAAAGACAGTCATTGTACGTTTCAAGAGTTAATAACATAGAGTTAATTAATATAACATTACAGAGACCAAAATAAATAGGCAATTTGAGACCAAAATAAATAGGCGGTCAATAGTAAAACGACTCTTCGACTAAAAAAATTGCCGTCGACTAATTTTCATGGTCGATTAGGTCGACTAAGTCGACTAATCGCGGCAGCACTAGATTAGTGTGTGCTTCACCTCACTGTGGTTCACTGTGTGCTGACTGTGTTTCACTAATTCACGGAATGGGATAAATGCAGAGACCAAATTTCCCTCACGGGATCAAAAGAGTATATATACTTATACTTCAGACCAGAGCTGATGCTTGCAATAGCCGTCACTGAAAAGCTGTGAGTGTTGTGGAACACAGCTGTTCTCACATTAGCTGATTGCGATAAACATAAACCATTGTTGCTTAATTACCAATTATTCATTACACCTGTGTGTAGTATCTACCTTGTTTAGTGTTTTTCACATATAGTATTTTGCAGTATTTTTAAAATACAAAAATACACACCAAATAAAGTATTTTGATACAAAATACAGAGCCATTTCCTTCAACGCAATAAAATACAAATGACAAAATATTATTTTGTATTTGAAATACATATTACATGTTTCAGAAATACTACCCATCCCTGAGAACAGGCAGATTACATCTTTATAGTTGGCCATATGATGACATACTTAGGTTAATACTGTATTTCACCAGTTAGGGCACCAAAATGGCCAGCAGCGGCACTGTGTAGCCTATATTGACATGTCTTTAAGTTTTGGGTTGTACAATATACAGGTAGTGGGCTCTCTGTTGATTTTAATGAGTAGGCCTAAGCTTAAAGTTACAGCATTTCTATCACAATTGACCAGACTTCGACCTTTGGTCTGCTTTTAATAAAATTCTGGCTATGATTGTTCCTTGTATTGCATCATGAGCCATCACTGCGCCTATTGCATTCTACTGTTGTTAGCCTTAAGCCTAGCTCAGTCGTTATGTTATACCACATCGCCCTCCATTAGAAGTGCAATGAGCTGCATTAAGCATAATAAACTGCATTTAGAATTCCAAATCCATATTTCTAGATATTTTGGTTAAAGTAACTCAAAAGTAATACAATAGTAGTGTAATGCCTTACAATTTAGATACAGTAATATTATAATGTAACAAATTACTTTGAAATGACAGTAATGAGTAATACATAATAAATAAATAATTAATACATTTTGTGGGCAGCCGTGGCCCACTGGTTAGCACTCTGGACTTGTAACCGGAGGGTTGCCGGTTCGAGCCCCGACCAGTGGGCCGCGGCTGAAGTGCCCTTGAGCAAGGCACCTAATCCCTCACTGCTCCCCGAGCGCCGCCGTTGAAGCAGGCAGCTCACTGCGCCGGGATTAGTGTGTGCTTCACCTCACTGTGTGTTCACTGTGTGCTGTTTGTGTTTCACTAATTCACCGATTGGGTTAAATGCAGAGACCAAATTTCCCTCACGGGATCAAAAAAGTATATATACTTATATAATACATTACGATTTTGTAGTAACTTGCCCAACACTGATGACAACCATCACTTTCTATGTATGTGTGTGTTTGTGTGTGGAGGGTCAATCAAATTCTATGATTGCCACTGATGTGAATGATCTCACAAATCACACAAACCAAATCAAGGTTTAAAAAATCACAAAATTATCGAAATTGAGATTCTTCTCTTAGTATTGGTATTGAGACAATAATGTTGGTATTGTGACAACAGGAGTTGGGGATGTGTCCCCACCAAAGCTGAGACCAAAACTACGCCCTTGATAAATAGGCTACTTCGCCAAAAAACCCAGACCGGTTGTGGCATCAGTTTCGCTTTTAAAACGCAACAGTGTAGCGAGAGGGAGAGTGCGGGCTGTTTAATTTGCAGCATGACAGATGAACTCCCATTGTGAACTCAACGGACCAGTGGCATCTTTAGTAGGCCTAACCCCTCCCAGCAGTGGCATCTTTAGTAGGCCTAACCCCTCCCAGCAGTGGCATCTTTAGTAGGCCTAACCCCTCCCAGCAGTGGCCTCTTTAGTAGGCCTAACCCCTCCCAGCAGTGGCCTCTTTAGTAGGCCTAACCCCTCCCAGCAGTGGCATCTTTAGTAGGCCTAACCCCTCCCAGCAGTGGCATCTTTAGTAGGCCTAACCCCTCCCAGCAGTGGCATCTTTAGTAGGCCTAACCCCTCCCAGCAGTGGCATCTTTAGTAGGCCTAACCCCTCCCAGCAGTGGCCTCTTTAGTAGGCCTAACCCCTCCCAGCAGTGGCATCTTTAGTAGGCCTAACCCCTCCCAGCAGTGGCATCTTTAGTAGGCCTAACCCCTCCCAGCAGTGGCATCTTTAGTAGGCCTAACCCCTCCCAGCAGTGGCATCTTTAGTAGGCCTAACCCCTCCCAGCAGTGGCATCTTTAGTAGGCCTAACCCCTCCCAGCAGTGGCCTCTTTAGTAGGCCTAACCCCTCCCAGCAGTCGCTCAGTTTGCTTGCCCGCGCGCATAGGTCGATACCATAATGGCACTTAGCGAAGATATGCAGGCGGAGCCAGGCTAAATGGAGTTGTCTTCGCTATGTAAATAAAGTGATAAGTAGCCTAGACTAACTACTTTCGTTGCTTTGGGAAGCAATGATCTGTTACTGGGTTGACACATTGGAAGTTGAGGAAGCCTAGTTTGGTGACCACTCCGACACTTGCGCGCCACTCCGCGCTGCGCAGAAGGGGGGTGGGCCTAGTCCCTAAACAGCAGTATTTTAGGCCCCTTACCTGTATCACCTCCTGGAAGCAAAATTGGATTAAGGACTTGTCGATGAAGCTGTCATCATAGAGACCGTCAGCCTTTAACTGGTCGAAATGGTCCATCCAGAACTGAGCGCACTCACTCCGCAACGTCCACCACCAGCGTTCAATACGTTGGTTCCCCGTGCTTGGACCTAGAGTGTGTCTGGGGAAATGCCGTTTTCACTGACATGCAGAAAACTTTGCATTGCGGCAATGTGTGTGTTCTCCGTCCCGTGATCCAATCTCACTTTCAATGGGCGACCATGCTCCATTACTGTATCAATGAAATACTGCTACAATGACTACAATGACAATGGTCTGGGCTATACTGACATGTCTATCTAGCGTTCCTTTTCCGAGTCTGACACAACATGACCTATTCCTGGTAATAATCTCGAAATTTCGACTTTATATCTCTTAACTATGAGAAATAAAGTCGTCATTTTGAGATTTGAAGTCGTAATTACGACTTTCAATCTCATTATTATGACTTTATATCTCATAATTACGACTTTGTATCTCATAATTATGACTTTAAATCTCATAATTCGCGGAAAACTCTAACTGCATTTCTCATGAGCGACTCACGGCTGCGATTAAAGCTCTATGGGCCGGCCCGCACCTCGGCCGGGAAAACTCCCGACCATCCCCATTGCCACTCCAGCCCTGGGTAAAAAGCAATTAAGCGTCCTCTCATTCACCTTGAAAAGAAAGCTATCTCAATAATATTTGTATATGCGCAGAGGGGGATCCACAAATATTTCTTGATTTGCATGTGTGTTTTGATATCTACATATAAAAAAAAATCATATTTGTAAATAAAATGCCATTTGTAAAACCGAAAATTTCATTTGTGAAATGTGATTCTGCATTTGTGGATCACCAGCACACGCATTCTTCGCTTTCCAAAGTTAAGTGTTTTTGAGACGTTCTTCACATGAAAGTCGCACAAATCCACACGTAAAAAAAAAACATATTTGTACCTTGTAAATTAGTTTTCACAATTGTAGATGTGTATTTGTAAATGAAATAGCATTTGTAAAACTGAAAATTGCCTTTGTGAAATCTGCTTTCGCATTTGTGGATCACCAGCACACACAGTTTTCGTTTTCGCATTTGTGGATCAGCACACGTGTTTTTGAGACAATTTTTGCGGCAGAGGAGCCACCCAGATCCGCAAATAGCCAACCTCTAATTCACCTGCTGACAGACTTTCTAATCCAGTAGGTGGCAGTGTTGTTCTATGGGACTCATAACACACAGAGCTAGTGAACCTAGTTCTTAAATCTAACAAGTTATGCCTTTTACAACAAGCTTTTTAATGGAAAAGTGGTGTTTAATTTCCATAATCTTTGTTTAGTGAACGCATAAAACCGTCAGTTTGTAAGCGAAATCAAGAATTACGACCTTTGAGTTTGTTTATAGTTACCTAGCAACCGAGACTTTAAGTGTTAAAACTTATTGCAATTTCATAATGTACAAGAAATGCGGTAGCGCACTGGTTAGATGAGTGAGCTCTGAGGATTGTTGGTTCAAATCCAGGAGTAATCATTCTGCCAATGTTAGTTTTGGACAGGATATTTACATGCCAACACAAAAGTTGTAAAAGTAGGCCAACTAACATTGTACATCACACCAGAGTTAGCCTCATGAGTACGTAGCACCAGAGTTAGCCTTATGCACATCACACCAGAGTTAGCCTCATGAGTTAGCCTTATGTACATCACACCAGAGTTAGCCTTATGCACATCACACCAGAGTTAGCCTTATGCACATCACACCAGAGTTAGCCTTATGTACCAGAGTTAGCCTTATGCACATTACACCAGAGTTAGCCTTATGTACATCACACCAGAGTTAGCCTTTTGTACCAGAGTTAGCCTTATGCACATCACACCAGAGTTAGCCTCATGAGTTAGCCTTATGTACATCACACCAGAGTTAGCCTCATGAGTTAGCCTTATGTACGTTGCACCACAGTTAGCCTTAGACTAATTCACATTTGCCATAAACATAGTCACATGTTTGCCATTTTAAAACACTGCCATTCAAAATGACACTACATGAGCTAATTGGCCAATATAAATATATCTGCTGTGCATATGTTGCACTGACTTGTTTGGTGAAAAATAAAATGTTTCAACAGCATGTGTGTGTTTCTGCAAATATTTCTGTAAATTAACTATTTTAGTACTATGGCAAAGCATGCTAAAGATGAGAGTTCTTTTCATTATGCCCAACAGTGTGTAGTTGGTTAGACAAAAATCTGGTTATATGAATGAAGTGTGTGCCATTTGGTGCAAAAGTTAGATTTTGACAATGCTATATGTAGTTTGGTTGCAGTGCTTCATTTTGCTAGCCTGACGAGCCAGACCCACATTAAAATGTAGGGTCTGGGCACTCACCATTCGCAGTGCTCAGTCCGAAGGGCGGGATAATCGGTTGTCTTTCAAATTCCCTCTGCACGCAATAGGACAGCTATGAGTCCCATGCGTTTCCCACCAGCGGAGCTAGTTGGCCAGTTCAAACTTTTGCCAACTTAATTAAAGCTTAACTCGTGTCACACTGTTCGCCAACAGCAACATTATCTTATTTGTTTTCAAGTAGCAGGGAATTCAAGCCAAACCGTTGCAACACTGCCATCAATCATTATGTTAAGCCCGCCTAACGACTCTATACACGATTTGATTGGCCTGATAGAAGTTTAATTTTTCGAGCTCACAAGCCAACGGAGAGTTGCTAGACTAGCCCTGGCAGCCAATGTATCATTTTGCAGGATATACAAGGTATTTTGCAGTTTGGGTGTGTGGTTTTGTGAATTGAGTTTAGTATGTTGATAAAACCAGCCTAGTTTGCAAAATTGTGTTTTAGCAATTGGTAAAAACTGTATACTTAGTGGTTTTTATTATATTGTTACTGCTACATTGCACATATCTGTACATGTTGTTCATACATTGTTCATATTACATAGCCATATTTATTCTGCTCTTATAAGGTGCTAATACACTGCAACCAACTGTATAAGACTTGATGAGGTGAGTTTAACAAGTGTTCACTCGCAAATTCACGTTCCCCTACCTGCCGTTTTGCTGTGAAACTAAAAATATTCCACTGAGTGCGATTGTAAATTCACCTAGGCCTAATAGTTTGACTGTGTCTTGGAAAGTTATTACTTGTTCACAAGTTGTTTCAGTTAGCATATTTTCAATGTGTCGCTGATGGTTAAAGTTTTCATAACTAAGGCGCTAATGGAGCGCGGACCTTTCCAAGGCAAAACGCAGCCATTAACAACGAGTGGACCAAGGCGAAATATTTTGAGCTGCTCATTAATAAGTGTTTAATTTGTTTTTTTTCTTTTGAGCATATGGATCCAAGTGAGAACAAATAATAATAGGCTTATAGACGGAGATTGCGCACCTATCACTGTAGTTGGGATAATCATTGCAGCCTCACAGATGGCAGAATGACACCGCAATCTGAAAGAAACTTGAGTGCATGTGCAAGTGAAATTCTTTAAAAGCAATCAGTAGTTTGCATTAGTCAGCAGGTAATACTTGAACAATGAATGTTTTTTTTACAAATAAACAAAACATGTAGGTTATTGTGAGTAAAGGGATAGACTACACACTGACAACAGCAGATGTCGATAAGCCTCTATCTACTGTAGCCTACATCCAGGTGAATTAGATATGTTGGCATAACATGGGCGATAGATGTATTTATTTACAAAATAAATCTTTAATATTAATGGTTTATAATACCAGGCATGATCGAATAGGGCCCACATAAAAGAAAATGGACAATACCCACATCAGTGCCTATCAACACAAGTGGTTTTCATAGGTCAGGATTATTAGGCTCTAAAACAGATTGTCAACATTATAGAGCTACTGTAAAAGATTCAGTTTGCACTTTCAGGAACACATTGGATCCCGTTTAGATAAATATTCAACATTAAAGATGGGTCGCTATTCAAAACGTGTCTTGCGAGTATGGCTATGTCTGTGTGTGTATGTGTGTGTATAGTGTGTGTGTGTGTGTGTGTGTGTGTCTTGTGAGTATGGCTATAGTGCGTGTGTGTGTGTCTTGCGAGTATGGCTATGTCTGTGTGTGTGTATAGTGTGTGTGTGTGTGTGTGTGCGCGTGTGTGTGTGTCTTGTGAGTATGGCTATAGTGTGTGTGTGTATAGTGTGTGTGTGTGTCTTGCGAGTATGGCTATGTCTGTGTGTGTATAGTGTGTGTGTGTCTTGCGAGTATGGCTGTGTGTGTGTGTGTGTGTGCGTCTTGCGAGTATGTCTGTGTGTGTGTGTGAGTGTATAGTGTGTGTGTGTATAGAGTGTGTGTGTGTGAGTATGGCTATGTCTGTGTGTGTGTGTGTGTGTATAGTGTGTGAGTATGGCTATGTCTGTTTTTGGCTGCATGCATGAAGGCCGACGTGAGCAATTTTTGTTTTCGAGGTGCTACTCAAACAAATTCTTCAAGGTTGGCAGGTCTGTGTGTGAGTGTGTGCATGTTCTGGGTTGGAGTTTGGTCACACACACACACACACACACACATGTTCTGGGTTAGTGTTGGGGTTTGGTCACATACACACACACACACGTTCTGGGTTAGTGTTGGGGTTTGGTCTCGACGCAAGTCCAAAAAGGAGGAGTTAGGATTAAGGCGGATGTTTTAACTCTCCGCAGCATTTTGTCTCTAACGTTTTCTGCAAATTGATCACGGAGAACACAGTCCGGATTAGCAATTGCGTTGTATTTTTACGTTGTATGACTTCCATAAGTGACATTAATGAGTGTGAAAATTCACGCAACGTTTCTCCCTCCCGTTGACGACATTGGAAGAATTTTTGTTGAGCGTCAATATAAGACTGACTACAGCCAAAAGTCTCAGTCAGTATACAGAAGATATTTTCAGGCTCGGCTCTAGCTGCAGCTGGACGGAGTTTAATTTCTAGCTTTGCCTCCCCATCCAGAAGGTCATACACAAAATGCGCTTGCTCACCTTTGGACATATGCCTAACCTGTAAACATCGACGGACTTCCTCAATCCATTCCTCCACTGGAGGAGACTCTGAACCACCAGAGAACCTGGGATATTTGCGTTCTCTAGGAGCTTACACATACCTTAGTCCAGAAGACCCTGTGGCTCCTGAGGATGTAGCTCCTGAGGATTTGGCTCTGGTTGACTCTGCTCTCCCTGTTCTACATCCACAGCAGATGCTACATTGCCCTGTCGTAGCCTTTCATTGTCAGCCTGCAACTGTTTAATCTGCTCCATTAGCTGCCCGACCCGTTCCTCCAGCTCCTGAGACATTTCAAATCGGACAAAACCAAAATGGACAAAGAAAAGGTTTCTTTTTTTATATATATATACACACAAACCCACTTGTCCTTGCAGAACTGTTGTCGAGGCTCTGTCCTCAACCACTGTCTTTCCTGTACTCTACCTGCACTCAATACACACACAGACAAAACATTGGAAGAAAAAAAAAATATATATACACCAATATATACACACCAGTGCCAATCAATCCTGCCCCGACTACGCCACATGTGACCCCTAGGGGGGGGGCTTCAAACCAGTTACAGTTTGTAACCAACAATCTGAGTTTAGATGTTACAAGCAGGTTATCCCAATAAAGGGAAATAAACGGAGAAAGGGACTGGAGTATTATAAAAGTAACAAAATTTTATTTATTTTATTATTCACGTAGATGCATACATTAGAACAGACACTAGGCCTCTGGGCAGTAAACTCACAGGGACAACAATGTGCAAAATGAAGGTGTTTGGATAAGTAACACTCAAAGATTCAGCAAGTTTCAATCAGCAAACACAGAATATATATAGGGCTCGTCACAGGTCACACACATAGCAATTAATTTACTGTACACAGCAATCCAGTGATCACACAACAAGATTGTTTCACCCCCCCCCCCCCCCCCCGCCCCGAATATTGCACTAACCCAATGGCCTAGAATACATACAACATACAACAGACAAACATGAAACATACAGCAACACATACAAGAGACTGATGGGCAGCACGGTGAGCCTCCCTCCCACACACACGCTCGCTCTCACACACACACACACACGCACATATAACTGAATACTAAAACAGGGCACAGGAAAAACAGTGGCCAAGGTGGCATACGACGGTCCTCCTGCAAAGAAAACATGGCTATGATATCATACAAGTAATTATATAGGTCAAATCAAAGCTATGCCTAATTTGCAGCCTATGCATCAATGGGCTTAAGCCGCAAAGGTCCTCAATTGGGTATAAGCAGTCGGAACAGGTCAAGATGCTAAAGTAACATTACCAACCTGTATGAACGCAGGCCGCGGCGTCTAGCCAGGAGCTTGTTTAGTTGTAATTCCGTAGCGATCACTTTAAGCCGTCAGGTTTTTACTCGTACATACCCAGGCCAAACTATAATTCAGACGTGGCGAGTCAACACTGCTACATACATATGAACAAGCTTTCTGTGACAGATGTACACATGTGAGGGAGAAAGGAAGCCAGTGAACTTACACTCTCAGCACAACAAACAGCACTCAGCAAGTTAGCGGTCACACTCTAGACCGGTGACTGTAATATAAACAGAACGCAAATTAATGTGAATTCATTACAGCCAGTGCCTAAGGATAAAAGGCTGAACGTTGCTCATGTGTAAAAGCAGAGAACTTACAATTTTTTTATTGAAACACGCGGACACAATTTGTAGCCGGCGAGGGCTTGTGGAGACAAGGATCTGGACGTAACCACGGCACTAACCGCACAAACACCAGGCCAAGATTAACTTGTATGACCAACCGATACTCCAAGGAACCAAGAGTCTGGGTGGCGAGACACACTAATGAGGCACCGGCAGTTTGCTGGATTTAAAGGTGTAGCGCCAAGCGGCCACCACCTGATTCAATCAAGTCCCACTGCCTACGTCCTACCCGCTACACATACACACACACATGTTCTGGGTTAGGATTGGGGTTTGGTCACACACACACAGATGTTCTGGGTTGGGGTTTGGTCACACACACACACACACACACATGTTCTGGGTTAGGATTGGGGTTTGGTCACACACACACACGTCCTGGGTTGGGGTTTGGTCTCACAGCACCAGTGACTCCCACAAAACACAAAGCACGAGATGATCAGTCTCTGTGGAATTCTATTCTTTCTCTGCCGTCATCATAATTGGCACATGTGTGTGTGTGTGTGTGTGTGTGCGTGTATTCGTGTGTGTCCCACCCAACCAGAGGAATCTGCGGTTCAGCAGCTAAAATTAAATCCTTATACTCACATATTTATTTTCATTATAAACAAACGCTGAAAAGAAATCAAAACAAGACTGCTGTCAAGGTTTGATGTGTTCAACCACACGCACACACACATACACACACACACATATACACACACATACACACGCACGCACACACATACAGTACACGCACGCACGCACAAACACACACATACGCACACACACAGGCACGCACACACATACATACACGCACACACATACACACACACACACACACACACACACACACACAAACCTGTTTCAGAGACTTATAGGCATGTGGGAGTGGTGGCCTGATTGACGTATGACCGATGACATGGGAGAGGCAGAGTGGACACACACACACGCACACACACACACACAGCTAGCTGTCAGGGGGGTGGAGAGGCTGTTGTGTATGTCAAATGATTGATCTTGAAGCACACCTGATTGACAGGTGTAGCTGGTATCTGTGTGTGTGTGTGTGTGTGTGTCTGTCTGTGTAAACATTAAAGGATGTGATGGATGTCATGGCAACAAGACCGGCAGCCTTTCATGACCACAGTACTAACCTAACCCTAACACACACACACACACACACACACACACATTGTGTATACACATAAACACACATTTAACATTATGTATACACATAAATACACACATAACAGTATGTATGTACAATTATGTATGTATGAACACATAAATACATATTCATAACATACGCAATTACATAACAGAATTCCATGTACACAAGAGTACATAATGGGATTTGATTATGGGGACTGAGTTTCGTGTGATTGACTGTGAGAGGCAGGATGGAGACACACACACACACTCACACACACACATACTCACACACACACACACACATACTCACACACACACACATACTCACACACACACACACACACACATACTCACACACACTCACACACATACTCACACACACACACACATACTCACACTCACACATACTCACACACACACACAGCTGGCAGGGGCGTGGAGACAGGTGTGTGTGTCATAAGCCACACCTGAGATGAGATATTTAAGAGACCCATCATCCCCAGAAACCATTAGATTACCTGCAGCAGACACACACCACTCCGGAGACACAGAGACGCTATACAGAGAGACAGACACTACACAGAGAGACAGACAGACACTACACAGAGAGACAGACGCTACAGAGAGAGACAGACGACTCCGGACAGACAGACAGACATTATACAGAGAGACGCATCGGAGATTTAGAGCATGAGTGTGTGGAACACTGTGTGTGTGATCGTGGTCCTACTCCTCAGAGCCCAAGGTAAGAAATGCGGTGTGTGTGTGTGTGTATAGTATATGATTTTATGGTATTGATCTTATATATATTGACTAAGCCCTGTTGGTGAGTGGCAGTGTGGTATCATTTTTATTATAATTATATTTATTAACTAGAAATGCAATTCCAAGGAATTACCAGTGCATGAAAATGCTAAAGTTGTGATGTAAAATATCATGTATAGTTAAAATAGATAATACAGAGATGGTTACTACGGTGATGCTAGGATAGACATGGTGGCTGCATAGCTTAATAAAAGTTGATAGTTTAAAAGTAGACTGTTTAAAAGCTGAATGTAGATAGTTTAGAAGTTGTTGATAGGCAGTAGATAGTTTAAAAGTTGTTGATAGACAGCTAGTTTAATAGATAGTTTAAAAGTAGACCGTTTAAAAGTTGAAGGTAAATAGTTTAAAAGTTGTTGACAGACTGGAAGTTTAATGAATGTTGATATTCAAATAGTTTAAAGCCTGTGTTGCAGGTTAAACACCACTGTTGATTAATGGGTACATAAAGCACTCAATATATGTATATCATTTTAAAAATGTCTCCAAATGGTGTTAAATGCCAGTTTTTGTTGTTTTTAGCATTAGCGGGTTTTTTGTACGCAATTCGGTGATGACGTCACTTTGGGGACTACTTGATCTGCGCTTCATTCATTTCAATGCATTTCAATGGACATCGCGGTTACACTTTCAACATAAAGTTTGTATATTTACACTTCGAATTTCGTCACAGCATTTATATCACAGCTACCCTATGATCTACCAATGGTAATAACGGTGCCTGATATCAATTTAGTATTTTTTCTGAATTTCGGGAGGTCTTGTTTTGGAGGGTATATGTTTTACATTCATTCCTATGGGAAATGGTCGCGGTTACACTTTCAACATAAAGTTTGTATATTTACAGTTTGAATTTCGTTACAGCATTTATATGACAACGACCCTATGGTCTAACAAAGATAACAATGTCTTCCGATTTTAGTTTAATGCAATTTTCTGAATTTGAGAGGCCTCGTTATGAGGCTATAATGCACCTATTCAGTTCAATGTATTATGCTTATAACATTACGACACTTTTTTTGTTACTGTCAGTGAACAGCACCGAATGAAAGTCAACATGTTCTTTATATCTAGTGATAGTGATCATGTCGTTAGTTCAGATAAGTAGGCTACCGGGCAAACTTAGTCAGAAGATCAGAATATGAAGCATCATGATAGCTAGCTGGGCTAACTTTTTAGTCCCACCTGTGAGCCACCCCAGTTACTTAGCTTCTAGCCGCCGCCGATTAGGCTGGTTGTGTCTTCAGCATGAATATTTTCGATAACTGCTCGTGATTGATTGCCATTGACATCGTCAGGGTACGGCTTACCAAAGAGGGAGATAATATGGGCAAGTCGCAGTTTTGCAGGTGCTTGTGTGGGCTGTGCCGTCCCGATGGAAACTGTGGTGGAGAGCTGTAGTAACTAGTTCTAGGGAAGCGAGTGCATTTTGGCCGCTGGTCGAGGAGCTCCCCTGTGACCAGCATAATGACATGATCTATCTAGCTATCTATCTGTCTATATACATATCTAGGCTATCTATAGCCTATCTATTTATCTATAATCTGCGCTATCTACTGCTGAACAATCCCTTACTCGTCTCTCTTTACTCCTCTCTCGTTATTCTCAAGGGTCTCAAGGTGGGCTTTGGTCTGTAGTCTCCCCAAGGTGACGTAATGCAATGCATTGTGGGGGAAAGGAGAATCACTTCAAATGCTGTGAAATATTACCTGCTTTTTCGTATTATATTCCGTTTTGTGATACCCAACAACATCAAATACAATGGATAACAGTTTAAATGTTTATTATCAACAAGCAAATTGTGCAAATTCGTTGGAAAATGAACCCTGCAACACGGCCTTTAATGGCTGTGTATAGGTAGATATTTGACGATAATTGAAAGTTGGAATGGCTCTATAGTTTGCTAGCAGTTATGCTAAGATTTTTAACTATGCTAACCATGCTACTTAGCTAATGTTTTATAGCAGTGCTAGCAATGCTAACATGCTAACCATGCTACTTAGCTAACATTTTCTAGCAGTTTAATGAATGTTGATATTCAAATAGTTTAATGGCTGTGTATAAGTAGACATTTGACGATAACTGAAAGTTGGAATGGCTCTAATGTTTGCTAGCCGTTATGCTAAGATTTTTAACTATGCTAACCATGCTACTTAGCTAATGTTTTATAGCAGTGCTAGCAATGTTAACTATGCTAACCATGCTACTTAGCTAAAATTTTCTAGCAGTTTTGCTAAGCATGCTAACTATGTTAGCAATGCTAACTATGTTAACCATGTGACTTAGCTAACCTAGCTTATCATTTTTAGTAGTTATGCTAACTATGCTAACTATCATGCTAACATGCTAACTATATTAACTATGTTACTTAGCTAACCTAGCTAATCATTTTAGTAGTTATGCTAACTAACATGCTAACTATGCTAACCATGTTACTTAGCTAACTTAGCTAATCATTTTTAGCAGTTATGCTAACAATGCTACATGCTAACTATGCTAACTAGCTACAGTGGGTAGGAGTCATAGTTGATGACAAGTAACAGTTACAATGGCTGAACAGTTAAAAAGTTCAGTAGTTTATAGGGTTAAATTGTTTAACAGTGAAATGTTGTAGTGAGGACTTTTATTTTGAAACAGTTTTTGGCAGAGGAAGCAGTTGAACAGGATGTGTAGTCTTAATAGGGCCAGTTTGTATGCTTAAAGCCGGAGACTGGCAGTTGATCCAGGTGGCCTGAACACCTGCCATAGGATTCTAATTGCTTAACGGCCGTATTATGATGTCACAATCGGCAATGTTAAGTCTATGGGGATTTTTAAAAAGTTTTTCTTTAATAGTTTAAAAAGTATAAAAGTTTCAAAGTTGAAAAGACATAGCAGCTTCGTCCGTTTGAATACCTACGTTACAAAGTTTGAATGAAGTTTCTAAGTTAAACTGTTCAAGAGAAATAGCGTACGGAAAAAGTGGTAAGCGGAATAATAATAATAAGAAGTTGTTGTCTAGGAAGAACAGTACAGTGCATTTTCATGCACTGTAATTATAATTTGTATAAAGGTTTCTCATTTAATGTAATGTTTAGTGTAACCATGCATATGGGCTATGATGGAAGCCTCCCTCTGTGTGTAGTGTACCCATGGTAACCATGCATTTGGGCTCTGTGTGTAGTGTAACCATGGTAACCATGCATATGGGCTATGATGGAGGCCGCCCCCTGTGTGTAGTGTAACCATGGTAACCATGCATATGGGCTATGATGGAGGCCGCCCTCTGTGTGTAGTGTAACCATGGTAACCCTGTGCAAACGTCCAGAGAGCTGTGTCCTGCGCCATGTTGTACCTGAAGACTCCGCCCCCGTGGAGTTGTGTCTGATTGTCTCCCCCCGTGGAGTTTGTCTTCATCCCAGGGAGACAAGCATAGCCTAGGCCATCAGAAGGGTTAAGGGCTCTTGTAATATCCTTATCTCTGTTAGTACTAACTGGATGGATGGATCATTGTTGTGGGGAAGTATCTTGTGATTTTCCATGTGAGTGTGTTAAGGGTATAAGAACCCACAGATGTGTGGGATTGTTACTTGACATTTAGCTTGGGTAACATTCTCCCAGTATGGAGAATAAAGCTGCATCTCACACTTGAAGTTGTCTTGAAGTAATTTTGACCACAGGAGCGCACGTTTCACTGTGAAGCCTTCACGGTGCCTGGGCACAGCATGCCGCATGAGCCAACTGGACATCTCAGCTGTGTCCTGCGTGATGATGTGGGTCATCAAGCAGCTGCTGTGTCCTGCGTGATGATGTGGGTCATCAAGCAGCTGCTGTGTTCTGCGTGATGATGTGGGTCATCAAGCAGCTGCTGTGTCCTGCGTGATGATGTGGGTCATCAAGCAGCTGCTGTGTCCTGCGTGATGATGTGGGTCATTAAGCAGCTGCTGTGTCCTGCTGTGTCCTGCGTGTTGATGTGGGTCATTAAGCAGCTGCTGTGTCCTGCGTGATGATGTGGGTCATCAAGCAGCTGCTGTGTCCTGCGTGATGATGTGGGTCCTTAAGTAGCTGCTGTGTCCTGCTGTGTCCTGCGTGATGGTGTGGGTCATTAAGCACATAAACACATACATAACATTATGTATACAAATAAACACATACATTGCGGTACATTATGTTTACACATAAACACACACAAAACATTATACACATAAACACATACATAACATTATGTATACAAAAATGTATGTATTCATGAACACAGTACATAATGTAATTTGGTAATAAGGACTAGGTTTAATCTGATTGTAAGGGCTGAGTTTAGTTTGATTTGATTATAAGGACTGGGTTTAGTGTGATTATGAGGACTGGGTTTAGTGTGCTTATGAGGACTGGGTTTAGTGTGATTAAGAGGACTGAGTTTAGTGTGATTATGAGGACTGAGTGTGATTATGAGGGTTTAGTGTGATTATGAGGACTGTTTAGTGTGATTATGAGGACTGGGGTGATTATGAGGACTGGGTTTAGTGTGATTATGAGGACTGAGTGTGATTATGAGGACTGGGGTGATTATGAGGACTGGGGTGATTATGAGGACTGGGTTTAGAGTCCAACTGGCTGGTGTGTATATTGAAGAGGTTCATTAGGCTTACTGTTTTACTAATTCTTACTGTTTCTCTGTACAAGCCAATAAGGTAAAATTGTGTACCTGACAAGTTTCGGCTACCTTGCCTCTGTAGCCTTCATCAGAGGTGTCACGTGATGTTGGTGTGACGTCGTCTGGGATGGAAAACTCCATATAACACAGCTCAGATGACGTCACACCAACATCACGTGACACCTCTGATGAAGGCTACAGAGGCAAGGTAGCCGAAACTTGTCAGGTACACAATTTTACCTTATTGGCTTGTACAGAGAAACAGTAAGAATTGGCTGGTGTGTAGTTGTGGGCTGAAGCTGCAGACACGTCCTTGATCTGCCTCAGGGAAACTCAGATTTAATGTATAACTGACAAAGCCGCTGTATAACTGACATAGCCGCTGTATAACTGACATAGACGCTCCTGCACATTATGCAGTTTTATAACATCAGGTTGCTTCTTATTTCTTAGAAAGATGCTGCTTCTTTTGATTTTTCTTCTTTTTAGTGCTGTAGTGGGGTTGTGTGAGAGTGTGTGTGTGTGTGAGAGTGTGTGTGTCAGATTAGACCCTGAGAGTGTGGGAGAAACTGCAGATTGAGGGAGCGTTGATGATGTCATCAGAGGGCATGATTAAGCAAGATGGGGCATGTCAAACGGGCAGGACAATGTGTGTGTGTGTGTGCGAGAATGACATAACATGAAGTGTCTTTGTTAGAAAAGTAGAAGGGTTAATCTCATGTCCACCCTGCAATTTATCTTGACCTTACACACACACACCAGTGTTGTCCTATGAATCAGGGGTGTGTCTGATTGAACCCACCTGTGCTGGAATTTTGTGATTCATCTTGAAGCACACCTGAGGGACAGGTGTATCTGATATCTCTGTGTGAGTGTATCTGTGTGTGTAAACATTAAAGGATGTGATGGACGTCTTGGCAAGAAGCCAAGCAGCGTTCCCACACACACACACACACACACACACAGCCACACCGACTGTCTTACTGTCTTCCCCATGTAATCCTCTTCTCTTTTTTACAGATACTTCAGCACAATTGGATGGTGAGAGCGCATTCACTATTATAACACTGTTTACAAATAAACACACACATAGATAGATAGATAGATAGATAGATAGATAGATACTTTATTGATCCCCAAGGGGAAATTCAAGATAATCACATAACATTATGTTTACAAATAAACACACATATGACATTGTGTTTACACATAAACACATACATGACATTATACACATAAACACATACATAACATTATACACATAAACACATACATAACATTACACACATAAACACACACGTTACATTATGTTTACACATAAACACATACAAAACATTATGTATACAAATAAACACATACATTGCTGTACATTATGTTTACACATAAACACACACAAAACATTATACACATAAACACATACATAACATTATGTATACAATAATGTATGTATTCATGAACACAATACATAATGTAATTTGGTAATAAGAACTAGGTTTAATCTGATTGTAAGGACTGAGTTTAGTTTGATTTGATTATAAGGACTGAGTTTAGTGTGATTATGAGGACTGGGTTTAGTATGATTATGAGGACCCTGGGTTTAGTATGATTTGATTATGAGGACTTGGAGGACTGAGTTTAGTGTGCTTATGAGGACTGGGTTTAGTGTGTTTAGTGTGATTAAGAGCACTGAGTGTGATTATGAGGGTTTAGTGTGATTATGAGGACTGGGTTTAGTGTGATTATGAGGACTGAGTGTGATTATGAGGGTTTAGTGTGATTATGAGGACTGGGTTTAGTGTGATTATGAGGACTGAGTGCGATTATGAGAACTGGGTTTAGTGTGCCCACTGACGCTCCTCTCTCCCTCTGTCCAGTGTGTGGGCAGGCCACCCTCAACACGCGCATTGTGGGCGGGCAGGACGCACCAGAGGGGGCATGGCCATGGCAGGCCAGTCTGACACGTGACAGAAGACACTTCTGCGGAGGTGCTCTCATCAACAAGGAATGGCTTCTGACCGCCGCCCACTGCCTCAACGAGTAAGTCTCAGTGCCACTCACTATACAACACTACGGTTAAACTATTTATCAATTTCTTTTTTTAAAGTATATTTTTTTGGGCTTTTATGCCTTTAATGATAGTGGAGAGTGACAATATAACTCAATACACCCCAATGTAACTCACTACACCACAATATAACTCACTACAATATAACTCACTACACCCCAATATAACTCACTACCCAATATAACTCACTACTAGGGTTGGGTATCGTTTGGGTTTTATCCGATACCGGTGCTAAATCAATACTTTTAAAACGGTGCCGGTGCCAAAACGGTGCTTGAACCGGTACTTTGTTTTTAAAATGTTTTAAATTAAAATGGTCTAAAGCATGAATTGCTTTTTTTTATTGATAAGACAAATTTGAACATGAAATTGTTGTTATATTCAATTTACTATTAATATCTCATTGCTCCTACGAATAATACATTTAAATGTTAAAACAGCTTGCCATGCATGCACACACAATGGTAAGCTCTGCTTTCAAGTTTACCCAGTGTAGGCGGTTTGCCATAAGGTATGTTAAAACCACTTGCCATAGAACTGCCAGGTCATGGACATAACGGCACTTGCAAGCAAGCTAATCTAACAGGGACTCTACTTTCCAGTTAATTCAGTGTGTTCCCAAATGCTTCAAGAAATTTCATGTCTTAACCCATAACATGCAGTAGTTTTGAACATGTTAGGCTACATGTCGGTGTTGAAGTGTTTAGATTCCCAGAGCTAGAGTTTAATTAGCGATAACGTACAGAGATAGTTTTGTAGACTCTTTTATAGCTCAGTGACATCAGGTATGTAACCTACATATTTATGTTTTTGCCAGCTAACTTTTAACATGATCTTCATATTCATTGTGATGCTATATGGGCCTCATGCACATGAAAGATTAATATCATGCCATTATGTTGTTTAGAACACACCGTGAAATAAAGTTTTCACCTTACAACTTTGCTGATAACATTTCAAATAAATGCCAGTTAGCGCATTAGCAAGGATATTGTGTAACTTATAGGCTACTTTTGATGTTGTTTCATAGCCTTTTGCTTGTGTGTAGTTAGGCCCACTGCTAGATTTTGACAGGAGCTCGCGATATCACGCAAGATGTCAAACACTGTCCACTCGCCTATGTGGTGCACCCCTCTGGTTTATACATCCAGTGTTTATGCTAGCTAACTGTATCTGGATGTGTTGCTATCAGAGCAAGACGTTAGAGATGGCGCATGACATGCAGTGATGCCTCGTGTGTATATATATATATATATATATATATATATATATATATATAATAAAAAAAAACGCTATTTAAGCACCGAAATGAGGCACCGAAATCCACGTTGTTATTCGATGCAGTTACTACCGTTTGCGTCGGCACCGGTGCCATATTAGAACCGTGTTCTATCCCATCTCCCTTGTCATCCCCCCCAACACACACACCAAGACCCCTGGCAGTTGGGTTAGCCCCTTGAGCCGTGGATCTGCCCAAGGTTTCTTCCTTAGGGAGTTTTTCCTTGCCCCTGTTGCTCTTGGGTGATCCTTGTTGGTGCCCCCCCCCCCCAAATCCCAATCCTCCCCCACCTTGGTTATGCACCCCTTGCCACTTAATCTACTAAACCCCTCTTCTACTGCACTTTTTACCCCCCCCCCCCCAATAAATGCACAAATAGGCTGACACCAGACATAATTTCACTGCATTTCTTACATCCAGTAACTATATGCATGTGACAATAAACTTCCTTGTATCATTGTTTCGGTGCCCAACCCTACTCACTACACCCTAATATAACTCACTACACCAATATAACTCACTATACCAATATAGCTCACTACACCCCAATATAACTCACTACACCAACATAACTCACTACACACCAATATAACTCAGTACAATATAACTCACTACACCAATATAACTCACTACACCCCAATATAACTCACTACACCAATATAGCTCACTACACCCCAATATAACTCACTACACCCCAATATAACTCAGTACAATATAACTCACTACACCGCAATACAACTCACTATAACATAACTCACTACACCCCAGTATACACCCCAACATAACTCACTACAATAATATAGCTGCAAGCAGCAATGAGGGGGCCAAGCAGATAGGCCGGAGTAACCATGGCAACGAAATGCTGTTAGCTCAATGCTGCAATCAGACGTATGGCCATAAGCTGTCAAAGCAAGTTTCACGTCTAGCACGTCAAAAGTTACAAGGCAAAATGCATTTTTGCTAATTGCAGTGACCCTAGAGGTCAAAGGTCACAAAATTTCTTCGGCATTCACCTGATGGGATCATGAGTCCATGAGTCCAAGTTTGGTTTTGATCCATGAAACGATTGCTGAGATATGAGCTCACTTCCTGTTTGGCGGCTTCGCCACAAATTTCGATTGGATGTGAAATAAATGAAGTGACAAGGCATGGTCTGAAGATGGTCTGTGCCAATTTTGGTGAAGATCAGATGAAATTTGTGACCTGTGCGAAATTGTTGGTGTTTTTGATCAAATCAAATATGGCGGCCGAATATATTATATTGATGTGACAAGTTGCCCTCAGTTGACCTAAGGACCTTTCACAGTATTACCAGACACCACTAGTACAATTTAATTCTAAGCACAGCAGCAGCTACAGGCCAAAAGGCATGTTTGTGAATTACAGCGCCCCCTAGAGGTCAAAGGTCACCAAATTTTTTGAGGGTCCTCCTGATGGGGTCATGAGTCAATGTACCAAACCAGTTTGGTTTTGATACATGCAAGGGTTGCTGAGATATGAGCTCACTTCCTGTTTGGCGGCTTTGCCGCAAATTTTGATTGGCTTTTACGGGTGAACGGTAATACTTCCAAAGACAAAAAGTGATAACTTTTGTGAGGCTTGGTCTGAAGATGATCTGAAAGATGAAAAAAGTGTTTTTGATGAAATCCAAAATGGCGGAAAATCCATCATGGTGGAAAATGACATCATAGGGTGCGTTGAACTCAGCTTGGTCCAAGGATTCCAACAATACCTGACTTTTGAAAATCGGACCAACAGGTCAAAAGTTACGTGCATGAACGCATGTCCAACTTTGGCCTGTTGGTGGCGCTAGAGGGTTCGAGTTGCCGACATGAAACTTGGTGACATGAATCATGGGACCGTCCCCAATCAGTGTGCCAAATTTCCCAACTTTTTATCATACGGTTCTATGGGCTGCCATCGACTCCCATTGCATATAATAATAATAATAATAATAATAATAATAATAATAATAATAATAATAATAATAATAATAATAGGAAAACGTAGAAACACAATGAGGTCCTCGCAGCTTCGCTGCTTGGCTCCCAATAACTCACTACACCCCATAATAACTCAATAATGTGTGTGTGTTTCGTTGTCTCTATAGCAACAGTGCCACGTCAGGTCTGCAGGTGATCCTGGGGATGCATAACCAATCGACTTCGAGCTCCGATGTGGTGGTGCGAGACGTAGCGAAGGTGATCCTCCACCCGAACTACAACCACACCACCAGCACCAACGACATCGCACTGCTCCGGCTGGCCTCCTCCGTCACCTTCTCCAACCGCGTTCGCCCCGCATGCCTGGCCGCTCAGGACAGCACCGTCAGCGTCGGATCCCGGACCTGGGTCGCAGGGTGGGGCAGCATCAGGATGGGAGGTGAGCACACACACACCAGCGCACACACACACACACACAAACATGCACACACAATTACTTATACACTTACCACACACACACACACACTCTACATACATACATACATACACTACATACATACACAAACACACACACTCTACATACACACACACACACACACACACACACTACATACATACACAAACACACACACTCTACATACACACACTCTACATACACACACACACACCACATCATAGCTATACACTTCACTGTCCTCTCTGACGGTTTAATTCACCTGCAAACACATTGGACATTATTTGTTGTTGTGAAACAATATTTGAAGTGTCATGTGCTTTTAATCTAAAATGTGTGTGTGTGTGTGTGTGTGTGTGTGTGTCCAGAGCCACTGCCCGCTCCAGGAACCCTGCAGGAGGTGGAGGTTCCCGTGGTGTCCAACGCTGACTGCAAGACGGCCTATAAGGGCTACCAGATCATCATCAACAATGACATGATCTGCGCTGGATACCTGGGAGAGGGAGGGAAGGATGCCTGCCAGGTAAGAACACACACACACTCATACACTCTACACACACTGACACACTCATACACTCTACACACACACACTCATACACACACACTCTACACACACACACACACTCATACACACACACACACTCATACACTCTACACACACACACTCACACACACACTACACACACACACACTCATACACTCTACACACACTCATACACTCTACACACACACATACACTCTACACACACACACTCATACACTCTACACACACTCATACACTCTACACACACATTCTACAAACACACACACTCATACACTCTACACACACTCATACACTCTGCAAACACACACTCTACACATGACCACTGGGACAGGGTGTGTGTGTGTGTTCTAACGTGTGTGTGTGTGTGTGTGTGTGTTTCAGGGCGACTCAGGCGGTGCTATGGTCATTAAGCAGGGTTCCGTGTGGGTGGGGCTGGGGGTGGTCAGCTTCGGCATCGGCTGCGCGGAGGCCCGGTACCCTGGCGTGTACGTGCGCGTGTCTCAGTACCAGACCTGGATCAACTCCCACATCGCCACCGACCAGCCCGGATACGTCCAGATGACCAGCATCGCCGTCCAGACCAACGCCGGCTCCAGCCTGGCCACGCCCCTCCTACACACACTGCCCCTCCTACACACACTGCCTCTCCTACTCACTCTCCCACTCCTCCACTGATTGGACGGGGCATCTCTCCCCAAGCCACGCCCCTCACACTGACCACGCCCCTCCTACACACACACTGCCCCTACTGGCCACGCCCCTCCTCCTCACTCTCCCACTCCTCCACTGATTGGACGGGGCATTTCCCCAAGCCACGCCCCCTCATAATGGGCAGAGCTTCTCTACTCAGGCCACTCCTCCAAATGAAGGATAGATAGATAGATAGATAGATAGATAGATAGATAGAGATAGTTACAGGAAGGAAGCAACAGAGAGGATTAAACGCATCTTCTTCCTGAAATGTAAACACAGGAAACATAAATAAAGACGTATGTTTATGCATGTGTATGAAGTAAGTTCTCGGGAATATGGAATTCTGGGTAATGTAGTCTCTCAGAACAGAGGCTGTCATGTTTACACAATGTTTAGTTTCTGATCTTTTATTTAAATATTTATATATGAACTGTTGATGCTAATTTATTTACTTGTATGTTTTATTTGGGAAAGTCTGAAGTCTGATTTCATGAAAATCCTTATGTGTGACACAGAATGTAGGATGTAGAATGTAAAGTCCTTTACAGGGAAACTGAAGACAATGAATGTATCTGTACCCGACTAGTAAACAAATTCACCCTGTGAACCTGAAGAGAATGAATGTATGAATTGTGTATATTAAAGTCCCTACTGGGCTTTCTCTTCCACATCGGTCTCTTGACTTGTGGTTTTGGGTTCGTATTGTCTATTTACAGATTTCAAAATCAATGACTTGTCTGCTAATAGTGGTTTCAGCAGAAACATTTATTCCCTTTCACTATAATCTTTAAAGGGTGTTTTCTCAAAATTTCGTGCACTGTGGAGGAGAAATATCCATGTCAGTAACACCTAAATAAATTATTCATTACATATTTCTTCCTATCTATATCTTGTGTTTGATTAGGGAGGAGTTATGTTGATATATTTTCAATAGCCTGATATTTTCTACATTTTATACCAAAACATCTGACTCTAAATAGTATTGTGTAATGTATGGGATGATAGAGAAACATAACCACAGTCCCTTCTTTAATTGTGTCTTTCTATATTGTCTCAACATAATGAAACTAGAAAATGCAATTCCAGGGAATTACCATTGCATGTAAATGCAAAAAAGCTGCTGTGTATAACATTATATTACTTACAGTATGATTATTCAGATTACATAGACGTGTCCAGTATTCTTGAAAACCAGACAGAGTATATGACAGTCTGTAAAAATAAATTGTTAATTCAATATTGACCAACATTCTTTGTTTTAATACAGCAGAATGATACTCAGAATACACTAATGAACACTTAACAACCAATGTAGCAATGCTAAGCTTGAAGTAAAATTTTTTTTTAAAAAACAATCACAGTTGTGTGTGTATATATATACAGAACTTGATAATGCCAATCATATTATCCTAAGACAGATCTATTTATCAGGATGGACCATTCTGATATTAAGCATCTTGATAACCAACTACACTATATCTTAGAGCTTAGTTCTGTTATCCACATTTTTTCTACAAATTACGATGTAGGCCTACTTTAGGATGTAGCCTACAAAAGTGGTTCTTAAACTTTGTCTGGCGACCCCACAAAAAAGTATGGCGAGGTCTGGCGACCCCACTTTCCCCAAACCCATTCTAAGTCCTTACTCAAATACCCCCCTCAAATGTTAACAACTAAATCAAGCAAAAACTAGAAAGCAAAGTCATTTGTTTTATTTACTCCATATGAACAAAAACCGAGAAAACCAAACAATCACGATTAAACAAGTGTAGGCTGCCGCCATATCAGATCAGAGCGCTATGTGCGTAGCGCGCGCACACACAAGCACGCACACACACATACCAGCATTAGGCCTACAATGTTACATTAATTATATTTATGGCGATAACAATAACAGTATTTTTTTCAATGGGAAGGGTGGGCATGCTTCCGTGAACATAGCAAGTTAATTCTAGGAGGAATGCTGCATATGGCGACACGGAGATTTTCCTCCACGGTGCTGAGCCGACATGTATTTTGAGAAGTCGTTTCATTTTGACAGGTTTTAAGCTCTCATTCGCCAGAACATCGCCGCATATCACACATTGTGGGTGGTCGAGGTTATCTTTAACTTGGCAAGTGAATGCATATTTCAGAAATTCTTTCTGATAAAGCCGACGCGCCGTTTGTTCTTTTTTATTCTCACCGGCCTGTAGACTTGTCCCATCTGAGGATCACGGAGGAGTAGACGCACTGGTAGATGCCACTAACGAGCTTTTGTTCAATTTTTTAAGCAGCCACCTGTCCATTTTGGCTAGTAGGCTACCTATGTCTTTTGTTTTGTTTTACTTAAAATAGCGGGAACAAGTTGAGTTTGCATAGTGGGAGAAGATTGTTTCTATCAGCGGACCAGTAGCCCATAGGCTGAACCAGATCTCGTTGAAAGACGAAAACATTTCTCTCTCTTCTCTTAACTGCGTGTAAATAAGAAAAAGGCAGAAAAGGCCAATATCATTTCCCTTTGTTTCATCAAATATAATAATTTCAGACCGAATACAGAAAATAATTGCCGACCCCACGGAAGTTTTTGGCGACCCCTGGCCTAGAATCACTGGCGTACAACAACTGGGAATTTTTTATTTAATTTATAGGCCAGAATAATGCAGAAATGAGTAGCCTAGGCCAAGTAAACATACTCTGTAGCTATGTTGACAGCACAAACGTTATACCTCAACTTCTGTAGTGTGTTTTAACAATACTTTGGTCATATGGTCTGTTTTCAAACAGTAAGGTTTTCATCAGGTCCCTTTCCACAGGTTATCAAGAGCCAGATAGTATAACGCTAGTTAAAACGCTACTGGTTAGTGAGCAAATGTAACGTTAACGTCAGTGCTCAGCTGGGAGCGACGTTAAGTTTGAATGTAATTAGCTAACGTTATCGAAACCTACAGCTAACCGGTCAATTTAAAGTGACGACTTATTAATGTTGATTAGGTGGGTTTCATAACTTTCCTTACATGGGCAGCCGTGGCCTACTGGTTAGCACTTCGGACCTGTAACCGGAGGGTTGCCGGTTCGAACCCCGACCAGTAGGCATGGCTGAACTGCCATTGAGCAAGGCACCTGCTCCCCGAGCGCCGCTGTTGATGCAGGCAGCTCACTGCGCCGGGATTAGTGTGTGCTTCACCTCACTGTGTGTACACTGTGTGCTGTGTGTGTTTCACTAATTCACGGATTGGGTTAAATGCAGAAACCAAATTTCCCTCACGGGATCAAAAGAGTATATATACTATACTATACTATACATAATAAATATCAACGGATAGGATAAGTGCTAACGTTAACTATTAGAACTATTAGCCTAACGTTAGAACTAGCCTACCAAGTTTGGCTACTTGTGTACATACACAACCTATAGTAGAATGCTACATAACATAATGTTTGACGACATAAATGAGTCAAATACCAAAAATCTGACCACTTACCTTGTCTGTAGTTAGAGAAATGTGCCTCTGGAGGAGAGTTTTACAAGCAAGTAAAGCATCACGGCAGGCCAAAACGTTCAGAAGATTCACAGCTCCAGTGATAGAAAGATTGCAGCGGACCAGCTGTTGATTGCTTTCAGGTGCAGGTCACGTCATAATGCTAAAAGTTGCCGCCACGGCGGTCAATGTTACGTCTATGGGATTTTATTGCTCTTTTATTGTAAAGATCTCAAAAAGTATAAAGTTCACAAATATGAAAAATACATTGTACGATTGTCCGTTACAAGAGCTTTGTAGGAGTCTTTGAATGAGGTCAGACGGTTCAGCGGTTTCAGTCGCATTAAACGTTGAATTTGCTCGGAAGAAGAATAATAATAAGAACAGTGATAATAGTCCATTTACATGCAATCAGGGGCGCAGGAGACGTCTCTTCAGCACTGCGTGGGACATATCCCCCACGTCCCCGTGCCTCCTGCGCCCCTGCATGCAATGCAATAATGCGTTTTTAATCTGGCTTCATTCAATTTTTAGATTGTGTGTTTTGTAATATGCAAATTATGGTACATTTTATGAATAAATGCCTAATTTGCATATATAAACATACAATCTCAAAAACTTAATTCATTTTTTCTTTGGTTTAATGTCACTAATCAACTGGAGAAGTTTCATAGTGATAACTATTAATTGAAAAATTTCCCCATTCTACTCAATTTACTTAAAGTTTTTTTTTTTTTGGCCTTTAATCTCGAAAAAATATATATGTTCCACTCCATCTACGGCGGTAGACTTTTAGCATATGATTCAGGAGGGCATTGGAACCAATAAAAACTGAGACATTTCTGTTGCAAATTATTGTCTTTTTGGGCTAGATTGACTGTCCTATTGTTGCCCCTGTCAAGGTTGCCATGGTCGTGGACACCTCAACAGGCACAGGCAAGGAGGCATCAGGCGGGGGCGGGGCAGGGGGTGATGGGGGGGGTTAGTTGGTCGGTTGTCACCGGGATGCAGAGCTGGAGTTCAGTAGGGTGACCGCTGCAGGAAAGAAGCTTCCTCTCAACCTGCTGGTTCGGATGCGGAGAGACCTGTAGCGCCTCCTGGAGGGGAGTGGGGTGAACAGTCTGTGGTTGGGGTGAGAACAGTCTTTGATGATGCTGCACACCTTACGCAAGCATCGTTTGCCCTGGATGGCCTCGATGGAGGGAAGTGAGGAACCGGTGATGCGTTGGGCAGGTTTCACCACCCTCTGCAGTGCTTTCCGGTCGTGGGTAGAGCAGTTGCCATACCAAACTGTGACACAGTTGGTGAGGATGCTCTCGATGGTGCAGCGGTAGAAGTTGACCAGGTTTTTTCTATATATTTATTATTGTATTTATCTTTTTAATATAGTGTTTTTATAGTGTTGGCTCAGAGCACCGCACAAGAATTCCAATGTGTCTGAACTGCTGGTTTGTGCACAAATGGCAAATAAAGAACCTTGACCTTGATCTGAGGAGACAGGTGGACTTACTTAAGTCTCCTCAGAATGAAGAGACGCTGATATTGGGTTATTTGGTATCTTACAATTGACCAGTACATACATACAAACATACATTATATGTGAAACATACGTCCTCGCGGTATTTGATAAGGGATGTCATTGGTAGGCTGACGTTATTAAGAAGGGCTTTCTGCTCTTGTTTACGTAAAAGTTTTAGGCTCAATAAAGATAAGCTACTCTGCATGTTAGGCGACGACAATACGACAAACAGATGTACATTACATAAACACATACTGTAACTTAACAAGATATCACATTGACTTGGCTTCCACAAAAACAACATAACAATAACAGAAAGGCTGAGGATGATTTGCGTCCAGGATGATTACAGATATGATTATCAGGGATGAAATTGATGACCGGAATGAAAAGAAGGGGGGATGGGGGGGGGGGGGGTGCGGATGGTAGCTCTGAGAGTGTGAATGAGGTGGTGTTGGGATGGGGGTGGGGATGGGGGGTGAGGGGTAGTGAGTATGTGAGGATGTATGTGTGTGTGTGTGTGTGTGTGTGTGCATATGTATAAGGCTGGCTTGCTGTTGGGCCAGGAGGAGAGAAGCTGGAACATAGAGAGGGAGGGTTTCAGAGGAGAGGAGTTGTAATTATTCTATTAAAGATAAGTATAATAATAGGAATAACTGATTGCCTGACTGATTGCCAACCTGGGCACCCATTAATGGCCACAGTTCCACCCAGCCCCCGCAGTTATACTGCGACGAGCTGACAGAGGGGAGGACCTGCGTGCCACCCATCGCCCCAGGCCCCAGGCCCCCAGCATATGCACACATCCCCCACTACCACGGCCAACCACACCTCGCCCCCAGACCTTCACCCAACACGCCACTCTTGACCTAAATATGTACAGTATGTGAATGGCTAGGTTGAGGGGTCTATCTAGAGTGTAGCATTAAAAGAAGTGGGCATGCATGGTGAATATCTGTCAGGATTTCCCCATGCACACCACACTTACCCTGTGTAAGATGTATGCCTCCTCAATGTGTGCATTAAAATAAGTGAGGCATGCAGATAGACACCTGATGAGGCATCTACCTGCACTCCACTCTTACCCTAGCCTGTTTTGTAGTTTTTGTTTATGTATGTCACCTAACATGTAGTGCAATTAAAAGAGAGTAAAGCGTGCTGTGTGCTTCCAGGACAAGGCGTGTGCATGAGCGTATGAGGAGGGTGCACACCGGGGGCCCAGGGCCAATAGATAACCCACAGGCCCCAACCAATGCCAAAACCACACAGCGACCCGCCAGGACCAAGTCTCCCAAGCCATCCAATGGGGCCCCGTCAGAATAACGATGAGAGAGGCAGAGAGAAAGAGTGAAATTAGTAAAGTTATCAGAGAATGTAAATAAAAGGGGGAGGGAAAGAAGGGGATGCTATTTATAATAATAATAATAATAATAATAGTTCCAGCTACCCTCCCCTGCCCAGTGGTCGATGATATGTGTATCTGTTGATGAAGTGTGTTATGATGGTGTGGAGATGGATCTCAGGCAAAGAGGGTCAGGACTGTAAGTAGGTGATAAAGGGGTACCAAGGAGAGGTTGTATCCTGAGTATTGATTAAGTTTGTAGTTGATAGGTTTTCTAATGATATATAGTCTGTTAACAAGTTTTTCCAATGAGTGATGTGAGCTTTTTTCTTAGATTTCCAGTTCATGAGGATAGTTTTCTTTGCGATAGTCAGCGCTACCAGCAGTGTTTTATTGCAGGAGTTGCTTAAATTGACTGTGGATGTATCACCAAGTATGCATAAGGAAGGGGATGCTGGGATGTGACAGCCAAAGATGGAAGAGAGAGATTTTGTGACACTCACCCAGAAGTGGTTGATTGGAGTGCAATGCCAAACCGCATGAATGTATGTATCTGGGTTATTTTGTGTGCAGTGAGTGCAAAGATCCGAGCCAAACCCCATTTTAGCCAATTTATGTGCAGTGAAGTGGAATCTGTCAAGAACCTTGTATTGTATTAGTTGTACCGTTGAGTGGCACATGTAGATGCAGCGACTCCTTGCTTCTCCTGAACGTGCAGTGTTTTTTTTGTTGTTAAAATGTGTTTTTCGGAATGTTTATCGTCGGAACGCATGTACAGCCGACAGCAACTGTTGCAGATACGGGAGGAAAACAACAGTATCGATGTTTTGGACATAAAAACAGAGACGCTGGCTGAACTGGGAATACTTCGTCTGCCTACCACAACATCGGACCCGTCTGCTTCACCTGGCCGCCGTCACCGCAAGCGGTGTGCCAGGACAAGGAAGAGAGGCAAGCGAGCTGGCGTCGGAACAAGGCTAGCAGCCAACCCAACTCGCCCAGCAATACCATCCATATTCCTGGCAAACGTAAGATCACTGGACAATAAGATGGACGACATTCGGTTGCTAAGATCAGCAAACAAGACAGTGAGTAACTGCTGCGTGACTGTTATCACTGAATCATGGCTCAACGATAACATCCCCGACTCTGCTATACACCTGGAGCAGCTAACGTGCTATCGAGCTGACCGAGCCCTAGCAGACAAAAGACGTGGTGGAGGAGTTTGTGTTTACACACATGATGCTTGGTGCCGAGACGCTACGGTAGTACACAGACACTGCTCTCCACTGGCGGAGTTTATGATAATTAAGTGCCGACCCTTCTACCTCCCCAGGGAATTCACCGCGATTCTGCTGGTCGCGGTGTACATCCCCCCCAGCAACAAAAACAGTGACAGGAGCATGGCACTGAATGAGCTGTATCGGGCCGTCAGTGAACAACAAAGTGAACACCCGGATGCCTTCACAATCATCGCTGGAGACTTCAATCACGCCAATCTCAAAACTGTACTACCAAAATTTCATCAACATGTAAACTTCCCAACAAGAGGACAAAACACCCTGGACCTTGTTTACACCCCACAGAAAGAAGCCTACAAAGCCAAACCCCTCCCCCACATCGGGCAATCAGACCACATTAGCATCCTGCTGCTGCCCCGATACAGACAAAGAGCAAAAGTCACCAAACCGGTTCTGAAGGAGGTGAGAATGTGGCCGGAGGGGGCCGTCTCACAACTTCAGGACTGCTTTGAAACAACAGACTGGGATATCTTCAAAACAGCTGCCACCCACAACAACCACATTGACATTGAGGAATACACAGACACTGTGACCTCCTACATCACCAAATGCATCGATGATGTTACAGAAATAAAACACATCACCACTCGGGCCAACCAGAAACCATGGCTGACAGGAGACGTCCACAGACTGCTGAGGGCCAGAGACAAAGCCTTCAGAGCTGGAGATGTAGCTGGCCTAAGAACAGCGAGGGCTAACCTGTCCCAGGGCATCAGGAAGGCAAAAAAGGATTACACAGACAAAATAACAACACACTTCAAAGACAGCAGAGATGCACAGAGCCTATGGCAGGGCATACAGGCCATCACTGACTACAAGCCTGCGCCACGGAGCTGTGAGAACAACACCTCTCTGCTAAATGACCTGAACAGTTTTTTCGCCCGTTTTGAAGCACAAAATGACACTCACCCACAGAAAACCCCACCTCCCCCCCACGACCAACCCCTGTACCTGTCCTCTGCCAGAGTGAAGAGGACACTAGCCACCATTAACCCACGCAAAGCAGCAGGCCCAGACAACATACCAGGACGAGTGTTGAAGGACTGTGCAGAAGAGCTGAAGGATGTTTTTACAGACATTTTCAACACCTCTCTGGAGCAAGCAGTCATCCCATCACTTTTCAAAACTGCCACCATCATACCCGTGCCAAAGAAATCATCACCATCATGCTTCAATGACTACCGTCCTGTAGCACTCACGCCCATAATCATGAAGTGCTTCGAACGGCTAGTCATGTCACACATCAAAGCCACCCTACCCCCCACCCTGGACCCCTTCCAGTTTGCATACCGAGCTAAACGATCCACGGAGGATGCAATCTGCTCTGCCCTCCATCCAGCCCTCACCCACTTAGACAATAAAGACTCATATGTGAGAATGCTGTTCATAGACTTCAGTTCAGCATTCAATACCATAATACCACAACAACTCATCAGCAAACTGGACAAGCTAGGATTCAGTACCTCCCTCTGCAACTGGCTGCTGGACTTCCTGTTGCAGAGACCACAAGCAGTACGTGTCGGGGACAACACCTCAAGCACTCTGACCCTGAGCACGGGGGCCCCTCAAGGGTGTGTGCTCAGCCCCCTGCTCTTCACACAGCTAAGAGGATCATTGGAGCACCACTCCCCTCCCTGCAGGACATTTACACCACCCGCCTCACCCGCAAAGCACTAATGATTGTCAAGGATACAACCCACCCTGCACACGAACTGTTCAGCCTCCTGCCCTCTGGAAAGCGGTACAGGAGGCTCCGCTCCCGCACCACCAGACTGGCAAGTAGCTTCATCCACCAAGCAATCAGGATGCTGAACACTCTACCCACTCTCCCATCACTGACAGCCCCCCCCCACCCACCAGCCAGCCAGGAACCTAGGAAACTAGGATCCTGTCTACCCTAACCCTCCTAAACTGCACTGTGACTGCGCAGCCTAACGTGTTGCTGCTTCACATCAAGCCTGATATACTTGAAATTACTGCATACTGCATATCAATGTAAATATACAGGTCACACAAGCACAAGTTTAAACTTCATGTAACTGTTAAGACTATATAAACATACAACACAACTACCTCTATTTTATATATATATATATATATATATATATATATATATATATATATATATATATATATATGTCCTATATTTCTATTTTGAGACATACATGTTCTATATTTCAGTCTTGCACTTTAATTTAATGTTTATTGTCTATGGCTATGTCTATAGTATGTCTATGTCTGTATTTAAAGCATGTCTATGTCTGCATGGGAAAGTAAGAAACGAAATTTCAATTCTTTGTATGACCAGTGCATGTAAAGAAATTGACAATAAAAGCCAACTTGACTTGACTTGAGTTGTAGATTACTATTCTTTGTCATGAGGTAGATGTTTTTGCACATTTTGGTCCAGAAGTCGGCACCGGGAGTAATTGATAAGTCTGATTCCCATTTGTGATATGGCAGGCCAATTGTTTTTTTCTGAACGAGATATAATTTTGTAAATTTGGGAGAGTATTTTTTTGGGAGAGGGAATATTAAGCAGCTCTGAGATTGGTGGGGGAATGTCAAGGTTAGCTGTCTGGATGTTAATTTTTCCTAGGATAGATGATTTAATATGCAGGTATTGTAAGAAGTGTTTACTCTCGATGCCGTACTTCTGGACCAAACAGGAAAATGAGGCCAGATTATTGTCTTGAAGAATGTGTTGAAGGTGAGTGATGCCCTTTCCCATCCATGTGTGAAAGTTAAGTGTTTTTTTATTGACGGTGAAATCTGTGTTATTCCAAATCGGGGTGCGAATTGATGGTGCTATAGGTGAATCAGTGATGTGGTAGAATCTTCACCAGGCTGTCAGAGTAGCTGAAATTGTTGGGGCTTTGAAGGATGGATGTTTTTTGACCGACTGACTGCAGAAAGGGAGATCTGAGATTTTAATTTCTTTACAGATTGTTTGTTCTAGGTCTAACCAGGTGTTGTCTGAGGGGGTGGGGTGTAGCCATTTGTGGATGAAGTGGAGCTGGTTGGCCAGGGCATAGTGCTGGAAGTGTGGGGCCTCTAGTCCTCCCATTGCTTTTGGTTTTTGGAGAGTGGCGAGTTTGATCCTTGGGGTCTTATCTTTCCAGTAGAATTTAGTGATTAATGAATCGAGAGACTTAAACCAGAGGGTGGTGGGCTGGGTTGGAATCATAGAGAATAGATAGTTTATTTTGGGCAGTATTGTCATTTTGATTACTGAGATTCTGCCCATGATGGATAATGGGAGGTTCTTCCAGCGTTGAAGGTCATCATCTATTGAAGTGAGTAGAGGGGAATAATTTAGGCTAAATAAGTCTGATAGCCTGGGGGAGACTTTTATCCCTAAGTAAGTGATATAATTAGTGCAGAGTGGGATAGGTGAAGAGTTGGCTGTCACATCCCAGCTGTTGGGATGTAATGGGAGAACTGTAGATTTATTCCAATTGATTGAGTATTCAGAAATTCTAGAGAATGTGTCAATGAGTTTGATGGTTTCTTCTACTGATGTTGTGGGGTCTTGAAGAAAGAGAAGAATGTCGTCAGCATAAAGGCTGATTTTGTGATGCATATATGGAGTCTGGACACCTTTGATGAGGGGGTTCTGATGGATGGCAGCTGCTAGGGGTTCAATGAAGATTGTAAATAGTGAGGGGGAGAGTGGGCACCCCTGTCTAGTTCCCCGGTGAAGAGTGAAACTTTGTGATGTTAGTCCATTGGTGATTACTGTGGCTGAAGGAGAGGTGTATAGAAGTTTAATCCAGTTAATGAAAGACTCCCCGAAGCCAAACCTCCCTAATGTGGAAAACAGGAAATTCCAGTTCACCCTATCAAAAGCTTTTTCTGCGTCCAGAGTTGCTATGATGGTATTATCTTGAAAATTTGTAGAGTGATACATTATATTTAACAGTCTGCGGGTGTTGGTGGATGAAATTCTACCTTTAATTAAGCCTGTTTGGTCTGGGTGGATAATGGATGGGGTGACCTCTGCTAATCTGTGTGCTAGCATTTTTGCGATTATCTTATTGTCCACATTGAGGAGAGAAATTGGTCGGTAGCTGGATGGCAATGTTGGGTCCTTATTGGGCTTGAGGAGCAGTGAAATTGAGGCTGTGGTGGAACTAGTTGGAAGACGTCCTTTCTGTTTTGATTCATTAATCATTCTGATGAAAAGTGGAGCTAAGATGGTCCAAAATTGTTTGTAGAACTCAGCAGGAAAGCCATCCGGACCTGGTGCTTTATTATCGGGCATCTGTTTCAGGGCATCAAACAGTTCTTGTTGAGTTATAGGTGATTCCAGGTTTTTTATTTCGGTCTCATTGAGTTGTGGTAATTCGATGCTGTTTAGGAAAGAGTCTATGAATTCCTGGTTGGGGTTTATTTCTGAAGAATATAGTTTATTGTAAAACTGGTAAAAAACATGATTTATTTCTTCAGGTGAGCTGGTTAGCTTCCCTGCTGAGTTCTTTATGACCGGGATTGTTGATTTTTCTTTGTTACGTTGGATTTGATTTGCTAAGTATTTATCTGATTTATTGCTATGGTGGAAGTTTTCCTGCCTTAGACGTTGAATCATAAATTGAGTGGGTTTATTGAGTATTTCATTGAGTTTGAATTTATGTTTCCTAAGTTTTGCCTGTGTTTCTTCAGTTGGGTTGCTTGCATTGGTTTCTTCTAACTGTTTAATTTTATTGTTGAGTTCTACTTCCTGTTCTTTTTCCTTCTTTTTTTTGTATACTGAATATGAGATGATTCTTCCTCTGAGTACTGCTTTTCCTGTTTCCCACAGAAAGGAAGGAGATGATTCAGGGGAGCCGTTCATTTCTAGAAAGAATGCCCACTCTCTCCCAACAAAACTGATGAAATTTGGGTCTTGTAAGAGGGATGTATTAAAACGCCATTTGCTAATTGGTTGCTGTTGGTTCGTTATGTTCCATTTAATTGTAACTGGGGCATGATCGCTAATGACTATGGGATGAATTGTTGAATCAGAGATATTTTTCATTATAGAGTTGCTGGTTAGAAAATAATCAATACGGGAATAGGAGTGGTGGACCGGAGAGAAAAAAGAGTAGCATTTGGAGTCTAGGTGCTGAAGCCGCCAACAATCGCCAAGGCCAGAATCGCTCATGAAGTGTTTTATTGTTTTTGTGGATTGCCAGATTCGTTTGCTTTTAGAGTAAT